>NC_090445.1:1567463642-1567767742 GCF_031143425.1 Pleurodeles waltl | reverse complement strand
GTAAGAATCTTGTGTCTACTCCAGCAAAAACAGAGGGTTTACCTGTAGCACTCTCTCCTCAGAACATAAATCCGAGAGGCTTCCGTGTACATCCAAGAAACACAGTCAATGCAGCACCATAAAGCGGACCTAAACCTGAGTGAGCACCTTGAGCCAGTCCCACAATAGGAATCAACTAGAATGGTAGAGATCTAGCACAGGAATGGACTAGAATGGTAAAGAAAAAGCACACACCCTATAGCATCTGCTCAGGTTTCAAGCTGCAGACCACCCTCTCAAATCTGATAGCACCAGGAGGAGCAATCATCAGGAACATGACCCTAAATCTCGTGGACACTAGCAATCAGTGGATGTAAGCCAGGTCTGGGGGTAGGTGATTACACATAGCACACACTGCATAGTCTCCTGCTTGTGCCCTGCCTGAGTGTTGTTGTGCATGGAACGTTGTCTGTATGTGAAATGTCCCCCTTCCGTTATTCCACTAGAGCCTCCTGGAAGGGTCAGAGAGGGCCTGAAGGCTGAGCTGAAAACACCTCATGGTGGGTTTAGTGTTACTCAAGCACTTGAGCATTACTATGTGACCTGTGACGATTTTAACAAACTATGTGAATACATTTTCCAAAATTAATTTTGAACAGAAAGGTCAATTGGACTACAGAGATTCTACCACAGTAATGACAAATGACACGGAGTCTCTCATTCAGGCTGACAGTCTGATAATGAAGTACTAACATGGAAGGATATCTCACTAACAATTTAAATTCAGCAGACGTACTGCCCTACTAATACCATTTAGGCTGCATGCTGTAAGCTCCGCATTTCATCTAATGCGGTTTGTCAGCTCCCATAAGACACATTACCCAGCGGAAGCAGGCTCACTAAGGCATGCTGGATGAAGCCCTACCACTCGTCAGCTGCCACTCTGCCAGTAATGTAACTGATCACCTGATCCCAAAATCAGCCTTCAGCTTTGATACACAGCCTTGTATGTAGACTTCGCTTGAGTGGAGAATGAGTAAGCTGCTACCCACATTGACATAGGAGTCCTGGGAAAGAGCAGGGACAGAAGTTTCCAGGGGAACTAAAGCAAGACTCAGGCCACTGATGGGCTCCTCTTAGCCCCAGTCCAAGTTCACACATTTTTTCATTGCCTTATGATATTGTTAGTCTCAATCCATCCTTGGATAACATCTTTTCCTGCGGCTTACACCATATTCCAGCTCCAGCCCAGCCCAGGCTTACAAACTAGTGCTGCAGAGGGCACTTCTAGGCTCAAAAGGAGAAAAGCATCATGTTTGCACCTGCTCTATTCATCCAGGGAACAGCATGGACCCTTGTGGCCACGTTTTGTGACCACACTTCACTTGACCATCGCTCTGCCCCTAAACAGGGCCAGGTGTAGATGGTGGGTGTGTGCAATCTCGGGAGAGTGGAGATTGCAATGTGTACCCAGCACAGCACTTCCATCGCAGCTGCTTGAACGTTCACAAGCTGCCACTGCTCTTCCATTCTATCAAGTTCAAGGAAATGATCTCACAAAGTACCAAATAAATCTTTCACATTTAAAAACACGTTCAATAAAAGAGGAAGCAAAAACATTTAACTAACATTACCTTGTGTTTCGCTCTCGGTTCCAGGTTGTAATCAGAAGTCGTTTTTGTTCATCTCCATCTTCATAAGGGCTGCAAAATCAACACGGAGTTACATTCGAACCCTGTTTCTACGTACAGAACTGCTGAAGCATGGTTTCAGTTCATTAGGATAATCTCTGAACATCACAAACTTTGCATACAAGATTTTTTTTTTTTGCTCAAAAACACGGTCACCTGGAAAGGTGAATTTTAATAGGGCAACCAATTACCACGATGGGACTGTGCCTCTGCTGACGGTGGTTGGATAAAAGACATGTTTACAGGCAATGATGCCGCAGACTCGTATACACTACCGCAACCGCAGACAGAAACCCAGGGATATTCGTGATCCACCGAGGGCACGTCTTCTACAAATGGACGAAAACTGAGGCAACAAAGCAAGACTGCAACCTGTCTGATAACGACACCACCTTTACTTACAGAGTTAGCTTATGGTGCTCCTAATGCTAGGCTGGAACACATTCTTACTCTGTACTGGCTAGGTGCATGAGGAAACGGACTTTGCAACGCTGGTATTATTGGGCGATAAGTCTGTTTTTAGGGTTCAGGGGACGGTGGGGGGGTATTGGGTGGTAAGTGTGTTTTGGGGCTTTAGGTGTAGAGTTTGTATAGAGCGGCAAGGGTGTTTTCTAGGTTTTAGGAGTGGGTAACGGTATAGGCTGGTATGGATGCTTTTAGGCTTTAGAGGTGGGTGGTGGTATACGGTGCGTTTAGGGTTTATGAGTGGGTAGGGGGAATGAATGGATAGTAAGGATATGTATGTGTGTGTGTATATATATATATATATATATATATATATATATATATATATATAGAGAGAGAGAGAGAGAGAGAGAGAGAGAGAGATCTTACTTACCTTATACATACCTTCCGTGGTAAAGGCATTGCATGATAAATGCTTGTATTGTTAAGTTATACAATTGGTGACAACGTGGGAAGACCTAACCCTGGGGAGGTGAAATACCTACTGGTGATATATACGTATGCAGGGCGAGTACTACCGAAGGTTAAGATAGATGTACTGCTGGAATATTAAGATTAATTTAATGATCCGTGTAAACTGACTATACCACATGTATTCATTACTATGCCACTGTGTATGGCTGGCTTCAACTACATTTTTGAATTTTACACTTTGATTGTGCTCTTTTGAAAATACATTAAAAAACACAATAAAATAGGAAGAGTTTTGTGCTTCTTGCTTTCTCACTTCAACATCGTTTATTTTATTTGCCAACTTTCTTTTCAGCGCGTGCATAAACTGTTAAGCTAATGTTAATACAAAATAACCAATCCATTTTCTGAAAGAGGAAAGTTTCAAATAGCAAAAAACAACACGATTAGTTCTTAAACAGAATCCATACTGCCAATTTCTCAAAGAAATTGCGAAAAGCAGCCTAAGCAAATCGGCTGATTCTGTAACTCAGAGGCTTCACATATGTTATGTTAAAGTCAGAAATAATGGGTGCAAATTGCCAACCATCTTTTTGAGACTTGCCTGTTATTTTGCAAAGCTACCTATGTACTATTAGATCGCGTCACAGGCTTGAAGAAAGTCCTGCCTGAGATCCCTGCGGCTGGCTACAAACACAAGGATAAGCAGGGCCTTGGTAAATCAGCAGCAATTGCATTCTCAAATGGGAAACGTTTTTTTTTTTCTTCAGTCACGTGCCCGTACAAGGCAGAGGTTCCCTCTTAAAAAACGTTCCCCGTGTTGAGCAGACCTAGGGTGAGCAGACTGTGGTCGTGTAGACTCGCTCTGCTCCCCCCGAGCCTGGCCGATATGATTCCCAAAAGGAAGCTGTCCCATGGAGACAGCATCTCGTTTTGCGAACCTAACACCCCCCAACTCGGGTGTTGCAATCCAATTATTGGTTTGAAACCACAACTGCAGTCTCAAACCTTTGACACATTTCATTCTAAATAACAATTAGTAGAGGAAGTCCTTCTCGTGCCTTCTATTAAATGCAATTTAGAATTTACTCCCAGGAGCCCTTGTGCAAGTCGTAGAGGCTTTACAAATCGCAAATTCACTTTTGATAATCAAAATAGGTATTCAACTGATGCAAACCATGTGATTTTGGCAATCACAGGCTTTGCAATCACATGCATCAAGCCCTTAGTCCGTGAAGAGTCAGTCTGCTGCAGATGCCTTGGAGGCCAATAGTGTGTGAGAATAAATATTTGCATCAAGAATGTGAAACGGACAGTTCTAGGTACGTTATGTAGGCATTATTAGTGTGAGGAGGGGAAAGGAGCAGAAGAATTCAGAATTACAGGGGAAGAAAGAACATTTTCCATTCATGGAGACTTTGAAAGGCTGGTAGGCATGGAGTGTAGTCACTCACATGCCAAGCATACCTTTAATGCAATATTATCATCATTACAAAACACAAGGGAACCCCAGTATAAGTAGGGACCAAGGGAAATTAAGTATTTTTAAGGGAACAGTGGTCCCTAACTGACAACGAAATGGAAATACACTGGGAACAAAACACATAATGGCCAAGTGATCTTGAATTAACACAGTTAAAATCACAAATTATACAATGTCAAATTCAGAATAAATGTTCAGGGGAAACCCCCTGTAGGGAAAACAAAACTTGTATCAAAATAAGCACAGGCAGAAAATTGCATGATACAATAAACAATTTCAAGTCACAGCTTAACAAACACTGCTGCCCCCTTTGTCAAATTATAATCAAAACCCGGTGTCAGAGTGCATACTGTGGATGACGTGTCGGTCCTATGTACATAAAAGGATCATCAGGACAACCCACTGCTTGTCTGTGATGAAGATACGTAATTCAACCAAAACATGTCAAATAACATGGAGCACATCCTCCATAGGTGGTGAGAGCAACGAACAGGAGAATAAATGGCCCTTATATATATATATATGCCATCGGAGAACTAATTGCTACTCAACATAAGTGCTCAAAAGCACCTGGGGGTCGTATACAGACCCCCAGGACCACGCCCCCCCTTCTGTGACACCATCAGCACGCATGCTCTCATCTCCACAGACTACATACTCCTTGGCGACTTCAACTTTCACCTGGAAAACCCTCACGACCACAACTCCTCCTCCCTCCTAAACAACCTCACCAACCTTGGACTCAAACAACTGGTCACAGCCCCCACCCACTCGGCTGGACACACACTCAACGCAATTTTCACCTCAAGCCAACACGTCACCTACACCGACACCACCAAACTCCAATGGACGGACCACCATTGCGTCCACTTTTCCTACAACAAACCACCCGCACACCACCACCAACCCACCACCCCCCACCGCATGTGGGACAAGATCCCTACAGAGCGCCTGAACTCCCAACTGACACAACCCCCCCCCCAACACCACCGACCCCAACACCGCCGCACACAACCTCAACAAATGGATCACCACCTGTGCAGACTCTCTCGCACCCTGTGATGCTATTAATTGTGTTTGACCAATGACTTTGTGTTTCACCACTGTGCATATTAGTTGCTTAATGTTCACCAGTAGCACATTATGTTTTGTTCAGTTCGGCAGCCTATTGGCTTTGACACAGCATTAGCCATTACTTTCTGTATTCAGTTTAGCCGCCTATTGGCTTTGACATGGCATTAGCCATTACATTCTGTATTCTGCCTATTGGCTTTGACATGCTGTATTCAGTTTAGCTGCCCATTGGCTTTGACATGATATTAGACATTACATTTTGTATTCAGCTCAGCTGCCTATTGGATTTGACATGATATTAGACATTACATTTTGTATTCAGCTCAGCTGCCTATTGGCTTTGACATATTAGACATTACATTTGATATTTAGGTTAGCTGCCTATTGGCTTTAACGTGGAGTTAGACATTGCAGTTGAAACATAGCAGATGTCTGTATTCTTCCAAGCTGTGTTTTTACACAAGATGAACCAAGCTGTTTTCTTCACACCAGACTAGACCTGATAAAAGAGAGTACATTTGGTGTTTTCCTTTCTGCTCAGCCTTGGGAATAGGAGAAGTCTAGGAGATCTGGCCAGTCTCCAAAGGCTTGTGTAGTTTTCCCGAGTCTGAGAGGAGGGGGCACGCTTTTGTAAGGATGACTCTGGGCTACAGTGAGTTAGATTCAAATCTGCTTGACTTCAGGCTGGAGCTAGACGTCATCGTTGCCAGTCTCCCGTGTGGGTAGATAATCTCTTTCTCGCAGTTGACCGGACTAATCAACTTGCAGATCCCAGAAAGATGAAGCTGAATATTTAGGCCCTGCCGCCTTGCCCATACAGTGATGAATTTGACTTTTATGCTTTGAATATATTATATATTTGCTGTGTACATTGCAACTGAGAAGTTCTGTGATATATTTTGCTTTCATTGCTGCAACTACTTTTACTCTTTTAAACGTGTGCTTGAAATCTACTAATTCATCTCTCAAGAACTTGTGGGTGGGGAAGAATTAACAACAATAAAGGTCTTCTTTGAACTCAGAAGTGCATTCCAGAAAGGTTCTGTAAGCTCTGATATGAGATATGTAGGAAAGCAGAACACGCCCCTCAGAAAAAACATCACCACCCGCAATATCAAGAACGCCCCATGGTTTACCGCTGAACTCCAAGAGTCCAAACGCAAATGCCGCAAAGCAGAGAAAACTTGGAGACAATAACCCTCCACCACAAACTTCTCCACCCTCAAAACCACCACACGCAACCACCACCAACTCATACGCACCACCAAAAGAGCACACTACAAGGAACGTATTGACAACAACTCCCAAAACAGCAAAGAACTCTTTACCATCATCAAAGAGCTCTCCAAACCCAAAGCCAGCAACCTAGACCCCACGCAAACACAAACCCTCTGCAACTCCCTCTCAAATAATTTTCACCGCAAAATCCAGGACATACACAACAGCTTCATACCACACACAACCTCCACCCGCCCAACACAAACCCACCACACACACCCATCAACCTACTCACCACCTGGGCCCCCACCACTGACGAAGAAACTGAAAAGACAATGAACTCCATTCACTCTGGCTCCCCCTCCGATCCCTGCCCCCATCGAATATATAACAAGGCCAGCCCCACCATCGCCCCCAAACTCCGAGCCATAATCAACAGCTCATTCGAAACCGCCACTTTCCCAGACCCCTGGAAACACGCCGAAGTCACCGCTCTCCTAAAAAAGCCCAAAGCCGACCCAGAAGACCTCTCCAACTACCGCCCCATCTCCCTCCTCCCTTTCCCAGCAAAGGTTGCGGAGAAACTAGTCAACTCCCGCCTATCCCAATTCCTCGAGGCAAACCACACACTCAACCCCTCCCAATCTGGGTTCCGCAAGAACCACAGCACGGAAACCGCTCTCATCGCATGTACCGACGAAATCAGATCCAGAGTCGACATGGGCGAGACCGTTGCACTCATACTCCTTGACCTCTCCACAGCCTTTGAAACTGTCCGCCACCACACACTCCGCACACGCCTTCATAACGCTGGGATCCGCCACAAAGCCCTAGACTGGCTCACCTCCTTCCCACCGACAGAACCCAAAAAGTCCGTCTCCCACCCTTCCAATCCTCTGCTACCAAAATCACCTGCGGAGTCCCACAAGGCTCCTCCCTCAGCCCCACACTCTTCAACATTTACATGACCCCACTAGCCAACATCCTCACACCTCACGGTATCACCATCCTCACATACGCTGATGACACACAACTCATCTTCTCCCACACCCGCAACCCCACCACCGCCAAAACCAACCTACACGCTGCACTCCTTGACACCGCTGCCTGGATGACAGCCAACCACCTCAAACTCAACTCCAACAAAAACGAGCTAATCATTTTTGGCCCACACAAAAACATTTGGGACTCCTCCTGGTGGCCCACCACTTTAGGCCCCGCAACCACCCCCACAAACCACGCATGCAACATCGGCATCATCCTGGATCCCTCCCTTTCAATGGCCCAACAAATCAACGCAGTCACCTCCTCATGTTTTAACACACTCCGCACACTGAAAAAAACATTCAAATGGATCCCCACAGAGACCAGAAAGACCGTCACCCACGCACTCATCAGCAGCAAGCTCTACGCCGGCACCACACTCCAAATCAAGCGCAAACTACAGCGAATCTAGAACTCAGCAGCACGCCTCAGCCTCGACCTCCCCCGCCATGAACATCTCACCACACCTCAAATCCCTCCACTGGCTCCCCATAGACAAAAGGATCACCCTTAAGATCCTCATCCACGCACACAAATCCCTCCACAACACCGGCCCAACTTACCTCAACGAAAGAGTGACCTTCCACACTCCCACACGCCACCTCCGCTCCGCCGACCTCTCTCTCGCCACAGTTCCCCGCATCAAACACACCACCACTGGAGGGAGATCTTTCTCCTATCTGGCCCCCATAGCCTGGAACTCCCTCCCCACCCACCTCTGCAAGACCCAGGACCTCCTACTCTTCAGGAAGGGCCTTAAAACCTGGCTTTTCAAACAGTGATCTCCCGTCCCATTTCTCCCCCCCCCCCCCCCACAGCGCCTTGAGACCCTCACAGGTGAGTAGCGCGCTCTATAAGTTTCTTTGATTGATTGATTGACTGCTGATATCAATAATAACCAGCATCAAAGGCAACCGGTTACAGATGGGACATGCTGTTTAGTGTAGTCTGGTTTTCCAGCATGTTTTTGATTTCTAGCAGTTCCCACTCTGTAACCGGGCTCCTTTGATGCTAGTTATTATTGATACTAGCAGGAATGAGTTTGCTATGGTGGCAAGCCAATGATCATGGCTATGGATCTAACATGTTTATTATATATTTTATGAAAAAACAGGAAGTAGGCCTTATGAATTTATCAATAAAAACATATGTTTACGTCAACAGGCATTTAAGGTTAGATTGTTATTGTTCTATATTAAACCCCATAGATGGATATTTTAACAGATGGAATCTCTCAGAGAACCATAGTAGGCTAGAGTCTGGTACTTTACTTCCTGTGACAAGCCATTGAAAGAGAAGATTTGCTCTGTAAGAATCCTTGTTAGGCCCTCTTATGAGAGTAAGTATTTTGCTTAGTCAACTGTAATTTTGAATATCTTTCTAAATATAGGACTGTGTGTCTGATGATTGCCTTTTAGAAAAGCCTGCGCTCAAAACTGCAGCCTCAGGCTGATTATGGTGACACTGTATAGGCCTGATTGGTGCACTAGGAAATGTTATGTCCAATGCCATAGGTCTGGTCTGTTTATTTTGAAAAGTCATGACAAAATCAGTAGGCATAGCTTAATTACTGTGAAAAGCTTTTGTTAATGGATATCAATTTACTGTGTTACAGGCAAAAGGTATTTTATTACAATTATTCTCCCAGATTACCATAGTAGGGATAGGTTTTGGCACGGGCTACCCACTCTATCAAACGCTGGGGGTTTTCACCATGATAATTCTTTTTAGGCCCCTTTGAGGGGGTTGTATATTGTTTTGTAAACTGTATTTTACTACATAGTTGTAGTTTTATAACTGTATGCATGATGGTTGCTAGTTTATGTGCACTTGAATAGGATTCTGTTGGTTACGGTGTAAAGCCAATGGTAAAGGCTTTCTGCTTTATAGGTTCATCAGGAAAACACATGCCAGAATCCATAGGTTTCATCTATTTACTATGCAACGTTATGACAATGCCTGTAGGTCTGACCAACTTATTGTGAAAACAATGCGTTAAAGGAAAGAAGCTTTTAAGGAGTGAGCTTGAGCTGGAAAGAATAGGTGTTCTGTTCATTCAGAAAGTGAATGACCAATAAAGAAGCCTTTAAATGTTGTTTTTATCTTGACATTTGCTGTCTGTTCAAGGACAGAGGTCCAAAGTCAGTTTTGTCTTTTTACTAATTATTTATGATCTTATCCTGGAAAATGGTGTTTTATTTTCTTTCCATTATTAAAGTTAGAGGTTTATGTCAGGTGAGCTGTCTGACAATCATTGTTAAACGAAGGCTGTAAGATGTCAAGTTATTTTTAATACCACACAGCATTTAAACAGCTTGTAAATAGTACATGGATTTCAAAATATATCAGGAATTACGAAACAAGGATTTGTGTAATTCAGAAGTGTAATGCAAACAAAGAATTAAATAAGAGCAAAAGAGTTTATTGGTCATGTGCAAATGACAAATATTTGCCGAAACTCGGTTGCCAAACATTGCACACTATATAGTTTAATTAAAAAACATGTCAGTGGGAAATGTGGCCATTTCAAAGAAAATTTGCTGAATGCAAATACGTGTGGTACCGCTTCAAGTATGCATTTATTAAAGGTGACAGATTTTAAACATGATTTGAGAAACATTCCTGCCCCCCAAATGACAATACGGTTAACCAAAAGGTAAGTCAGCAGTCATGCGTATCCTTTATGTGGCTGGAATTGTATTTTACATAAGAGAAAATGTTTTAGTCTATTAAATCAAAGGTGCCCTCATATGTGATTAAGAAGAGAATGGCAGCTCAGTGAATTAAAACAGTTACCCAGGATCACATCATTTGAAACCATTTTATGGGTCAAGTGCATTGTAATTAGATTGAGTAGATTATTTAAGCCACTAGACCTGCAGGTCTTGTAACATTTGTATGATTTTTTGAGGCCTGGATAGTAGATATGCACTACGATATTCCTTATTAGGCTCTCTCAAGATATTATTTTGCTTTGCCAACTGCAATTTTGTATACATTTGCAATTTTATGACTGTCTGATGGTGATCTTGTGGGAAAGCTTACAGTCAGTTTAGCTGGCAGACTTGGCTATGGTAACAAGCCAATGAGAAAACCTATAGGCCTGATTCCTGCACAAGGAAACGTTATTCCAGATCAAATACCTGGTCTGTTTATTATGAAAGGTTATGACAAAGACAGGGGGCCTGACACATTACCTGCAAAAAGCATAAGTTAAAGTCAATAGGCCTCCATTAGGGGATTCTTATCAATATGTTGCAGGCTGTAGATGTGTATTTGGTTACATGTAATCTCACAGATTGCCACAGCAGGCAAGTGTTCACTGTTGGTCACCCAGTTGGACAAACCTCTGGGAGTAGAATATTCTCACTGTGATGATTCCTGTTAGGTCCTATTGAGACGAGTAGTATATTGCTTTGTCAACTGTAAATCTGTACATATTTTTAATTTTATAAGTGTATGCACAATGGTTGCCATCTTATGCGTACTTCAGTAGGCCTGTGTACGTTATAGTGTCAAGTCATTGTAAAGGCTGAAGGGATTGTTGTACACTGGGAAACGTTATGTTAGATTTCCTAGGGTAGGATCTGCTTACAATGAAAAGTTACTACTAGGAAAGTAGGCTTGACTTACTTATTGTGAAAAGCATATGCTAAAAGCAATTGTCTTTTAAGTGTGGATGTTAAAGCCTGTGTGTAGGCAGGTATTTTGTAGGAGTGTGTGAATTTTGTGTAGATTGTTTTTGCCTTATTATGCAAAAATTCAGGAAAATGACAAAATTATGCGAAATGTAAATGCATCATTTAGCACTATTCTTTAGGGCATAATGTGTCCTGGATGCAAGGACACATTTTGCGCTAAAATAAAATAGTGCATTCACATAAGTGTTTAGAAAAACTGCCACTTATGTTCTGGTTGTTGGCGTTATTCCCATGCTATAACTTTCTAACGAACAGCAGCGTAATTATGCGGCGTAATGACCTTATTTCGGACACATGTTGTACCAAACCTAACATGAAATTACCGATAGTAGCCTAGTGCAATTTAAATTTTGCTCCGGTCTAGAATTTCATGACAAGCAATCTTTCAGATTACGGTGATAGGCAACAGTTTTGGTGACTCACTCAAACAAACCAAGGGGTTACAATATGTGCACTATGGTCATCTTTATTAATAAGGATTTCATATTGTTTTGACAACTGTAATTCTGTACATATTTTAATTTTTACTATGGTATACATTATAGATGCCTTGTGGTGAAGCTTATGACCAGCAGAGTATGGCTGAGTTTGTTATGATGAGAGACCAATGCTGAAGGGTATAGGTCTGATTGTTTCTGAGGAAAGGTTACGTACGATACAGGCATTCTGACTTAATGACTGTGAAAAGCATAGGCATTTATGGGTTGATTGTTATTACTCTGTTTTAAAGCATAAAGACATGTATTTTGTTACATTAAATCTCACAGAATACCTTTATATGGAAGGATTTTGGTGTTGGTCACCCCATCTGACAAACCTTCACACTCGAAGATTTCCATTATACTAAATCTTGCTAGAAAGGCCTGTCAGGTTTAGTTCTCAGACCAAGATTCTTTTAATAGAAAATAAAGTCCTTAAATAATACATATATATATATATACACACACACATTATATATATATATATTTATACACACACAGACATATGCACACACACACACATACATTTATGCACACACACAAACATATATACAAATATATATATGGGTGCCTAAAACCAGCAATGTCATAAAAGGCACTTAAATTGACAAACCATAGCTACTGGCATTGCTAAAGCTTGTTCAGGACTTCCTCCCAGACCTACCGTCAGACATACTAGTATTGCCAATGCTTGTTCAGCATTTCCTCCTGGGACCCATCCGCCCCTAGCCAGCTTTTCCTCCGCTTCGAATTATTTCTCCACAGACCCTCTCGACTTGGATTCGCACAGGTCCCTTGTTTTTCATAAACAAATTCTGATGTTCTCTCACCTGCTTAGTCCTGACGAGGGCCTTTAAAATCCCAAACAAGTTTAAAACGTTTTGACTTGAATGCAGTCAGACCCTTAGATCCTTCTACTTTTTCGCTCTCCTTATGATTGGGATTTATTTTCAGCCCAAGAACAGTTAGCTTAAAAACGAGGAGGCCTACATCTACGATGTTATTTGTATATACACGTTTCACCCTGTTTGCTTCACTTTTGCTCTGTATAATGAATCTCATTGGGGGATAGAACTATTGTGTATGAAGGGCCATTGAATTGAATATAAACACTCAATGGATAAGCTAGGAGTGGCTGGTATTTAAAATTGTTGTTCGTTCCTTTAACTTTAAAACTGGTGCAAACCGATGACCAGTGAACTGTGATTTGTAATAAATGAGTCAGTAGAGAACCACTGTGTATGTGTTTAGGCTGTTTCTTAAGAGACACCACACCCGTCATGTACGTGATTTACTAATGCTTCATCAAAGTTCGCTGGCACACTTTATTTCACAGTAGATTTGGTGAAAACAGTCACAAGGAGCTACTTTGAAAAACCAAGTCCATACCTTGGTCTAGGAAAATAAATCTCGACCGAGATCTGGTCTCAACCTCTGCACCAGGCTTCCATAAACCTTTCATTTAAGAATCCTTTAATATTCACATATTGATGGAAATATTAGGTCAAACATGAAGTCCTAGCAACATTCACTAGCATCCCACCCAAGCAGGTTGCTATGTGAGCATCTTTAACTTCCACCCTCAGCAGATATGCAAAAGGCCTTTAACTATTTGCCTCAGTACGAGTTCCATAGGGTCTTTTCGGTATATTGCACTAGTTCCTTTCTAAACTTACACTGAAAGCTTATGTTTGACAAAATGTCTGTTCTAAATTAGCTTTGTACATCTCTGTATTAGACAGCAACAAACGGTGTTAAGGATCGGACTATAAAAACAATTTGATGATGGGTATAATCTGAGAGTTGATTCATGAAATTAGACGATAACGACTAGCAGTAGGTGCGGGTTAGCTGTTCTGTGCCTAAGAGTAAATTAAATATTTGCAAATGTTGCTCATGTTTTTGACTATTCAATGAAGGTGATAACAGTATTTTATCCTAAAAAGACAATCGAAAGGCAGGACCAATAAAATATAATAAAAATAAATAGGGGGTGGTTGGTGAGATGCTTAAATGTGCTGTGAATTTAATAAAACATGCACGGTACAGTGAAGATGACCAATGTACCATCAGTCCCTCGTACCTGCTACTTTCTGGTCTCCCTCAGTTCACAAAGAACGTGGCTTCTACGACCACGCAGAGGCCCTCCAAAGCATGGACTTACGCGCAATCAGGTGCATGTGCGTAAAGACCAGCAACAGAAAACCTCTGCCGTGCTCTGGAAGCACCAGTCCCTATCACAGTAGAAAATATCATGTTCCCCGCTCATTTTCCTCTTATGCTTCTAAAGTTAATTTCTACTCTTTAAAAGAAGAAGCTTAAAAGATCAAATTTCAATTACAATTCAAACTGGTCGTTATTTAGTTGTGTAGCTACACTAAAAAAGATTGCAAAAGCGCAACAGCTTTGCACGCCTTCTAAAAAGTATGTTGACATTAAAAACCTGTTTGTGATAGCCACAAATACAGCTACACTACAAAAACATGTTAAAGTTCGCTATAGAATATTATACATTCCAATTGTCCATCAAAGCTCTAGGTTGCTAGCCAGATTCTCATATTAATTTAAGGAGCATTACGGGAAAGAGCTCATTTCTAAAACCCATTGTTAGCAAGACTTTGCCTCTTTGTACACTAAGTACACCTGGAACCATTATTAAACTAATAACTTATGAAATTATTAAACTAATTCTCTGTATTTTGGGCTCCTAAAAACACGAGTAACTGCCTTGAAGAAAGATTTAGCATTTAAAAAGAGATCACTAAAAAAAAAAAGGTGCAAAAGGATACAACGTTAAGTTTCAACTACTGTTCATTCAGGTGCCTTAGGACTACCAAACCTATCAGGCAATTTAAAAGTTGTCAACATCCAAGTGATTTATTATCCAAGGTCCGAGTCACGCTATCAAGGGTTTGCGAAAGATGCTTATGGTGTTGGACTCAAAGTTTGAAACACATTTTCCGTTACCTTAAATGCAGAACTTTCAGAACAAGATTTAGCCTACAGGCATCGGAAGAGGGAGGAACTGCAAGATATGAACCAGACTCCGTGAAGAGCCTGAATTAATAACAGTCAATTGATTGTTTTAAAGGGTTAGACTCTTTAATGTAGCATCTAATACCGCCCATCAATCCATGGATTATTTATCATCTCTAACCTCCTCTCTAGAAGGAATGCAGCCTCTTGGAGCTCTCCCACATACTTCCTTAAATTGCCGCACAAGTCAAAATAATTAAATTAAATGATCAGCACCCCTCTATGAAACTCAGTGGAGGAAATGAACGTCGCTCGTTGTTTACATAAATGGACAATGAGGCCACAACAAGTAAGCAGTGCTAACGGGATGCGACAGCGTTCAGGCCAGGTCAGTGCCGGGGTCTCACCCACTGACAACAAATGGGCAATTTGCCCCAATAAACAAAAGCAGGGCGCGCGCACAGGGCTCGGTACTCACAAGAGGAAGCACTCGTGGAAAACCGGGTTTTTGCTGTCGTGAACCGTCTTGGTCTTCTGCCTGCACCTCCGATCCGTCTCGGGAACCAGGGACATCTTGGAGAGAAAGCAAGCCGTCGTTAATAGCTGCTGCTTCTTACATTCTGTCGAGTACACGGCACGCGGACTCTACTTATAACAAAACCGATCATCCCCCGAGATCAGGCCAGCCGCTCGACTTGATCCCTAGGCACAGTATAATTCCTTTATTAAGAACACTCCTATTATGACATTTATGCGAGCCCTTTAAACTTTTATTAAAATACGACCCATCAATGGCACAACGACCCATCATTGGCACATGAATGTACAAATACAAAGACATATTTAAAGCCATGTGAATATAAATTAATAAACCAGAAAAGTAAGATTTTCACCACAAGCAATGTTTGCTTTCACCCTCAAAGGAAAGAACAACTAATGCACTTACCCACGCACATGGCACGCTCCACAGCGTAGGGGTGGGGAAGAAAGGAGCTAGTTGTCTTTTGGTTAGAGCATATGTGGGAATTGCTTTCATACTGTATGAGATGACCACCGAGGTGCGGGATGAAGCACATTCAAGTATGACCAGTGGTAGTATGGGCGAGGTATTCATAACTGTAATAAGGACTAAAATATAGAGGCAGCAACTCAGCACCAGCCTAGCCAGATGGGCAGCAGGAAGCTCAGCGTGTACACACCTACAGAGAGGGATGATCCGTGTAGGTGCTCTAATCCAAAGGCCAACAGGCTCCAAGCAAAGATGGTGTTAACTGACAAAAAGGATGACAAAAGGGCAAGAACTGAAATTGGTCCTGTGCTCAGTAACCAAGCATTTTTTTTTATTTTTCATAAGAAGCAAGGATACTGCCAGGAGCTCAGCAAACATCCTATGAACAAGGAAGTAAGTAATCTTGGTTCCGCGGGTTCATTACGAACTCCGATCCAGTTCTGGTCCACACTTACCCAAAGAACAGTTTGCCAAGTCACAGTGGCTAGGACCATTATGCAGCAGCAACTTCTCTTACTTTTGTATCCCCCCACCCCTTTCATAATTCAGAAGAAAATCTTTAGAGAGCTAGACATGATTGGAAATTAATCTGGGGATCCAACATGAGAAGGATAGCGTTCAAAAAAACGTACGCTGCAATCTGAGACTAGAGACATTGGGTGAACCTCAGAGAGATCTGTTCCATTGGCAAGCACTAAGCCCAACCACACAAGCGGTGCAGCATTTGTAATCTGTACAAGTGCGGTCACCCTGGGTGCTAGGAATTCTGTGGATTTCTGCAGATTCTGGATGTTTCCATCACAAAAATATAAGGAAAATGCATGAGTTTTGGCAAAGTTTGAGGTTTGCAGGGCACTGTGGGAAAGAAAACCTAATGGGATCCACAAGGCACACCACCTTGGAATTCCCTGGTTGTCTAGTTTTCAAACATGTCTGTGGTTTGTGGGTTGGCGTGGGTGATGCCACTACACGGCCCCAAATCCCAAAGCTACCCCTAATGCTTATTTAGCAACGTAGCACTTTATGTCATTTTGTGTTGTGGTCTCTTGGCCCACCCACACAAGTGGGGTACAAATCTAATCTGGGGACATTTGGGAACTCCTGGTGGTAGGAAGTATGGGGCTCTCCATATATTCCAGAGCTTTTAATCACAGGAATGTGAGGAAAAAATGTGTTTCTTGCCAAAGTTTGATATTTGTAGGGCATCTGGTTAAAATGACATAGTAAGAGCCAAACAATGCACACATCACTGGAATTCCCTAGTAGCCTAGTTTTAAAAAATGCACAGGTTTGCTCTAGGTTTCCCCAGGTGTGGCTGAGTTAGGGCCCAAAATTCACAGCTCCCACTTTGCAATAAAAAAAAAAAAAATCAGTTTTAAATGGAAAAATGTGGTACCCATGTTGCGTTTTGGGCAGTTTCCTGTCACAAGTTCTTGGCCCTTCCCACACATGTGAGGAACTATTTTTATCCGGAAACTAGAGGGAATGCTTGGTGGAAGGAAGTCTGCGGCTCTCCACAGATTCCAGAACTTCCCAACACAGAAATAGAAGGAAAAAAATTGTTTTTTTTTTTTAGTAAAATCTTGCGGTTTGCAAGGTATTATGGATAAAAAAATAATTGAATAAAAAGGTTGAGAGCCATGCAAGTTACCCCATGCTGGATTACCCCAGGTGTCTAGGTTTCAACAATGTGCAAGTTTGCAAGGTCTCCCTAGGTGCTGGCTGAACTAGAGCCATAAATCCACAGCTACTCACATTGGAAAACAGATCAGCTTTCAGTGGAAAAATGTGATGCACCCATGTTGTGTTTTGGCTTGTTTCCGGTCGCGGGCACAAGCCTATCCGCACATGTGAAGTGCCATTTTTATCGGAAGCACAGAATAGTAGCATTTGCAATCACTAACTGGACTTTGCTGCATTTATGCCTTTCAAATGTAAGCTAGTGTGGAGAAAAAGACATTTTGAAAAAAAAAAAAAAAAAAAACTTTAATTCATACGCTAGTACAGGTACCCACAAGTTAAGACATGTACAAATACATTTCAGAAATGCATAGGTTTTCTTGATACCCATTTTCACACCAAATAATACACCGTATGAATTGCTCTATACACATTGAAAAACCATTGAACAGTGTTCCAAACCATATTATATGTTACTCAGTTTGGCTTTAGATCGAGGCATAGTACAGAAACTGCCCTTATCAAAGCCACGGAGAAAATAGGAGTACCATTGGATAACATAGGCAACGCAGCGCTCATTCTACTTGATTTAACAGCAACCTTTGATATTGTGAACCACAATCTTCTTCTTTATCACCTTGTCCAGGTAGGGATAGGTGGCCCAGCATTTAATCTTCTAAGATCGTTCCTTCACGGATGTACACAGTCGGTAGCAGTCCTGGGTGATTTTGTCTCTCACCCCTTTCAGCTGGTGTGTGGGGTGCCTCAAGGGTCATTCCCGAGTTCCACCTTGTTTAATGTTTATGTTATTCCTCTGGCTGACATCATACACTCGTCTGGCTTCTCCCTGACCTCCTATACAGACACGCAAATTGTCATCTCTTTGACTAAGAATGACTCCTCCATAGGGCCTAAATTCCATGACTGCATGTTAGCAACCATTGGTTGGATGGACAGTAATTGTTTAAAACTATACTTCAATAAAAACAGAGTTTTGCTATTTTGTTCCTATACTGATTTCTGGTCCCTAAGTTGGTGGCCTCAAGAGTTGGGGGCACTTCCAGCCCCAGTGAAGAAAGCTCGCAATCTTGGTAGTGTTTTAGATGATAGGCTGACATTTACTGACCAGATAAAGTCTGTTATGTCACTGGCATTCTATGGGTGAAAAGTATCAAGAAAATTCTACCTTACATCCCTTTGGAACTACAGAAGTTGGTAGTTACTTTCCTCATTCTTTCCAAACTAGATTACTGTAATAGCCTGTGTGTTGGTCTGAAGCAACAACTACTAAACAAACTACAGGTTATACAGAATGCGGAGGCACAGCTTCTTCTAAAAAATCCCTAAATTTCAATCAGCCTACATGGGCCTAAGGAAGTTACACTGGCTCCCAATCAAGAAAAGAATTATCTTTAAAGTCTTATGCATTACCTTTAAAACTCTACAAGGTTCCACTCCAGCGTTCCTGAAGGAATATGTGGAGCATTACATGCCCTCAACACCACTTCGGTCAGCAAAACCCATGTATATGTCCCTAGGATTAGGAAAGCTTCTTGAGGCGGAAGTAGTTTTTGAGTACTGGCCCCCAAGGAATGGAACTTGTTACCTATGGAAATCAAGGAATTACCCAATCTTCTGAGATTCTGGAAAGCCGTAAAGACAGGGCTTTTCAACTTTTTAACGTGGCTAAGTTTGCTCTAGTTCAGTACCTTAACACCCTTTGGGTATTGTGCGCTTTATAAACTCATTTAACGTGTATATATATGTGTGTGTGTATATATATATATATGTATATAAATATATATACACACACACACACAAAGTCTCCACTGGTGGAGATCAATTGGTAATATAGTCACACGCAAACATGCTCTATTATGCAGAACTAGCTCAAGTGTTCTCCAACCCCCCAACGCTGCCTCACCTTGAAATGTCACAAAATGTTTAAACATGCAATAATGGGAAATTGTGTTCATATTTTATAAATGCTCCATCCAAAAGCCCCATCCTCCACAACAGTTTCCTTTTTTTGTGGAAAGATTGGAGGGAGGGAATTTGAGAGTAGCTGGGGAAGGTAATAACCGTTTAATATTGTTCATTTTCAAACATCTAACGTCTCATTATGCGAGGCAGGTTGAACAATATGTAAGAAAAAAACACACTGCCTAGAATGCACCTATATGAGTTGTTAAAAAAAAAAAAAGAATGAAGAAGGATGTGGAAGAGCAATCAAGGCTGGCTAACTGCTACGCCCAAGGAGGCCCTTCTTGGACCTTTAAAGGCACGCAAGCCGAAATAGGGTCATGGCTGAGACCCTAGCCATACTGCCACTACGCACAAATCAGGGTGAGAGACAATATGCTGGGATTGACCTTCCGCGTGTTTGTTAGATCTTTAAGATCTTAGCTCTTTCTAGTTTACCTAGGGAGTAATCCTCCTGACCTTCCAGAATATCTTCCCAGGTAACTTCTACGTTTATTATTAGTAGTAACTAAAATGTAAGGGTCAAAAAGAGAATGTGGCAAAAGGAGTTTTACCTTGCCTCCCTTATTTCAGCTAGGACAGCAGCATGGCAGAGACTTGATAGTTCTGGTATTATTCAGTCTTAAGCCAGCTCTTCTGTAACCTTGGAGCCTTGTGAAAAACATCTTTTATATATAAATGTCCATAAGTTATCTTTCCTTTAGACCTTTTCTGTCTGGTCCCTTTCCGCCCTACAATAACTGAACTACCCAGTAAGAATTCATCACTGATCGAAGGAGACAAGCATCCAATGGCTGGGTTGTCAGTGGTTAATAGGTCGGGATATATCGGAGGCTCTCATTGGTTGTGGTGCCTTTTAACCTACAGGTAGGGAAAGGATTCATGAAAAAAATGGCGCATATAGAACGGCAGTATACATATACATGATGTCCTTGACATCCCGAGACTTCGTCGGACTGCCCGCGCTGCCACACAGCTGGGGGCAGATATACCGCACATGTTCTGCAACTGCCTGATGGCTTGCAGCCTCTGGACAGGAGTCACGAACTGCCCTGCCAGAATCACAGGCCGCACTGACCACAACTGGGTGGCTAGCAGCGTATTAGGGCTTTATAAGTGCCGAAAGGCAGGGAGGGGGATGCTTTATTGACCTACATTGTTGATGTTGCATAGGTTAATAGCTATCCACTAGAAGACAGGCAGCCAGTGCTTAATTTGTGCTTGTTGTTTCTGGTGCAGGGCACTGGCCCTTATTTTTCTGCTTCAAGCATTTACTGCGAGCAAAAGATACTTAAGGGAAAGATGGAGCAAAAGAAAAAATGAAAAAGCGTCACACTGAGAGAAAGCAAAAAAGCTGCAAGAGTGAGCTGAAGGGGCAGTGAGTGGCTGTAAATAGATTGAAGAGGCCCGAGATGGTTTCATGATTAGGCTGCCTCAGTGTTCTGTGTTCACACATTTAATTTCAGCAGCCGCGTGTTTATGCGGGGGACTTCGGGCACCAGCATGGTTTTATTTATAAATTAAGAACTGGTGGTATCGACTTTTAAGTGGGGCAGATCTGAAGTTACAGCGTTCTGGTGGGAAGAGGCGGGTGGGCTGCAGAGGTGACTCATAGCGGCGGACTGGAATGATCTGTTAGCTGCTCCCCAGGGACCGCAAGACAGTCCCACTACCTCTTACTGATCAACCACATGCTGCAACAATTTCCAGACTCATTTCAAGAGTGCAGATCCCCGTCCTCCCAACTCTGTGGCCGGGGCACAGTTAAGACACACTTTATGCCATGTATCCTTATTCTAGGCGGGGCTTATCACACCACCGGGGATCCTAGGAGTAGTCTGCATGTCAAAACTACTTATATTTTTTTCCGCATCCGTATTCAGAATGGCTCACAGAGCGGTTTGTTGAGTTATTAGAAGATGCTCTTCCTAGTTATCACAAATGTGTGCTCATAGATATGGGGCCGTGTGGCATAATGCCAGTGATGTTAAATTTAAGTATATATATATATATATATATATATATATATATATATATATATATATATATATATATATATATATATATATATATATTGAGGTCCTTCATAAACCCTGGACAAAATTTGCATAATTTACTTTGTGGAAATTACACAAAATGCCCCAACATTACAAATCATTACACGAAATGCCAGCAAGGCATTTTTCCCAATTCCTTGGGATAACGTGTTCTGCAATGACCAGCCTTTCTGCACTGAATGTCTACCAGGACACTGCAGGGGGCAGCAGAGTTTCACAGGTTATAGTTGGCAAATTTGGTTAGTCTTGCTCTCAAAAATCTGATTGTCAAAGGAAAACAAACATTTATCTAAGTTATAGTTTTTCAGTATTTACAAAACTGCATTTTAAAATTAAGTTCATGAGTGCGAAAATAGTTCTCCGCCCCAACTGCTGAGTCTTTGCAGTCGTAAACTTACTAGTAAAACACAGTTTTGTGAATACTGAAAAGGCATAAACTTACACAAATGTTTAAGTTTACCTTTGTGAATCAGCAAGAAAAAAATAAAGACCCATCTGGTGATAAAACAATGGAGCAGATTACGTAATGACCATGGTCCTGATTTGCACCATTGCAACTCCTTGCACAGACTGGGACCGCGTGCCCGATTACGTTAAAAGAAAATGCGCTCTTCAGCACGTGCCCAGACTGAGTTTGTACATTCTTCTGAAAAGCATTTCAAGATGGTAAAGCGGTGGAAACCGCCCCTCTGTTGTTCACTGAAGACTAGATAGAATCTCTACTAGATAAATTAGTGATGTTAAGTAACTTGTTCTAAATGTCTTGTAATAAAAAAAAAAAAACATTTAAAAAAATCTTATCCCCATTGTATTTTTAAAACAATCTTCAGTTGTGGGCTTACTCTCGTGTCCACTGCTTGGGCCCCAGAAATCTTCTGTGTGTGTTAAAAACGCCTGATAAAACAGTTTGATATATTATTAAGCAAATTTAATTATAGCGTCTTTCTACGGAGCGTTGTAAGTTTCGTGAATAATATGGTATACTTATGCACTCTGATTCTCCATATAGCTCTCTGCACTCGAGCGTCTGCAACACTGAGCAGGAGTACACGCGGAGGCATTTCCTAATTAGCAAAGGAAAATGATATCGTGCAAATTAGGAAACGCGTCCTTTATACTGAGTGGGCGCAATGTGGGCACCCGTGCAATGTAGAAAGGGCTGCGCAAACATCCGGTACTCATTCTCAAATCGGTCAGTGGCTGAAGTGTGTAAATCGGACGCAAGGAGCCAACTGGCTCAATGGGCACTTGAGTGTTCTGCCTCTGGAGCCAGGCTGGAAACTTGGCTCAAGGTCCTGGTACACGCTAACTGGGTTCACCTGGCGCACCACAGAGCCGGTTACAGAAAAAAAACGATCTCTAGTGCAGCAGTGATACAGTAATCAACCGCAAATATTAATGTTAACTTGTGGCTGAAACATATGTTTAGATGTCCTCTTTTTAACGAGCACACAAGAAGACTTTGATACAGTTTTCACGAGCTTCATCCAAGATAGCAGAGGGGTTGGCTATAGCCACAAGATTATTTTTAGGATTTTGATGGGAATACATTCCCATGTATTTACCCTAGTTAGTGGATAACTGAGTGACAGTTCAAATAAGTGGAAGAGGCAGCAATTTTCATTCTAGACTAAAATACTGTTTATCATTTATTTTTAATAAATGGTTGTAGCTTTGTATTTGTTTCTAATCAATGAATAAACGTTGATGTAAATTCATTTGATGTCACAAATGGGGATTTCCAGGCACAATGAAACTTAAATATATAATCCGAAAATGGAAGACCATAACATTTTTTTGTTAATCAATTCTTGAACTCAAACTCTGTGAAAAACCTATGTACAAAGCTGATATTTCAATATGCTGTTGGGTCCTTATATTTATACAACTTTGGTACAAAATTAAACTCGTCCTGGATTTGTATAGCCATCAGAGTTTTGATCAGTGATTATGATAATGAACCTGGAGAAATTCACAACTTCAAACAACACATGTCTATTTCCAATATTTTAAATCCACTAAACCAGGCATGGGTGTTGGTGGCAGTGGTGTACACAAATGTACAGTTAAAGGTGCCTGAGCATTAAAGTTATGACCCAGCCAGTGTAAGCCACCCAGGATTGGTAACATAAGGGTAAGGTTGTGTAAGTAAGATGCACCACTGGGCATCGGCCAACAGCAGCGCTCTTTCACATTGTTGTTCATCTCCTTCCTTTGGCACAAGCACTATTGGACGCTTGCTAAGGCTTACTGATCAATGACAAATAAATCAGACCAATAGTCTCTTAAGCATTGGGCCATTACACCACAGAGTCAAGTTTAATAATTCATTAACCAATAAAAACAAACATCAAAATAAACTTCGGTTATGAAAATAAGAGGGGTATAAAAATTATACACATTAATTCTTGGCTCTAAACACTGGTAAACAAAGTAGCAAACCGTACATGATATTCAAGATCAAAACTGTTTAGTTTGAGACAGAGAAAGATAGTTTTTGGGCCATTTTAGAGAACACAATCTAAATGTTTATTTCGAGTCAATGCCAATTGTCCCACTTGGTTGTGTTGGTCGCCCAAATAAGATACCTACTACGGCTAACATTAAACCAACTCCAGCTCGTGAAACCCCAAGTCTGCTTGTTAAAAATCAATAGAAAAGCCATTTAATTGGCCTTGCAGTAACTCATTTGGAGATCATCTGATCCCTTAGAATATTCATGTGAGCTCCTTTTTTCACCCTTTACTATTCATAATTCTGTATTAAGTGACCAGATCCAAGATTTGATGGAACGGAGCATGATTTTCACATATTTAAACATGTGTTAATACTAGCTGCTTCAGAAGGCGCATTCCTCCTGCCCACTGAACCCTCAAAGTGGAAATTTTTGGTTCAAACCCAGTATGCGGCAAAACTGAGTCAACATGTTCAATCCAGCTGTGAGAATATAGAACATCTCACTGTGCAAAATGACTTCCATCAACTCACTGAATAAAGGTGCCAAAATGCCTCATCACAAAGAATTTATCTTTTAAAAGATGATTCTGCTCACCCATCACCATAACACATCCTCTGCCCTGGACAGATTCATTAAATTAAATTATTTTACCTCTATGACCTTGTTGAATTGCCAACCAAGAGGTCATTTCTGAACAAGGACAGAACCCAGTGGTTTACTATCAAATGCACAGGCACGAAATTCAAAAGATAAACCGAGGCCACAGCTATAAAGTAAGCGTGGCACACAAAATCAAGATCAGGTTATCTTGTCATGCTCGCAACAAATCTCTCTCCAAAGGGGCATTATTTCTGCCCCAAAACTCAGAAGGAAAATAACTTGCTACAGGATGAGATAACCAAGTATCAGCCCGCAGCTCTTTCCTAGCCACTAATGTATCACCAGTGTGACTAGGTATCTATGTATGTTTGTCTCATTCTAGAATGTGATATATCGAGAGGAAGCACCCTGGAAGCACAATCTGGCTTCTTTATCCTGCTGCTGAACCGTTCGGGCCAAAAACTGCTCCTGCCTGGTGCATCACCTCTAGTGAGAGAGATGAAAGAAAACACCAGGTCCTCCTTACACCATTAGGTTTCGCCACCACTCGCTACAGCCTGAAAAAAGTTTTGCAATAATATGTGAGAGATGTACTGTATACTATAACAGATAAAAAGGTGTTCTCGAAAAACAGAATGGAGTCATAGTTTAAATGCTCCGAATTGTTTCACTAGTCAATTCTTGATCACGTTTCCAAGACATTAATTAAGCCATGAACAAAATTCCTTTGTTCAATGGTTCAGAACAATACCATTTGTCCATAACAAAATAGGACAGTAAAGACAAAGACATTGGAATTTATAACGTATTTAGCAAAAATCCTGATTCACCTTAAGTCTACGTTCTAGAAGAAATCTTTGCTAGGGGGAAGGCCACTTGGCATCATTCTATTTACAAGGATTACCATACACCCTTACAATCTCCCACACAATAGTCACATTGTAGAGGGATAATTGATTACATTTAGCATGATTATTGAAGTTAAAACAAATGCAAAATAAAATAGTCTTACCTTAACGTAGGAGTCACAGGTTCGGTATTCCTTCCCCATTAATCCTTTAGCTTCCATAACTAAAGATAAAAATTACTGTTAAAATAGCTGGGATGAGATAAAAAGATAGCCACCTAAGAAGAAAAATCTACAAATAACACAAAATTACATTAGTGTTACATGTAGGCTTACTGAGGAGTAGAATAGTCATTACATTTTAATTAGAGTATTATATTTTAATTTGAGTATAAAGGAGCATTAAGTATCACAGACTTCCTCAGGAGTCCATATTAATGAGGATGCTTTTGTACACTATTATTGTTGTTTTATCACACCAATTTCTTTCATACTTCACAGCAGAGGAAGTGCTGAGTATTCCGAGAGTGACAAAGCACACATCTGAATAACGAATTTGCTCTACAAACAAAAGGCTGAAAAGAGTACATTCAGCCGCTCTGCCTTAAATCAAGGCAAAAATGTGAAATGCGTTTCTGAAGGAAAACTGAGGGGTTCCACCTAATGTCACTGCATAACCCTAACTGCTTTCTACTGAGGTATAGCCAACAAGGATCCATTATATGGCCAGGTCCAAGCCAGGATGTTTGCTTTGTGGCATAAAATACACTTACATACAATTAATTTAAATTGAACTCATTTAAATAGCCAGGGTTTGCTTCACGGGTTGTTTGCTTTTGATGATGCTCCAATACCATCAGAACCAGCGAGATACCGAGGTAGAAGATACACTTGTTAAGTAGGATAAAAAAAATGAAAAAATACCAATAGCAATTTGAATACAAAATATATGTCAGGCAATGAGAATGCCTTGAAGGATGACATGTGGAAAAGGGTAGTGCTGGGGGACGTAGGAAATACAGATCTGCCTATTTCTACTGCAAGGGAAAGGCTTGACTGAAAATGAATGCCTTCTCCTGGGTACAAACAGCTATAAGTCGGTGTGGCATATAGATCTTATCATGGGTTCAGGAAGGGCTGCAATCCCTTGCATGCAGAAATTCCGGGCGAGGTGAGAAACTGATATGCTCTTGGGGCTGTTGCAACGGCTTACAGATGAAAATATCATGCTTCTGAATGAATATGTGCTACAACCTCAAACTCTGATGCTTTTGCAAAAGGCAGGAAAATAATTAACGAGGCAAGTGAGGTGACCTAGACGTCAGTGCAGATTTTAGTAGAGTGTGGGCATGACTGAAGACAAGGCACAGACGAGAGAGAGAGAGAGAGGAGTGAGGACATGTCCAGAAGGTTTTATCGAAGACAAGGGCTTGAGAGAATGATTGAAGGAGGAACTATCAGTTCACAAAGAGTATTTGTTTTTAGTGGCCCAAATCTCATTCTCATAGCATGATTATTTAAGTTTAACTAAAAAGGGTTACCTTAGGGATCAGGTCTAATTCCAGTGATTTCAGACTATTATATCAAGATTGTTAAGGAGAATCAAGGCAACAATGAGGGCTTTTGGCTCATCAACGCATCTATTTTATAGTTCTGGCAGTAATTAAACATTTAGCTCTTAAGGAAAAGGAAACATCTTGATTTGGACTGGGATTCGGTGGATTCCACTGCAATGCTTTTGGAAGCCTTTAAACAAGTATTCAAGGGTCATAAGCTTCCTTTCATGTTTCCTGAAAGTGAAGCAGAGATTTCAGGAGCTTAATGACAAACGAAGGAACAGATAAATGGAACTTGAGACACACATGTAGGAAACCGAGACAGAGCCTGGAAGGATTACCAGATCATGGTCAGTGACAGAGCCGATGTAAATACCAGGCAAACTAGAGAAGGCCAAGTAAATTCAGGGATCTGGCTGGGGGAAGACTATGACTAAGCAAACAGAAATAACAATTGAGGTTTATATTGTCAGAGAAGGGAATGGAAGGGTCACATATTGGGGATAGAACTCGCATTTGTGCAGATTACTAGGCAACACTAGATAGACAACAAACAGGCAACGACAAGGAATTAATAGACCACTCAATCAGGGACATGCTTCGGCCCTCAGTGTCATACTGGAAGAGGACTTCCCAGAAGAAAACAATGAAAATGCACTGACAAAAATGCAAACTAGAACATTTCACGGGGTAATTTCTGATAGAATTCACAAGGTTATCAGAAGACCCATGGAAACATATGTTACTTATGTTTACAGAGATAAGATAAATAATTAGATTACCACTAGATTTAAGAGAAGCAATTATCACAGTATTTCGAAAGGCTCGAAAACGAAACAATTTGCTTAATACCATTTAACAATCCTCCCCAATATGTTGACTAAAAAATGTGGACATAATACTGGCAACCAGAGAGGAACATAGATAAGGAGCTTGGAAGAGGACAGTGTGTGTTCAATAGTTGTAGCACATTATCTCATTACATCCTGATACTATATTGCTCCGCAGTGAAGACCCAGAGGTTAAAGGGGAAAAAAAAAAAAAAGAGGGGGGGGGGAGGGGAGGGAGGACACCGAAACCTAACCCTACACCCAGAGTTCAAACCATTATCACTCACTGTACTTTTATTGACTGAAAAGCAAACTAAGCAAATTACTTTGGTGAGTCTAGAGTCCAAGAATATTGATCCACACATTAAGTAGGCCTATTTATGAGAAGGCATTGTTTTGGGTTTTTTTTAAATATCAAAAACTACTACTGTGTTACACAACAAATTGTCTTGTTAGCCAACCGCCATCTCTTCAAGTAGAAGGGAAATCAGCGGGGTGGAAGATGTGTTTATTGCCTATATGGTGGGAATGGAGACAGCACCATGCTAGCCTGTTTGCTTAGAAAAAGGCCATCATGACTAAGTCAAAGGATAAACTAACGACATAGAAACTACTTTGGATGAGAACTTGTGCATGGGCAAATTGCCAACTAAAGGAAGGAAACAAGTAGGATGTTGTTGGACTATTCAAAATTAAGGGCATACTCTCACACATCTTTCTGGATCTTTTTAAATGCTATAGGGGAATCCAGGTTTCCCAAAGAGTAATACCACAGATACCTTAAACAATCACATACACTGAAGAGCTACCTACCAAAACAAAATGACTATCCCAGCACACTTGCTCTGGAAGTTTAAGGGCTCACGGATTACTCATCTGATGCATCTGCGCCATCACCTCTGTGCAATAAGCCAGGGTTGGCCAAACATCACAAAGAACCAAACACAGACAACGCCAGCAATAAAGAGACAAAGGACTTGCAAACCTACTAAAAAGAACCAAAGGTCCTGACAAAAGAGCTCCAGGCGCTGCAATCAGAGACATTCCCCTGCTTCCCACAAGAATGTTCGCTCCTGCCATAGGTTCACAAACAAGTACAGGAACACATTATTCCCCACACACTGCCTCTCAAGAGTTTATGCAAAACTAATACAGGTCTTCAAGGCCCCAGGTCACTGAGAATCTCCCATCTGACTTCTGCGATAGTGAAGGAAGCCCACATTAAGAGAAAGGTATTGGCTTGAGTGTGGGTCAAGTTGGTAAAAGTGTCAAGAAGTAAGGAAAGAAAATCTTCCAATCTACTGGGCAAGACTCTGGCCTCCAATCCGTCCTGCTCCCGAATCGTGTCCGGTAAGAGGCAGAGTCAATGCTCAATCTAGGAAAGGTCAGGGATGGTGAAACCTTCTAATGTGGAGCTTGACCCTGGTGCACTGATGTGGGAGGCCTTGTAAGAAGTATTCACCTAAACACATCATATAACCCTGTTTATAAATGCATTTCTCCTCTCATCTGGTACCCAAGGTTGTAACAAAGCTATTAGACCAGGTGAGAGTGATCAATAAAAGATAGTACTATAATGAGAGTAATGTTTACGTCGCTAATGCGGAGGGAACTAATTAGTGAAATCAGCTTCTGTGATCTAATGATGGGTGATGTAATCACAGTTCTATCCCCTACAATCTGTAACATTATTTAACATTATTCTACAAAACAGGAAAATGGAAATTATCAGATTAATCTTCCGTAATTTAATGAAGAGCACAGTATTCTGAGTACTCTACTGTAGGGGTTCCCAACCTTTTGACTTCTATGAACCCCCAGTGAATCATTAATGGACTCCGGGGACCCCCAGTGAATCATTATTGGAATCCGGGACCTGGATTAAAGAAATCAGAAGAATCTTTGGTCTAACACGGAGGCTGAGCACAATCAGAGCAAATATTCAACTAAAGTAACGCAGTCAAAATCAATCTCCTTTTATAATCCAGAAAGGTTAAATACATAGAATAATCTTAAATTTTTTAATAAATGGTGAAATCTGTGCAATTTTCTTTCTGTGCTAAAATAAAAGATACATAATTTGGAGCAATCCTCTGCAAACAAAGATAGCTGTAATGAAAGTAATCTGTAACTAATACAGGATAATGTAATCCACACAATCTCCTTATTAATAGGTTTATTTTAAGGCAATCGTCAGGGTAAAGTAACCTGAGTAAACACTTGTAATACTGCACATGGAAGAAAATGAGCATAATCACATGCAACTTAATATAGGCTCAAAGACACCATAGAAGCTTCAACTTTGCAATATTTATTTCAAAGATTGAGAAACAAAGAAGGTGGATTATGGCACAGGAATATGAAATCCAGTGAAATTGTGGTTTAGGGATGTTTTCACTGCCACTTCATCAGTTTGTTAAATAAGTGTGTGCTTGTGAAGGAAGTTAACACTACTGTGGGTGCGTACACTTAACACAGCCGAATCTATCAATTTTGTTTACCTTTGCAAAGTGGGAGGAAAGCTTACACTGATATCTGTACATGCCCGGAGGTGTACGGAAGTTTGTATTGCTACGGCCCCTACTCCACCTATTCAGTGTGTCCTATAACTAAACTTCCAATGCTGTTTATTATGAAAAGTTATGATAAAGGTAGAAGGAAGGACATGTTTAATGTGAAAAGCTCAAGTTAAAGACAATAGGCATGTGTGGGTAGATTCTGATCACTCTGAAATAAAGTCTGCAAATAGGCTATTCCTGGATATTGCTGCATGTAATTTCACAGACTACCGTAGCAGGCAAGAGTTTTGAGGTCCCTTATTCCCATGGGTAGAGACGACATGCACTGTGATATATATACTCAGACCCTTTTTGGAGAGTTACTGTTTTGCGATTTCAACTGTAATTCTGTATACATTTGTAATTTTATGAATGTATGCCTGATGGATGGCTTGTGGGAAAGCTTACACTCGGTAGGTCTGAGTTTGTTATAGTTACAAGTCAGTGTGAAAAACATTTGTTAAATCCAATAGGTACTTAACGGTGGATTATTAAACGGGTATTTTGTTACATAGTAGGCAAGGGTTTTGGTGTTGGCCACCCTCTCTGACACATCTAGGGGAAGAAGTTTTTCATTGTGATAATTTTTGTCAGGTAATTTTTTAGAGGATTTATGTAATCAACTGTAATTTTGAGCATCCTTGTAATTTTATAACTAAGAATAATGGTTGCCAGCATTTGCACACTTTAATAGGTCTCTGTTAGTTATTGTATCAAGCCATTGTTAAGGCCACATGCCATATTGGTTAAATGGCAGCAGATATACTAGATTCCAAAGGCTTCATCTGTTTATTACATAAAATCTACCAAGTGCAAAGAAAGGTTGTCTGTGTGTTTATAAAGCGGTAGCGCAGCCAGCCTTAACTACAGTGGCATCAGTACCACTGATCTTTTCTTCCTGCAGTATCCATTCCTTTTACTGTCCCATTGTGCACTGTACTGGCAGCTGCCTCTTAAAAACCAAAAATACCCCCCCTCACCCCAAAAAAGAAAAAAACTAAATTAAACTATCACCCATTCAAAACTTACAATAGCACATCTAATCCAACACTACCAAATACCATGGAATTTAGAAACAATATATACAGATTTAATAAATCTCTTTCAAAACTTATACAGTTAAAATTTCATATGCACAAAAACAAAAATACATCAACATAAAAACGATATATTTTTTTTTCAAAATTGTGTTGTGTTGGATTAGATATGCTTTATGAGTGTTGAATAAGTGATCGTTTGTTAATTGAGTATTTTTTTTTTCCTGGGGGAAAGTTTTTCATTTTTGGTTTGTAGAACTGTGTCCCCTTGGTTTGAGGGGTATCGCTCATTACATTTTGATCTAGTTGCCTCTTAGAGCCAGCTCCTTTTGACGAATATGTGATGAGTTAAACTCAAGATTACGACATTGACAGAATCCATACACATGGCTCAGAAAATGCTAGGAAGGTCGTTTATGACTTCAATGAAGATCACTACGATGCAGAATCAGAAATACAAGTGAGTAACCAATACTACTTCTTTGCAGGCTCTTCATTGACAATCCAATATTAGGCGAGAGTAGCAAGCTGATCCCTCAATCAGCTGCTCTTGGCCCCAAAGGATGAATACTAAACACTCCAAAGAAGAACGATTCTTGCTGGGCTAAAGCAAAGAGAGTTTGATAGTAGTTTAATCCAACTTCGAATCAGCTCTCATATCAGAACCAAGGAAGTAATGTTTTATAAGCATATGCACTGTTTTCCGCGTGGATGCCTTATCTATCTCTGCTTCACGAATGTTTTTTAACCAGACGGTGATGGCTGCTTGGAAGTAGCTTAGGGCTTACAAGAAGAAGTTTATTCACCAATACGTAACAAAGTGACAAACAAGAAACAATCCAACGGGTAAACGGCATGTTGTGACGTAGGCAAACCAACTTTCAGTGGACAGCAGTGGAGGAATAACTTGTTAGATTTTCTTATTGGCTCAGCCTTAACTAAAATCCTCCTGAAATCTAATGAGTGTATAAAATGTTCAGCTGGAGTAGCTAGGTTACTAGAGAAAACAGGAAGCACAATAGTTTGAGAAGTTCTCAGACAACTTTTGCTATAAAAGAAAGGTGTGTTCTTTTATGTGTTCTCATTACCACCCTGTAGGGATGAAAAATTGTAAAGAGCTCTACAGCTAAGCAAGCCCTATGAGCTGAAGTAATGGCCACTAAGAAGGCAGACTTCCAAAATAGATTCTGCAATGAAGAATTGTGAATGGGTATGCATCGAGGGCCCATTAATTTACTGAGTACAACATTTAACTCCCACAGAAGTGAATGTGCTCTTTTGGGAGGGCAGACTTTCCTTAAGCCCACAGGAAAGCCTTTTACTACAGAGGTTTGAAAAAGGAGACTTGTGTTGAACTTTTCCTGTCTTGGGTTATTAGGGCGATTTGCATTTTAGTTTTAGCCATATGTAGAAGATCTGGCAAAATTATTTCTTATTGGACAGCAGGTTAGAGTTGCACAACAGACTCCTATGTGAGGCTAGAGACATTTGAAGAAGATTCTGAAACAACTGCCTGAGCCACATGTCGTGGTTAGAATGAGAGATGCTTTGAAGCTCCTCCATTTGAGAATTACTGCTGGTACTAGAGGAATGGGAGGGTAAGTGTATTGAAATGCTACTGAACAATTCATCAAAAGGACTTTGTCAAGAGACCCTGGTTTTAAATCTCCTAAAGGCAAAGCTTCAGCATTTTTCATTTAGCGCTGTGGCTAAAACATCAACGTAGGAAACCACAGGACAAGATGATGTCTAGCAACATCTCATCATCTACAGCCCATTCATGATTTTCTTCTATAAATCTACTAAAAAAAACTCTGCCCTTTGGTTTTATTGCCCCAGAAAATGTATGAAGAGCACTCGTACCAAAGAGGAGAACAGCATAGAAAGATGTATAACTTACCAAAACACAAAGACACCTTCGCTTCTTTACTATTTGAATGTGGAAATATGCATCCAGGAGGCCGATCGCACACATTCAAGTCCCTTCTTCTCAGACACAGAAAAACGTATGTAATGCTAGCATAGGAATTTTTGATCCACTTGTTGGCTAGGAATAGGGCTAGAATGGGTATGAAATCCTTCTTTGGGCTTCTCTTCTTGATTAAGAAATATCTTGAATAAATTCCTTTCCCCCTTTGGGGACTGGTTCTATTGCTTTCTCCTCTAATAATGTAGTTGTTTCCTTGTGTAGGTGGGCAAACTGGTGAGATGGTATTGATGCCGGAGTATAGGCAGCGGCAATTATTTAGAACATGGAACCAAGTATCTTTCCTGCACAATTGTGATGACCCATTTGTAAATTTTTATGCTTTGCCGCTCTTTTAGGTGTTGTGAGCTACAATTTGCACTGGAGTGGAGAACAAGTAGGGGAGAGCAAACACATTATTGCCTGGTGTTGGATAAATGCCTTCCAAAGACGTTGGAGGGCGGCTGACAAAGACCTTGTATAGTCCACTCATTTATGTTCACAGGAGTATCTCTGCTGTAGTTGGTGGTGTTACAGATATGGCTGATACAGCTATAGAGGGGATTAAACCCACAGCCTGACAGTATCTGCAGACTTTGTTGCAGCATTAAGACTTGTAAATTATTTCTTTTATCAAGCCCCACTGCTATCAAGATTTCTCTTTCAATCTTCATGCAACTCTTATCCTCCTCTGTATGTTGGCCAGATAGGGGGAATCCAAAGAATCAAAGTTTGAGAATATTCAGCTGGGTATCTGGTTTTAAAAATGTCAGTTGCAACCAGCATACCCTCTTCAGAGTAATTCCATGGCAGTACATTGATAATACCAATCCCGTCAAATCTATGGCAGCACACATGGTTGGATTTGAAATCAGAAGACCCTCTGTAAAGATTTAGTTGAAATCATGTCTTTCTCTCTGTAGATCCTCAACACACATTTGCATGGTCTCCAAGAGTGCCAAGTCACATCTTTTAAGCAGGGCAGTAGCACAGCCAGCCTTAATTGCAGAGCCACCAGTACCACAGATGTTTTTCCTGCAGTATTCATTCCATTCCATTGCTTCCCCTGTTGTGAGGTGCAGATGTTTCCTTGAATCTTGCCCAGGATCAAGGTGTGGAAAATCGGTCTTCTTCCTGAGATCTGTCCTTCTTTAGGAGGTGAGTTGCTTCCAGCTTAGTAGTTGCCAGAGTCAAAAAAATATTTTCTGGTAGCTTCAAAATACTGGACACTAGGGGAAGTAATGGTCTAGGTGCTGAGCAAGGTGGTAAAGACTCCATCATAACAAGACGGCTGTATGAGGATCTTTACAGCACCTCAGCCTATGACATCTTGGAACATGGTGATACTGTTCACAAGAGAAACTATCTGGCAATCAAGCAAAAGATGTTGCTGCTTATAATGCTGAGGTACCTGGAACCCATCCAAATGACCTCCAAAGAAATCGTGAAGGAGATCTCCCCAATCTATGTTTCCATGGACAGTGGCAATCCTCGTGGTAAATATTGTGCAGAAAGTGAACATGGAGGCCGAGGTGACTTCATGGGAGACGTAGGCCTCATTCTGATCAGAGACATGAAAATATCACCTTTGGGCTTTTCAGTGGAGGTAGGCTCAATGGTCTCAACAGCATTTGAATCGGACATTCTGCTGGTATAGTAAAATAGAAGAGCCCAAGAGGGGTTGGTGTCACATTCTGGGATAAAATGTGTCTTTTCCTTATTGATGATACTTCTGCTACGGAAGATGCAGCAAAGACACTCTTGACCACGCCCTGAGTGAAATAATGTAATGCTTTAATGTCTAGTGTCTTAACTTCGATTGTCATCTCAGCAGCAAAGCATGTTATGACTGAGTGATATGACATAGGCCAGTGGAATTTTTTTTAAGTCAAATACCTCACTGTCACCAAAGGGTGGTGCTTCAGCGTCAACTTTGATAAAGATCCAATGTCCAGCGGAAAGGATGGTGGAACCATACCTCTGACTGACACAGATCTCCTTCACTAGTAGTGGGATTGACAGCAATGGGAGTGGCGAGAATGATGATACCTCAGTTCTCCTTCCTTTCTGGACGTTTTCTTCCTGAATATCACCATTTAGGAGACTTTTGGGGCTGAGTGTTTAGTTGCAGTAGAACAAGAACAAACGTGGAGACCCTTCTTGCTATCTGCTTGGCCTTTATGTCCTCAAATTTGCCGCACAATCAGATTCCCTCATAATCTTTTAAATGTCCTTTGACATCTTCACACAAATTCACAATCATCAGTAGAAAGTGAACCTGAAAGGCAGATCACTCAGACCTGATGCGGATCTGAAGTTACTTCTTTCTGCACAAAAAATACACAGGCATCCTGATTAATAAATGTTGGTAGAGAAGCCAAAGAAATTATTTAAATGCTTCTCAGAGAACAAAATGTGGAAATTGGATGTTAAAAAACATTTACAGTGTTCTCAGTATACACTCTCACAAGGCAGAAAAAGCATTTGCAATACGAGTCTTGTGTTTGCTCGAGTTAGAGCTATTAGCGCTGTAAATTCCTAACTAGACTTGTATTGCCACATAAAGTGAAAATGAAAAGTAAAACAGTTGACATAAGCGAACTGATTCAAAGCGCCATGGCCACCATGAGCAGAAAGGAGAATCAAAAGGAAAAAGAAGTTCGCTCGCAGTCAAACATATCAGAAATTGTGCAATTATCCCAGTAATAGGGTCGCTGGCCAAGCCGGGAAACAAAACTGCCCTACAGAGGGACAAACATAAAGCAATTACTAATGATGATAAAGGATTTTTTAAAGGCAAGCCCATGAACAAATGATAGCAATGGGAGTGTGGTGGACGTGGTTAAAAGCCCACAGATAGATTACAACAGGCCAGAGCGCTTGCACACGCGACCTAAAAAAAAAGGTTGGTTTTAAGTTAACATCCAGTACAGTGCATGCTGTGAATGGAAACAGCTAGACGTTTTAAAGACACAGGCAACATTTGCTTGCATCAGGTTAATGGATTGCCTATCAGAGCTTCCTTTTCGTTTAGTTCAACACCTGTTTTAGCAGCGGTCTAAGAATAAGATTCTGCAACACAGTTTTCTAGTGTTTTTTTCTCAGTAGAGGAATATAAATTCAGGATAAAAAAAATCCACGAAAAAAACCCCCAGAAAAGTCAGGCTTTTTATAGTCTGGCTTTTTTAATACTGGCAAGTTAGATTTGGTCATTCTCCTTGAGAAAATGGGTGGGAAACGTGTTCGCTGTGGTCTACACCCTGAGCAGGGAATCATTCAAACTTTCACCATTTCAATAAAGATCACTATGACGCAGAACCAACACTAACAAGTAATCATTTAATCTCTTACTACTGCACCAAGTGAAAGAACAACAATGTCTAAAGAGTTTTAGCCACTCTCCTAGAAACGTTTGAAAATAAACAAGCTTTCTCTGTATTTCAAAGTAGTTTGTGGAAAACGTGTTCGGGGTTCAAATTATTCTAACGTTTATGAGCATGTAACCATTTCATCCCCTACTATTGTTCCGAATTAAAGAACACTAAAATCTCTATGGAGATTTAGCCACCCTTCCACGAAACATCAAGCTTTTTTTTGCATTTTACAACATTTTTTACCACTAGGTTCACATAAAATCCGTAGTTGTAAAAAGTAATTTTGAGGGAAAATTCACAAAATATTCTAGTAGAATAAGGTCTGCCACCAACCAGGGAATTATTCCATCATTTATGACTATCAATTAGGATCTCACGGGGATGAGTATGAATTTCCTCAAGGCTGCTCTTGTTCACAATTAAGGCCCTTTATTAAAAGTTTTATATTGTGCAAACAAGTCTGAGCCTCTAAAGTTATGTACATGCAGTATACCACACTATGCAGATTGCAAATAGTAGTTGCAAACTGCTAACACACTATTGGAGACCAGTTTTTGAGATTGTCATGTGACCCATGTCCCAGGAGTTTGCTTCACAAAATCTCCATTCGCAAAGGGTGACAGAAAGCCCACTCTAATGAATATTAATTAGGCAGGTCACTATTTGCTTACCCCTGTGATTGACTAAAAACACAGAAAGGATAGCCTAAAAGAAAAAAGCAGACCATAATCCTTGCATTTAGATACTGAAATGGGAACTTTTTTTTATTTAAAAACAGCCCACTTGCTTAAAAGAAAGGTGCTGCTTTAAAAAACAGAAATCCTGTTTCTGCCTGCACCCTCTGAGGCCACCCAACACAATTGCCAACGTTGGAGCCATCCAACAGCTTCCATCTTGAGAATGGGATACCACCTCTTTTGAGAAGTCTAACTTGCTAATGGCTGGTGATCAAAACTGTGGTCACAAATTACTGATACACCTAATGGTGATTCGCAATTAGGAGGGGGTGTTGACTTCATGTCCCTTAACTGCTTTTTAAAAATGAGCCGATAAACAACTTCTGCAATTAGGAAATGGGTTTGTGATTTCAAAACCAGTTTCACTGAACAGAAAAACAGCCATTTTTAGGGTGCATAGCCTGTGATTTTGTGTATCGCAAGATTTGCAACTACTTAATAGCTTTGTCAATCTGGCCCTAAATGTTTTTAGGGACTTGATGAGGGTTATAGTACTTTTCTAATTTCCTGAGATTACATTCATCTCCTTACTTCTACTGCAGTTTTACATTCGGGGTGTTAACCTATAACTGGTGAAGAGTGCATAGAATGAAAGCAAAACAAAACAAGAATTGTCAAAGACAATAGATTTGGCACTGGTTGTTAACATTTTTGGCTCCAAAAATGCTTGTTTGTAAAACTTTACTGTTGTAGGAACTGCTAGGTGCTTAATATATTTTTTTTTTAAAGTGAACTAAAGCATTTTTTTTTATTTAAAAAAGCAAACACTGTCATAGTAGTGCAAAGGCACTAAAGGCAACTACTTTGTGAGTTAAAGTGCTCCTAGTGAAAGAGCAGAATGCAGTCTCTGACAATGAAGGTAGCCAACTGACCCATTTCCCATGCTGCAGGAGGATGGAATGAAAATACGAAAGATGCAACAAATGACCAATGAGAGAAGAGGACTGGCTGAAAGCCCCATATGCATAATTATATATGCATATACTTGCCAGGACTAAAAATCACCTGGACTGCAGTTAAGTAAGCAATACATTTGAGGAATCTGGGTGATCGATGCGTCATTTCAGCGGGCTATGTAAAAATTTGGCGACAGATTTTACAGCTAACAATGATACATATACACTTTTCCAAATGGTTAATTGTTAAAAAAAAAAATGCTACTTCAATACGAAGAAAATCCAACTTATGGTTATAAAATACTCTACTTACTGTGTAGTGTAATAACATGAGCTCGGGCATGTACAGATAGCTTAAGCTGACCTAAAACAAGAAAAGAGATCAACATTAATGTCAACATATTTGCTCACAGTGGTATGCGCTATAGAAATAATGTTTGCTGAATAAAAACAAACAGCCGCTATAAAAGTCAATGTGTGTGTACTCAACGTGCATATATTACAACTACTACAAAGCAAAATAACTGTGAAACACTGTCGGAGTCATTCTGAGAGCAGTGGCAGAACCAGAAAGTAAAAGTGTCCAAGGGAATGTGCATTCTTTTATACATAAAGCATTTTAAATAAATTAAAAGGCAGAACCAATCTGGTTTAAAATGACCCGTTCATAAACATGAGAAAATTGCCCCAATAAAATAAATAGCTCAAATCCGATAAACAACCGTATGTTCCCAGAAGGTACAAAGTCATTGTTCACAGCCTTTTAAACCATTTAAAGTCCAAAATCCAGTTGTGAATTTCTATATATGGAAATCCATTTTTTTCCCAGTACTGAATTTTTAAATCTACATAAAACATTGTAATCCAATTACGGTTCTTAAGTTGTGTGCATGCATAAGGAGTAACTCATCTGCCGAGGTGTTAAGACAATTTACATATTTTAACCCTTGGATAAAATGTAACTTAAAGGAACTCTAGGTCAGGACCGGCAGCAAGGATTATGCTATATTTCTCCCCTTTATTTTCCTCCAACAGCCTCCAATATTTAATAAAAAAGTACCGTTCCCATGAACCACCAGGAGGAAACAGAAAATGTTACAACCAATCAGTGTGCATAATGTACCAGATACACAGGTGTGTTCCTCAAAGCCCCCTCTTTTTCACCTAGGTGTCCACAGGACTCGTAAAATTTAGCTGGCTTTTCTCCAGCACAACATACGATAAGCCTGATAGAAGTTGCAGGCTTTGAGAGAGTTGAGACAGTTCTGGTGTAGCCCATCATGGTACAAGAGGCAGAAGACACCTACATGGAGAAGGAATCGGTTTCTATCCTCCCCGTAGATGAGTTCTGTGAGGTAGTCAATAGCTCTATCCACCATGTGGTGGCTTCTGCCACCGAGTCTCTGGAGAGAAAGGTCATGCAATTAACATATCTTTCCAGAAGCCCTAAATTTGAGCTTAGAGCAACCCTACCTCCGGGGCCACCTACAGCTGGGCCACCAGTGCAACTGCCTGCTAAGCGTTAAAACAAGACAGTTGTGGTATATTGACGTCTTTGGCAGGCTTCAGAAAGCCTTCATATCCCTCTCCTATCCCACCCTGGAAACTGAGAGGGAATTTGCAGGGTCAACAGGCACTCATCCCATGGGCATAGCCTCTCTGTCATACACCCCAGACTGGGATAACGATTCACAGTGGATTTGGATGGCGAGGAGGGTCCATCCAGGCAATAGCTTCCGTCTTCAGACACCCTTTAGTAAGTAAGAGGATGAGGAGTATTAAGTTGTCTTTGCCTCTGGGGCAGAGGTGTTCGCCCTTGTGTGATGTTAACAGGGTTCTAGAGCTCCTCCTTTCGCTGCAGAAAAATGAGCATCTCTCCAGAAAGGAATTATCAGGTAAGATGGCAATGGTATCATGTTTGGTTTCATGTCAAAACACTATCCAATGTCTGAGCATTAGACATCTCAGTATTTATACCCCAGATGGGTTGGCATTTCAAATTTCCAGGATGGCAAATTGCAACTCCTGGGTGGTTTCATACGCCACCTTTTACAAAATGCCCAATTGTGTGTGTTAAGACCTATGCAATCATGAAAGAGGAGTTGCGCCCACAGGTGAATGATAGCTATTCATTTCTATAAGAAAGTCCTTCAAGGGGGTATCCTTTCCAACCGTAGAAAGCTGGGTGCCCTGGACAATGCAGGAGGCCAGCGTAGATATTTAAATGTTCGGTGTAGACTATGTCTGCAAGATTATGGCGTCCAAAGCCTTCTCCGTGGGGGTGAGACTTGAGGACAATTAATGCAGCGGACTGGTTCTTACTTTCAATGTTTAAGAGGTTTTATGTTAAACCAGTCCTAGCTAAGGCATCACTTTTGGTGGATAAGCTTTGAACGAGCATATTATTCACATCCAGTACCAACACAGAGTGTAAATAGCTTTAGTTAATGGAAAGTTTCAATTTTATTTTCACCCGATAGTCACACCCTGGAATAACGGAAGGCTATGAATGATGCATACACAGTGCAAGCATTCAGGACCTAGTATGGCATACGTATCCTTGTTCTTCATGGTTTTGATAAACAGTTGGTATCAGGGTATGCCTCCGTATTCTGTGCTCTCACATTTAAATGCATCAGCTGTGTGTTTCACAGGAGAGCTTTGGGCACCGGCACCTTTTTATTGACAAATTAAGCTCTGCTTTTACTATAGGGAGAGAGTTCCAAGCAAGAGTAATGATGGCAGATATTCTGGCCAACGTTGCAGGACGAAAGAGGAACATTATGCATTCTGATTGGTTAAGGCTTTTTTCTGTTTCTTTTCCTGGTGGTTCACAGGAAAGGTAGTTTTTGTTAAATGTTGAAGGCTGCTGGAAAAGAGTAATGTGGAGAAAGATGAGCATAATACTCACCGCTGTGTCCTTAACAGAATTGAAATTTTCAGTTCCGAAAGCTCAGGAATTTCACATTACAATGAACTGGAACAGATACACAGTTCCGATTAAAACCATTCCCTGCTGGAATTTTAAAGGGCTCTATACAGTCCCCACCCAAAAGCAGTCTTACCTATATATTGATATACAAGCCTTAAGTAAAGTACATGATAAATTCGACTGATACCAATTGAGCATAATTGTCTCTATAAACTATGGAGATGTACCTGTTCAAATGCTGCCAAGCAGTCAATAAAGCAGCAAGAAACATAATAATACAGAGTTCTGAGAACCTTTCAGTCGCATACATATAGGTATAATATCTGTAATCATTAATGTATACGAAAGCCATTTTGCACTTGTATCAAAATATTATTTTATACAACAAATCAAATCTATAAACTTTTCAGGTCAGTTATTGTGTTATACACTGCAATATTCCACACACACACACACAAACTACACCTCATTAATGTGCTTGTTCAATGGCTGGTGTTTGGTGATGTGGGGTTGTGGGCCTGTGTGAACAAATCAGTAAATCTGATACCTATACACGATTCGCCCTAACCATTCAGCCACAAAAATACATGCACCATTTATGTGTTTAGGCACCCTGTCCCTTTTGCGTAAGTATGTAGGTGGAAGTTTAACTGTGTGTTTAGGGAGAAGTACTAATTTGTCTTGTATAGAGATTAGCCCTCGTACCAGGTATAGGAGAGCCTAACATGCTTACAACACAATGATTAGACTTCCTCTAACACCGTCAAATACAAATACACGGGATTTAGGACACAATGATCTGTGTATGCCACAACTGCTCAACTCCTATGCAAATTAGTTCCTCACTTACCCAAACACTGAAAGAGAGTTTGTTTGTGTGATAGAGAGAGAGATATATAATTAGAGAGGAAGAGAGAGAAAGATCCACTGGGTTCACCCTTCATTAGCGATCAACAAGATTTAAACTTCCAAGATCAGTCATGGATGTTTAACCACTAAAATGGAGGGGTAGCAAAAATGTCATCACATATCCTTTGACCTCAATGACATCATAGGAAGTGACATCATATGACTTGACCATCAGTCCTAGCAAGCGATGCCACATGACCCTGACCCTGATACAATAACTGATGTCCATGAAAGCTACTGAATAACTCAGAGAAAATGTTTTGATAAATCACAAGGAGATTCACAAAAAAAGAGTTTAAAAACAATAGTGATCATGCCCGCCCGTAGTAACCCATAAGGAGAATATATTGAAGATGAATTAAGTTACTGCTTAGATTAACTCATCATTCTTACCAACTTTTGATGCAAGATCACTTGTAAGGAGCTATCGCAAGGGTGACTGTTTTGTTCAGACCCATCATTAGGAGTAGCCTAGAGACATCTTTAGCTGCTTAGGCACCCTCAAGTAATGAAAAAAATATAAAAACAAATAAACACATAAAAAGAGGGGCTTTGGGTTAGCTCTCTTCATCCTTTGATCTGTTCAACATCCAGTAACCTATTGTACCTCAGCATTTAGAATGAAGCAATGGATCAGTCTGTCCCATAGGCTCTCATTATTCTAATGAGACTACTGGATTTGGGCTGCAGAATCACTTGCACTGTGGTAGACTGAGTCTGAACCCACTACAGGTGACACCCGTCGGCCTAATCCGGGTTTTGCTCCGGCTAACCAGCAGTGACTCATCTCCATTCAAGAGCAGGGATGATTGGGCAGCTGAGCGCATGACACAATTGACTTCTCAGGGAAATCGTGGTCACTTGGATTGCATCCGTTTCTCTCATTTACATTAGTCTCACATATACAAGGGCAGAGGCAATATATATTTCAATAAGGTTTTAATGAAGCAAATGCATCTTAGATAATAAAGCATGTACTGCAATAACTAGGACGATAAAGCATGACAGGATTAAAACTGTGACAAGGAGAGTGAAGCATAAAAAAAAACGCTACCATATTGTCACTAAAATTGTTAAAATAATTCCTACCTAGGCTATGTTACAGCACAGCATGTTAAGCTCTATTTCTGCCCTTCAGGTTCCCTTGGGAAGACACCATCCCTCATACCTGAGCAAGAGGCCTGTAGTCTACATAAGCAGCTGTACCAAAGCAATCTACAATCAGCATACAGTTGTGGTCATCTGGCTGGAATCTCCCTCTAACGTACATGGGTCAAAGTAATGTTTTTATAATAAAACAGCTGATGTTCTGAGAAAATGTCCCTATGTAAGGATGGGTATGTTTCTATGAACAATAGACTCAAAGCGTTACCACGTTTACCGGCAACCTACCTTAACGCAGCCTTGAGAAAAGCACAGAGTGAAAGAAATGTCTTGTTTAAGAACGCAGTGCTGACCTAGGCAAAGAACAGCTAGAGAGAGAGAAATAAAACAAGACCGCAAATGTGGCTATTGCTAAAATAATAAACGAAGCTGAATAAAATATATCTAGGTTAAAGTGCACAGCAGCAGGCCTAGTTCCCTAAACTAATGCATATGAAACTTTAACTAAAATGGCTACACAAAAAGGCCACCTAATACATTGGTTGCCATGTGCTATGAGAGGCATCCTTTTACCTGAAATCCCATGCACGTCTGCCTAAAAATAGCACTTCACTGCGAGAGATGGTAAGAAACTACATTATATTTACAATATGTTTTCCTTTCTTTATTTTTATTTTTTATTTTTAATCATTCTTGTTAGTTTAAAGTAGGTATGCAGGTTCCCACAATTCAGACAAAATAGCACTTTTACTACGCACCAGTAAAAGGCCTGTTTTCCTGTGACATGTGATAAAGGTAAAAGTTGATTTTATACCTGTTCTAAGTACACTTGCTGGCTATAATGGACCAATACTGTAATGATATGATTTTTATTTTTTAAGTCAAATTACAATGATGCCAAACCAAAGATATGATGCCAGGTTTAATCGTCATGTTTTTCTTATAATTTTTGTGGCGTATCCTTTCAATAATAAACAGAATCTCACTATATAAATTGGTTTTGCCAATGCTTGTGATTCAAGTATTCGGAATAAGTATGGCAACAAGATTTAAAAAAAAAAAATTATAATAATTTGGTTAATTTTATAGTATATTCTGAAGAGTGTTGTACTGTTAAATGCATTTTTATTTTTTAAATCAAGCGTAATGTTCCAGTAGAAGCTGCAGAAAGTAAAGTGCTCTTCAGGGCATAGTTTACCTTCTGCTCATTAAATTGTTTTTGTCACTTCTGAGGCTAGGAATTGAAAAGCCATTCCACAGTTTTGCCATCTGTGACCCATGGCAAACTCTTAAATGACCCATGTGGGGGGACCAATGATGGGCCGGGTGCCTGCACAGATCGAGAGGCAGACAGTCTCTGTGATGTGGTGATTGCAGGTGACGAGAGCTCCACCACAGGAATCGGCGATTCTTGGGTACACCACCTGCACCAAAATCATACATAAAAAATGCATGAAAACTCTTATTCTGCTGAGTGGTAACACTGTTTTTTAAGCAGAAAAAAAATGTTGTTTTCAAAGGAGGCATAAGGGTTCAATTAGCGGACTCCATTATAAGCCCCAGTCAGATGAACGAAAGACGTCCCTTGCTTCCCACAGCTTCCTTAACATGTGCGGTGGAGGGGGTGGGGGTGGGAAGGGCAAGCGTGAAGTCACAAAAGAGCATCAGTACTTATAGGTGAGTGGTTCCCAACCTGTGGTCCGGGGACCCCTGGGGGGTCCGGAAAATGTCCTCATCAGGGGGTCCATGACTGCTTAGAAAGTTATATAATATTAACCGATCCCCAGCTTTCAGTAATTATGATTCAGTGGGGGTCCCCGGGTTCCAGTAATGATAAAGTGGGGGTGTCCACAGAAGTCAAAAGGTTGGGAACCACTGTTCTAGGCAATCCCAACCAAGGAGAGGGAGTGAAGAAGAAACCAAACCCTAAACATTACAAATAATTATTTGCTGGTTTGAAATTTACATTGGCTGGAAAGGGTTGAAGGTTGCTCTTTGGACCAATAACATTTGTTCACCTGCTTTAGACACATCATTGCCTACATGGAACATACCTGATTACAGATCAACTGCTAGAAAACTGAAGTTGTTTTTATGGTATCAAGTCAAGATTGTAAAATTATGACATTAGTGGGGTGCCTATGTACCTTTTTGTGAGACCGTAGACCCTAAAGCCAGAGTAAAAAAAAAAAACTTCCCTTTCTTCTGTAATACCCATATCATAAGTACACATGTGGACTTCAGCCTTGAAACTGTTTTAATCCACCTGGCTCTCCCTTCCGCTACACAGTAGGATAGTCTCATTCAGCACCCAAAGACGCCCCGCTATAGCGTGTTCTATTAAAATGGTCTATCTAGTCACCTCGTGGGTCTTTGTTTATGGGATACTGGTTATTAACTCGCATCGTTTTAGCTAACCTAGAAGAGCATCTCACTAAAACGTACACCAAGACGTGTTCCCTAGAAGCTTGAACGCTTGTTTCTATTGAATATGTGAATTTGTCGTTTTTACCACACTTTTCTGAGGCTTCCCCACTCTTCTTACTGACATGCCTCATCTCTGGATCATGGAGAGTGAGGGCTCACTGAACATTATCCGTAGTGTACATAATCTGTTATCACTGGTGTCGCAAGGCTTGTGTTTCCAAGAGTAATTTAGGAAAATAGTCACAACCATCTCATGACGATACAAGTATCACACAAATTGCATGGCATTAACTCAATGTCTAGCCACAGCTATTACTTTTAAAAACAACATTTTTTATTAAACAAGTAAGTAAAGTACGCCGGTTAATATACAGCCCACCAAAGACTAGCAGAAAGCCCAAACATTTTGGAGTACAGCTGTAAGGAAATGCCTCCTGGCATGGTTGCCCCCTGACTTTTTGCCTTTGCTGATGCTATGTTTTGAATTGAAAGTGTGCTGAGGCCTGCTAACCAGGCCCCAGCACCAGTGTTCTTTCCCTAACCTGTACTTTTGTATCCACAATTGGCACACCCTGGCATCCAGGTAAGTCCCTTGTAACTGGTACCTCTGGTACCAAGGGCCCTGATGCCAGGGAAGGTCTCTAAGGGCTGCAGCATGTCTTATGCCACCCTGGAGACCCCTCACTCAGCACAGACCCACTGCTTGCCAGCTTGTGTGTGCTGGTGAGAACAAAATGAGTAAGTCGACATGGCACTCCCCTCAGGGTGCCATGCCAGCCTCTCACTGCCTATGCAAGTATAGATAAGTCACCCCTCTAGCAGGCCTTACAGCCCTAAGGCAGGGTGCATTATACCATAGGTGAGGGCACCAGTGCATGAGCACTGTGCCCCTACAGTGTCTAAGCCAAACCTTAGACATTGTAAGTGCAGGGTAGCCATAAGAGTATATGGTCTGGGAGTTTGTCAAACACGAACTCCACAGCACCATAATGGCTACACTGAAAACTGGGAAGTTTGGTATCAAACTTCTCAGCACAATAAATGCACACTGATGCCAGTGTACATGTTATTGTGAAATACACCCCAGAGGGCACCTTAGAGGTGCCCCCTAAAACCTTAACCGACTATCTGTGTAGGCTGACTGGTTCCAGCAGCCTGCCACACTAGAGACATGTTGCTGGCCCCATGGGGAGAGTGCCTTTGTCACTCTGAGGCCAGTAACAAAGCCTGCACTGGGTGGAGATGCTAACACATCCCCCAGGCAGGAGCTGTAACACCTGGCGGTGAGCCTCAAAGGCTCACCCCTTTGTTCCAGCACCGCAGGACACTCCAGCTAGTGGAGTTGCCCGCCCCCTCCGGCCACGGCCCCCACTTTTGGCGGCAAGGCCGGAGAAAATAATGAGAAAAACAAGGAGGAGTCACTGGCCAGTCAGGACAGCCCCTAAGGTGTCCTGAGCTGAAGTGACTCTAACTTTTAGAAATCCTCCATCTTGCAGATGGAGGATTCCCCCAATAGGGATAGGATTGTGACCCCCTCCCCTTGGGAGGAGGCACAAAGAGGGTGTACCCACCCTCAGGGCTAGTAGCCATTGGCTACTAACCCCCCAGACCTAAACACGCCCTTAAATTTAGTATTTAAGGGCTCCCCTGAACCTAAGAATGTAGATTCCTGCAACTTACAAGAAGAAGAGGACTGCTGAGCTGAAAACCCCTGCAGAAGAAGAAAAAAGACACCAACTGCTTTGGCCCAGTCCTACCGGCCTGTCTCCTGCCTTCCAAAGAAACCTGCTCCAGCGACGCTTTCCCAAGGACCAGCGACCTCTGAATCCTCAGAGGACTGCCCTGCTTCAAGAAAGACAAGAAACTCCCGAGGACAGCAGCCCTGCTCCAAAAAGACTGCAACTTTGTTTCAAAGGAGCAGATTTAAAGACCCCTGCAACTCCCCGCAAGAAGCGTGAGACTTGCAACACTGCACCCGGCGACCCCGACTCGACTGGTGGAGAACCAACACCTCAGGGAGGACCCTCCGGCGACTCCAAGACCGTGAGTAACCAAAGTTGTCCCCCCTGAGCCCCACAGCGACGCCTGTAGAGGGAATCCCGAGGCTCCCCCTGACCGCGACTGCCTGAACTCTAATTTCCCGACGGCTGGAAAAGACCCTGCACCCGCAGCCCCCAGCACCTGAAGTATCGGAACTTCTGTGCAGGAGTGACCCCCAGGAGGCCCTCTCCCTTGCCCAGGTGGTGGCTACCCCGAGGAGCCCCTCCCTTGCCTGCCTGCACCGCTTAAGAGACCCCTTGGTCTCCCATTGAAACCTACAGAGAACCCGACGCTTGTTTGCACACTGCACCCAGCCGCCCCCGCGCTGCTGAGGGTATACTTTTTGTGTGGACTTGTGTCCCCCCCGGTGCCCTACAAAACCCCCCTGGTCTGCCCTCCGAAGACGCGGGTACTTACCTGCTGGCAGACTGGAACCGGGGCACCCCCTTCTCTCCATTGAAGCCTATGTGTTTTGGGCACCTCTTTGACCTCTGCACCTGACCGGCCCTGAGCTGCTGATGTGGTAACTTTGGGGTTGCTCTGAACCCCCAATGGTGGGCTACCTTGGACCCAAAACTGAGACCTGTAAGTGATTTACTTACCTGCTAAAAATAACAATACTTTACCTCCCCCAGGAACTGTGAAAATTGCACTGTGTCCACTTTTAAAACAGCTATTTGTGTTTTATGTGAAAAGAATATATGCTACTGTAATTATTCCAAGTCCCTAAAGTACTTACCTGCAATACCTTTCAAATGAGATATTACATGTAGAATTTGAACCTGTGGTTCTTAAAATAAACTAAGAAAAGATATTTTTCCATAACAAAACCTATTGGCTGGATTTGTCTCTGAGTGTGTGTTCCTCATTTATTGCCTGTGTGTATGTACAACAAATGCTTAACACTACTCCTTTGATAAGCCTACTGCTCGACCACACTACCACAAAATAGAGCATTAGTATTATCTCTTTTTGCCACTATCTTACCTCTAAGGGGAACCCTTGGACTCTGTGCATGCTATTCCTTACTTTGAAATAGCACATACAGAGCCAACTTCCTACAGCAGCTATGACCACAGAAGTGTTTACACTGTTATTTACTTGTTAAAGAATAGGTACCAGGCCCAATGTTTTGCTCAGATGTCCCTGGCCAGCGCTACTGAATGTCAACGTGCCAAATACCAAAACTGCATAGTCTTAATTCCATGCCCTTTTATTTAATTCCAGAAAGGTCCTGCCTTTGAGCTTTGTCATTGTTTTCCATCTTTCTCTAGCTTCTAATTTACCCCGTGTGTGCTTTTCCTCTTTTGCTCTGAGTCAAAAACTCCCAGTCCCCAGAAATGATCTCTTGTGGGCCACACCTGCAACCACAAGCTCAAAATAAGAAATGGGTTTACAACAACTGGAGGTGTTAACCATGAGAGCTACAAAATACTGAAGTAATATTGCTTTTGGCATGGGCCACAATCAGCAAGGTTCTTCTACAGTTGAGCATTCAGCCTTTGTATTACTGTGGACACTCCGAGTAGTATATGTGAATGCTCTGGTTATAGGTTACTGCAATTTCCTGCCCCTCTGTGTTCAAGCTGGGCAGGTCAGAGGCCTGAGCCAGTGCTATGACCAAGGTGCCCAAAACAAGCATCCCACCAAACAAGTGAACTGGATCACAATCTGTTTTTTTTTTTTTTTTTTTTTTTTTTTTCTTCAGTGATGCTACTGCATAATAAAACAAGACAATGCCTCTTACTGTTTGGGAGTCCGATTGGCAGGTCACGCAGGATTCAGCTAGTGCTACAAAGGGAGGGGGGACGGGATCCAGTACAAGGTGACCAGTCTTAGTCCCTAACTGATAAGTAGTCAATATTCCACGGATTTACTGGTGCTTGGAGATGGCAGGGCAGCTGAAGGGGCCTTACATGTAGCACCCAAAGATAGTGGGTCTGTATGTCTACTTGAGGATTGCAAATGGAATTTTATGAGGGTGCCCATGGTACCAGCTCTCCCACACGGCCAGCCCAGAACTGGAGGACTAGCACTCAGTTCTGGGATCAAGGTTACCAACTACAGCCAAAATAATTCACTTGAAGAATCTAGGAAGAAAGGAAGGGGTGTACGGGCACCCATTTTTTTAGGCAAGTCAAGGAGGAGTGCAGGTTCACCAACTTAATGTCAACATGTCCTCCCCTCATCCCTCATAAACCGCAGTCGTTTAGTTCTGGCAGTGCCAATTTTGCCGAAACTCCTCATGGATCATAGGCCAGCTCTTTTCCTTGAGTCGTTCTCCAAGAAAACGGGAGCCAGCTGGATCTTTTGTCTGCCCTCCACAGCTGAGCAACTCCACTCTTCAGAGGAAGCCCTGTAAGCAGATTAGCAGTTCTTTCATCCAGACAAAGCACAGCCGAAGAGATTCTCCAAAGTCCTAGATTTGCTACTAATCTTGAGATCTCTCTGCCAGCTGGCACTGCAGACCTTCCGAAGCCCAGCAAGGTGCACCCTGTTGGTTTAAGAAGGCCAGAATATCCTTTGAAATGCGGTGCCTGGCTGTAATCCTGGGAAAATGAAAGGTGTAATAATTTAAAACTCATTTTCAAACATCCAATGCCTGGGACATGTCCGTACATCTCCACTATGTAGGGAAGGAGCAGCCCCAAATGACCAGCCGGGTATATATTGGAGAGATCCTGCTGAGTTTTCTCCTATTGTCTGAAAGCTCCCAGAAAGCCACATATAGCAACCGGAATGTGCAGTTCAGGTAGGCATAGTGCTGAACATACTAAGAGAGAACAGGATGTGACTATGTAAATCTAGGGACAGGTCTGATAAGGCAGCCAAGCCGGTTTTGGTCAACTCTACTAGCTTCACATGGTGTGAATATAGATTTCCAAAATCCCAAGATAAGCGCCTGGGACCCCACTACCTAGGACACTCCCCTGAGAACGCTACAGATAGATTGTCACATCCACCAGGATGAAAAGAATTTCAAGGACGAATTTCACCCTGGGCAGCTTTTAGGGAACTTGCATTCTGAGCAGCTTTTACTGTGTTCTTACACATGACAATTCACAACTCATGGACTCCGCGAAGGAGCATACAAACACACCATAACCCACAATATACACTGAAGGGCTCTAAGGATTTTTTCCATAAGGAAGCAAACCGATCATATCCCAGTGATAGAGGTCAAAAGGCCTGTGCCCAAGACTATTGATTCAGCCCCCACCAACTAACAGGTTCCCAATAGTCTGGTGATGGAACAGCAGTCACCCTCCACTAGGGGTTGGATGCAAACCGTGGAGATAATCCCTGTGTACCATAGCCTAACGCTCTCCTGATGGGGAGAAGAAAAAAACCTTGGAGGTCTCTTAATGGAGTCAAAAACGGGTTCAGGGACGAAGGGACAGGAGGTTGTGCGCAGGTAAAAAAGCAAAAACTGCATGGATAACACAACTTTAACAGCAAAGTTCGTTTTTCCCTTTAGATACTTTATGCCATTAAGCCATGCAAACTTTCATTTTTTTTTAAAAAACTGTACTTTTAATAAATACCTAACATTAGGATTGTTTTAAAAGTATCTTTTCGTTTGTACCTCCATTTTTCTGAAGAGACGCTAGTTGCTATGCTGATGCAAATGCACAGGCATTGGTCAGGAGGATACAGATTGTACCACACTGACTACGGAGGAAGGACCGACCGTGATGGTATAACTACACTGCTTTCAATCTCAGAATGTTGCAGAACAGTGACGAGGCTGCCCTCTTCTTGATCTCGCCATTATTACTGTCTGAAATGTCAGATTACTTACTTTAAAGCCGATCGCTGCGAAGCAGCATAGCGCTTTGGTTTGGTGTCGAAAGGGAAGTAAACCTACCTATTGCAAGGTTGTCACATCGCTGACTTCTGCAAGAAACAGTCTCCACTCCCAGAGAGCCTACTTTGCAGCTAGAGCCCTTCCTCGTCCGCTCCAGCTGCCTCCCCGAGTCTTGCTCCGTGCTAACACGTGCACAATAAACCCCGGCGTATTGGCTTTGTCAGTGCTAGTTTTCCTTCTATTTAGTTTATTCACCACGTCATTAAAATGGTTCTAGCGCCGAAACGTTTAAACGCCACGCTTCACTGGAACCGGTTTCAAGAATAGGGGCGATAACAATCCACCTGTGTTGTACTATTACAGATTCCAGCGCACACTCAACCGAAGCAGAAACCAGGAAGGAGGAACCTGGCCATTTACCTGCCACGTGAGCTGAACACCTGTGCTCGAAGAAACGCCCGTCTACAGATCTGTTACCACGAACAATGGTAATATTTTCGGTTCCATGTGGGTGGGTCGTTCAGCGACCTCTGAGAATATCACTGCGACCGGGGCTACTTTTTTGTAATGTTAATCTCTACTACCGCAAGGTTGGCATTGTAATTGTATTACGGCGAGTGCATTTGTTTATGTCGCGTTATATCCTTGTGGTGTTCATTCCCATCCCTCTTTTCCTTGCCTTCCTCTTGCGTCTGCGCGCACGAGGTTCCTGGCGCGCTGCATTTAGAACATGGGTACTCTCAAACATTTTCCGAAGGGCCAAAAACGTAAGTCTGTAGTGTGACAGAGGGCCGCACTGATACCAGCAGTCTGGCGCTCAGGGGTAGAGCAGGTGTAAGGTGGACATAGGTAAATGACACTTGCACTTCTAGTGGTAGAATTGCTCCCAGGATCAATGCCGGCTTTCCCACTTGACAAAATTGTGTGATTCTAGGCAATTGTTCTATTTCACTTTCTTTTTATTCTCTTCATTGTCTCATACAGCAGGACCTCGAAATATAGGACTTCAGGATGTGCCCTCTATAAAATCTCTCGTGTTTCATTTAAAAAACGAATATTTTCCATATATAATATAAACCCAGGCCAACCAGAGGGTGCACATTACTGGCTTGCCTCTTAGTTCACCATTGCCTTTGTTGTCAGGGTGATGGGGGGAATGAACCTTTCTAAATTCATGTTTGAAAACTGTCACTCCATGGAGTGTCCCGGCACTGCATTTTCGATGATAGGCCAGTTTTAGGAGTGCTTTTCTGCATCTGATTAAAGGGCCAAGTCTTCCACGTTTTCCTGAACACAGAAGTGGTAGCCATAGTGTGCAACTCTAGGGGAGGTTTGTTCCAGGCCACCGGTCCCAGGTAGGAGAAGGTCCTTCCTCCCATGCTGCTGAGCCGTATCTTGGGAATCTTTGCCAGAAAGCATCGGGCAGATCGCACGTTTCTGCAAGGGGGATAGAGACGGATTCTGTCCATTAGATAACAGGTGCCCGAATGGTGCAGAGCTCTGTGGACTAGGACCAGCGTTTTGAAGAGGATTCTTCTTTATCAGGAGCCAGTGTAAGGCCTGCAAGTGCAGAGATGTGGGTTCTGGGGCAGGTTAAGGAGGGTGTGGGCTGCAGCATTCTGAACTACTTGAAGCTTGTTAAGCAAATAGTTTGGTAGTCCTAGATATATGGCATTTCCATAGTCCAGCCTTGATGTAATAAGTGATATACAAAGAAAGGTATGGGTGGCAGTGGTATAGAGTGGTGCAACTCCGAAACATTATGAGAGTATAATCAATGATAGTTCATCTTGGTGGTTGTCCAAAGTAGGGTATAACACGACGCTAAGCGGTGAGGTATGCTCCATTACCTAGAAGCATAATATAGCATTCCACAGAAACACCATGCAAATATTTTCCCAAGATACCGCAGCACTCAAAAGTAGTTCACAATCAATATACCAGAATGTAATGGAAGTTGGATATGAAGTCAGTCACTTATTCGTGCAAAAGGGTATCTGGTAGTCCCTGATGCAACAGATCATGGTAAGTCTAGAGCCTGGGGTTCAATAGCAACAGTGCAGGAGTCCTAGTCCAAGCCCTGGACTGACTTCATATCCAACTTCTGTTACATTATGATATATAGAGACACTCGCTGTTGTGATTTTTCCTGGTTAGACCTCACCCAATAAGTCTTGAAAAAGTCACCTGTAGTGATGAAATACGTGTTGGCTGTGATTGTGGAACAACACTCGTCCTATTATGATGTCCATATGTACAAATAAAAATAACCTACTACAACCAAACTCATCTGGATGACATGTTGGTTCCGAACTACTTTTGAGTGCTGCAGTATCTTGGAAAAATTGATGTAATAAGCGCCTGAACTACCGCCTTTCTTGCGACAAGCAGAGAAAGTGTAAAACATTTTTTAAGTGTTCACAGAAGCCCATAGGAAGAGCTGATCATTGACAAGACCTGTGGCTACAAAGAGAGATCCTTATCAATTTTGATGCCCAAGTCGCATTCTGACCACAGGGTCTGCAACTCCGGCAGATTAGGGTAGAAAAATAGAGTTTCTGTCTTATCTGCATTATATTTTAACTCATGAACTGTCATCCAGTGAAAGATGGAAGAGAGGGAGGTTTTAATGGACTCTTCGCAATCTCCTCTCCCTTCTCACATGTGAACAGCGGAGTGCCATATGCGTATGTAACTACCTTAGCTGTGATAAAGGGGTGAGATATGCGTTACAGATGGTAGGGCTGAACTGTGCGGCACACCTACTGCCGACTCTGTAGGATATGTGGGTACCCACACGTCCTGTTTTCTGTCCCTTAAAAAGAAGGCTACCCACTCCAGAGCCAGTCCCCCAAGTCCGATGGCTTCGAGGCCTGTAAGGAGTCTGGAGTACAGGATTGTATTGAAGCCCGCTGACCGAATGAACAGAATCAGAATGGCCTCCCCCCCCCCATCCGCGTCTAGTGTGATTCTTATGTGTTTAGTGACAAGAGCTGTCTCAGTGCAACAATGTGGCCTAAAATCTGACTGGCTGGGGTGCAGCAGTTTATTCATTTGGAGGTACTGAGACAGCTGTTGATTGACAAATGTTTCTAATACCTTGGACAATGCTGGTAGTACGGAGATTAGCCTATAACTGAATTGCGCCTTTTATAAAAGAGGTAGGATCTTAGCCTGCTTCTTTAGTGTCTGGACTATTGCTGACTTCAGTGAGGTACTCTATTAACCAGTGGATTAATGAAATCTGTGCCCATCCTAAACAGTGTGACCTTGATAGAAAAAGCCCCTTTGGGGCTTTCTGTCTCCATCTGACACCACCAGCAGCCTCAATAACACCAGGGCTGGCTTGGATAGCTGTAACCTTATCGCTGAAAAAGGAAGCTAGCTGGGTACACCATCCTGCCTAAGGTGGGGGGCGCCGTCTGGTAAAGGCCTCAGAAGACAGTTTTGAACCACTGAAAATTTCTCTGAATTTGCTACCTGCCTCCTCAATCCTTTCTTCAAAATATGCCTTTTTTTTGTTTTTTTAAGAAGTCTTGACTTCTGCATAATGTTTTTAGGGCAGCTTTGTAGATGGCTCTGTCTTTGGCTCTATAATGTTTCCTCCATTGCCTCTCTAAGGTCTTGCAGTGTTTCTTCAGGGATCTAAGATTATTTTTAAACACGGATCAGAAAGTTTATTTCTGCCCGGAATACGGGACCAATGTCATGTGCAACACCTTTGGTCCAGGCATTTGAGCCACCAACAGTTACGTTGGACCCTAGGCAATAATTATAATTGGGACAAGCAATACTACAGGATGCAGCATGAAAAGTGCAGTGATCCAAACGAGACATATGGGAGTGGTGCTTGGAGGCTTGAGTTTAGGAGTACTGCCCCTTCTTGGGGTCATGATGAGAATTGATTCTATGTTTTCCTGGCTAGGAGTGATCCAATGACTTACACTGCTTTCTTGAAGAGTGGGTAGGGTAGGCTAGCTGCTTTTCTGTGTCAGCAGAGGAGACAGAGGGAACCGCTTATCACTGCCCTGTGATTGGTGGGGCACAGTGGCCAAGGAAGTAAATGTAAAATATTGTACTTTCAGGTACACCTGGCTTTTAAACCAACACAGCTTTGCATTCTGGAACTTGAGTTTGCAAACTTCTTAGAAACAAGTCCCATCATTTCAAATGGTTGCTAGCTAAAATGTAAAGGCTGTCTGAAGGAGAAACGCAGGACAAACAAAGTCTTGGAGGTACGCATGTGGGAGGAGAACAACAACTGCCACTACTGTCACCTTACAAGAGTCCAGGCAGAGCCTTCTTTCGTGAAACCAGGCACTAACAATCCTTGGCATAGCCAATAAATCTTGCCAATCCATGCTGGCTTTGGCAGTGTGTTTTAGACATGTTGTACACCAGTGTGGCTGCTGTTCACCATGGCTAAACGTTAGTGGTATGGAGTGGGGGTAGAGTGGAGTGAGACAGAGTGGGGTATTATAGAGTGGGGTGGATTGGGATAGATTGGAGTGGGGTCGACTGAAGTGGGGGATAGGATAGATTAGAGTGGGGGGATTGGGTAGACTGGCATGGTAGATTTGAGTGGGGGAGACTGGGGTGGGATAGATCAGGGTAGATTGGGATAGAGAAGTGGGATATACTGGGGTAGAGTGGAGCGGGGTGGATTGTGGTAAATTGATTGAGTGGTACAGATTGGACGGATTATAGTAGGATAAACTGAAATTGATTGTGGTAGTTTGGAGTGGGGCAGATTACAATGAGGTTAGGGGAGTGAGGTAGATTGGAGTGGTGTGAGGTTGACTTGGGTGGTGTAGATTAGAGAGTGGTCGAGTGGGGTGTATTGAAGTGCAGTAGATTGGGGCGAATGAAGTGAGGGAGATTGAATTGGGGTAGACTAGAGTGAAGGTGGGTAAACTGGAGTGGAGTAGATTGAAACGGGGTAAAATGGAGTGGGGTGGATCAGGCAAGAGTAGAATGGGATATATTAGGGTAGATTGTAGTGGAGGACGCTAGACTGGAGTAGTCTGCAGTGGAGTGGGGTAGAATAGGATTGAGTGGAATAGATTAGGGTAGAGTGGGATAGGCTGGAGTGGGATAGATAGGAGTGGGATAGAATGGAGTTGGGTAGACTGGGGCAGATTGGGGTGAAGTGGGTTAGATTGGAGAGGATGATTTGGACGGTATGGGGGTAGGATAAGGTGGGGTAGATTGGAGTGGGGTGGGTAGAGTGGAGTGGGTGGATTTGAATGGAGATGATTGCAGAAGGGTGGATTTGGGTGGGGTAGATTGGAGTGTACTGGGTTACATTGTACTAGAGTGGGGAAGATTTGAATTGTGTGTGGTACACTGCAATTAAGTGGAGTGGGGTAGACTGGGTAGAAAGGAGTGAAGTGGGGTAGATTGGAGTGCAGTTCGGATTGGAGTGAGAGATTGGGGGGAAGAGTGGAGTGGGTAGAATGGGAATGTAGTGAAGTGGGGTAGGTTGGAGTGGGGTACAGTGGGTGGATTAGAGTAGGGTAGACTGGAATGGAGTGGAGTAGATTAGAGTTGGATTGTTTGAAGTGGAGTGGTTTTGAGTGAAATGGGGTAGAGTGAAGTAGAGTGGGGTGGATTGAATTGTGGTGGGGTAGACTGGGTAAACTGGAGAAGGGTAAGACTGGAGTAGGGTGGAGAGGGGTAGAATGGAGTGGGGTTTGGCTGATACTGCGGTAGATTTGAGTGGAGCAGGGTAGAATGATGTTAAGTGGAGTAGACAGGGGTAAACCCGAGTGGGTTAGATTAGGATGTGGTAGATTGGAGTAGGGTCGTTTGGGGTGAAATGGGGTATGGTACATTGGAGTGAGGTGGATTGGAGTGGAGGGGAGATTTAACTGGATTAGGGTAGAGTTGAATGGTGTGTGGTAAATTGGAGGGTCGTGGAGTGTGGTAGATTAGGGTGGAGGGGGGTAGATTAGAGTGGAGAGGTGCTGAAAAGATAGCAGTGGAGTTTGTAGTGGGGTAAACTGGAGTGGGGTCAGGTATTTTGGAGTGGAATAGACAGGGGTAGGGTGGAGTGGGGTACATCAGAGTGGGGTGGTTGGATTGGGGTACATTGGATTGGAGTAAATTGGTGGAGATGGAAGTGCAGTGGGATAGACTGGGGTAGTTTAGAGCGGAGTGAAGTGGATTGGAGCAGAGTGGAGTATATTTGAGTGGAGTGGGGTAAATCAGGGTGGATTGAGGTACATTGGAGTTGGTGAGGTTGATTGGGTTATACTAAGTTTAGTGGAGTAGATTGTAGTGGAGTGGGGTAGACTGGGATGAAGCGGGGTAGACTGTAGTGGAGTGGGCAGACTGGATCAGAGTGGATTGGGGTACATTAGGGTCGGGTAGAGTGGGGTAGACTGGGGTGTGGTGGGGTACTGCCATTACAGACAACACATTTTCAATTAAAACATCCATTACATTTGCACCAAAATACGGTTTCACTGCGCACAATCGATAATGTGTGCAAATGTCATCGCCTAACATATTGATGTGTTTCGACCTTACTCAAATATTTGTTTCCACACTTGAGAATTACAAAAATAAAATGCTTTATTTGTACTAATTCTGATATATTATGAAACATCAGCAAAGTTGTTTTTTTGGTGTGCTAGTTAAAAAAAAAAATAATAATAAAAAACTGCCTACACCCTCTCCTCTATTGCCACATGAATTCTCTCACTTTGAAGTCAGAAAAAGAAAAGTAAACATCAAGCTCCCTCCGAAGATGGAGCCTGCTGACATTAGACCTGTCTTTAAAATGCAGAGCAAATGTGACAAAATAAGAACAAGATTTAAAGGTCTGTTTACAGAAAGTGAGTTTGTGGAAGAATACAGTGAACAAGGTTTGGGGAACGGAGGAACGAACTGAAGCTGGACAGCCTAAAACAAACAAGGCCAGCAAATAGAAAGCCAGAAAATGCGAGTTCCAGGCCACAGAAAGTAAATAGTCAGTAATGGACGAAATGCATTCCCATGGAAGCCTCCAGAATCCCCAAAAGAAGTCATAAGCAAACCAATCAGCTGCCCTATCTCTATCTTTGTCCTAAGAGCTTGTGGAGTTATCCAGGACTTCGGCGTCCACTCGTCTCGATCCACCAACTATCAGTGGCACTGAGGCCAAGTGCCTGATTTCACAACAAAGTGTACACAAGAAACGGACAGCTGTTGAAGCAGTTCCCTTTCAGGCTGCACAGCTCACTGACATCACTAGTCTGTGACAGCTCCACATCAAATAGATGAAACACAAATACAATTCATTTTAATATCCAGCTGAGAAGCGTGCACCTTCCAGAATGGCAAACCTCAGTGTGGACTTTGTATCATGTTAGAGATAGCCCAAGAGGGTAATGCACCGAATGTACAAGCGGGTGTATTGCAGGTTCTATAAATTCTAGCACGGTAGACCCAACCTAAGATCCAATCCTTCTAAGGAAGGTCTAAAACTATGTATGATTTTAATTCAACGCGTGGGTGTAAACCTCATACTTAAGGATTATTTGTGTGTGACCACACACCATCACCGTGTGTGACAACATAGGGACATTCATCAAAATGTTACCCTTCTGAAAACGTTTACATTAACGAGTGTAAAAACATCTGTTATTTAAGTGGCAACGTGTTTACTTGCCCTTCATCACGTGACTTTCAATCTGTAGGACAGACACTTGAGCATGGAGATCCCTGCTCTGGCACTCACCGAAGGTCGTGAGGTAAAACGAGTGGTCCATGACGCCGGAGGACTTGGCACACAGCGACACACGGTGCACGTTGCTGCGTTCCAAAGTTGCGCTCCTCTCGAGGAGGCTGTGCTCCACGACTGTGCTGCTCTCGAGGCGGCTGTGCTCCACCGTTATGCTCTTCCCCAGAAGGCTGTGCTCCATAGTTGTGCTCCTCTCAAGGCGGCTATGCTCCGTCATGGCTGTGCTCTTCCCGAGCAGGCTGGGCTCTGTGCTCTTCCCGAGGAGGCTGTACTCGAAGTTTTCGCTGTCCTCAGTGCGCGTGCTGCCGCGCTGCAGGCTGTATGCATTAAAGTGCCTGTGTTCCATTGGGCTGGTTTCCATTGCTGTGCTCCTACCGAGAAGACGGCATGAAGATGGTAGATCTTCCCCTTTGGGAAAGCGCTATGAAGAGGATGGCCTTCGCACATCCGAGGAGGCGCTATTCAGGACCCAGCTGCAGGTCCAAAGGACGCTGTGTTCTGGCAGTTGGCTGCTCTCCCCCATCCAGTGCTGGAAGTTACAATGCTCGGTGGTTGTAACCCGAGTCCAGTGTTACCCTTCAGTAACCTAAGCAGCCGTTGAGTCTGCAGGGCCCTGTCAGCGGGGAGGGCCCAGCTGCTCTGACAGGAGCCCGATAGCCGCCATTTATTTGAATAAGAAGAGACAGCCGACGCTCCCATTGGACGGAGTACGTTTGAATGAGATCTTTGTACCTTGGCCCAAACAATACATTTCAAGGCAGCAAATAATATTTAACTTTAAAGATTAAAAAAAAAACACGATAAAATGCAACCTTGAAAGTCTGTAGTTGTGTTTAAACGCTATGCACAAAATACTAACCCAGTTAATGTTTATCATGGGGCATTCGCCGCCGAGGGGGGAATAGCAGGAAAGTGTGGGAGGGATCCCGCTGCTTCCCTGACAGCTGCACACATTTGCATATTAAAAGGTGCGGCTCAGCTCGAGCACCGGACACAATGCATGCCTCCTCCCCGGCCCTGCAAGAATCACCAGCTCTAACCGACCGTTCCACCCCTACACTAAAGCACTTTCAGTGTGATTGCTTTCCATTAACAAGTAATCAGGCTCACCAAGAAAGCTCAGGGCTACGTGTGTACGTCACCAACTAGAATTCCCGTAGGGCACACTCTGCCTGTCATACTCACGAGGTAGACTAAACCAGTACCACTAGGCTGGGTGCTTGCACTTGTCGTGGGCTGAAAGAAGTATACGACTAAGACTGATCCGACATAATAACAGAGCACTATGCAATACAACTAGAATAGCGCATTACCAGCAGTAGATTATATTACAAATCACCAATGAATTATGTGAGATATAAAGAACACGAATAAAGGCCCGAGTGCTTCATACAGGTGTAAAACCGCAAAGTAACCGATAATATCCACAAAATGCTTGATAGGTTTAACTTGATATGATACAAAATAAATATATCACTTTCATCTTTCAGTATTCAACGTGTGCTTAGAAGTTGGGGAAAAGTTGTCGTATTTATAAAGCCTGTGTTTTGTTTTTGGAATGAGCACATTTTGGCAAATTAACACGTACCTATTTATTTTCCTGGCAGTTTAGGATTGTTGCGCTCATTTTTTAAACGAGATTTGGCATAGCACCACGGGGGGTGGGTGGGGGGATATTGCAGCGGTATCACAAAAGTGGGGCAAATGGAAGGAAGTCACATCGTGCTTCACATCTTTTTCACACTTGAAACAAGTGCTTCCGTTGTTTTTTGACACTCCTGTGGCGTGTGCTAGTTGAGGTAAGCATCACCACTTAACTTCACAGCTTAACAAACAAAAAAAGCTTTCGCCCGACACCATAACCTACAACTGACCGGAAATTCACCAGCCTAACTCAATAGAATGTTAATGCGTGTTGTGAGAACCGTCCCTAGATACCCAACTGCCAGGCCAATTAACTGGTACTAGCCGGCACCCATCGCCAGGTTATCCACGTGGTTGGCGTGGGCAAGGTGTGAGGCAGTGTTCAACAGGGGTGCCCAGCCGCGGTACACAGCCATGGTGTACGGTTGTAGAAGCCACACACTCTCTCTATCTTGTTTTGGCCTCAATGCTCTTGAACCTCCGAAGGATCGGATCGGACTGCGCCGTGAACAGGTGAAACATTCCACGATGACCTGCACTTGCCCGATAACCTTCAGACAGAGACCACTGGCTACCAGCTAACAAAGAAGAGGCACTACATGAGATCGACCTCTATGCAAAGCCTCACTGGATCTCCGACAGAGTGTTGACTAGCTGGGCGAGGGTGTGTGATGCGCCTACAAAGAAAATGCCACGATGAAGTAATGCAGAAACTGGCAGTAGGGTGCTTTTGCTTAACACACTACAGTAGCAAAATTAACCTGCATCCCCAAAGAAGAGCGTTATGACAACTAGTCGGAAGATGAAGTTGGCTTTGCAAATTATTAATCTAAAAGGCAATCAAAGTGAAACAATACAAAAGTGCACGTGGAGGCACAGTGGCCAAGGAATCAGTTGTCGAGTGTAGGAAATTGGCTCTGTATGTACTATTTCAAAGTAAGAAATAGCATGCAGAGTCCAAGGGTTCCCCTTAGAGGTAAGATAGTGGCAAAAAGAGAATTCTAATGCTCTATTTTGTGGTAGTGTGGTCGAGCAGTAGGCTTATCGGAGGGTAGTGTTAAGCATGTGTTGTACACACACAGGCAATAAATGAGGAACACACCTCCTCCCAAACTAGTGTGATAAAAGGCGTGGCAGTTCTCATCAAAAAATCCATAAAGCTTAGGATAGGATCGGTGCAAGTTGACCCTAGAGGGAGATGGGTAGTGGTAGAACTGTGCGTATGTGGTTATTGGGTCACGGTGGCAGGCTATTATGGACCTAACCTAGATGATCCCACACCATTTCAAGAGTTATTCAATATTTTACTTCTAGCTAGATATCCAGTGGTACTAGGCGGAGACTTCAACATTTTGTTAGACCCTGTACACGATAAGTCAACCCCTCGAGGTACGGATAACTCTCCTAAAATGAGGGCACAGGTGAAACAAGCCATGCAAGATTTAGGATTGGTAGACATATGGCACTGCAGAGGAGGCGAAGGAGACAGATATACATTTTACAATAAAAAATATGGGCATAGATCTAGAATAGATTTTTTTTTAATACATAAAAGTTTATGCCCAGAGGTCAGAAAGGTAGCCCACAATCCAGCTCACCTCTCAGATCATTCAGCTGTAAAATTACACTTGGATATCAGGGTCGTAAATAAAGGTATTAGATGTATAATTAATCGCGCTATACTATTAGACGACTCTATAGTAGAAGCATTAAAAAAAGACACAAGAGATTTCTTTCTTTTGAACCAAGGTACGGCAAGTTTATGGTGTGTTTGGGACGCCTTTAAGGCTTATATTAGAGGGAGGCTTATGAGCCTGGCAATATACAAACATCGTGAAGAAAAAGAGAAATTGGGAGATATGGAATTATCTCTAAAAACCTTGCAAGCTGCAATCCATAAAGCACGAGCAGAAGAGAAGGTCAATTTATTAGAGGACTTGATATGTCAAGAGGTTAATGTTCGGACTAAGCTAGAGGCTTTTTTGGAAAATCGCAGTAAGTTAAAATGGGAAGCTAGCCGATATGCTCACCATGAATATGGAGAAGGTTGCAGTAAGCTACTAGCATGGAAGGTTAAGTCAGACCTCTCTAAAAGATATATTTCAGCAGTCAAATCGGACAATACGATTTGTGTGGAGCAAGAAGAGATTGAGGGGGCATTTGTATCTTTTTTCCAAGACGTATACGCAGAAAGCCTGGTTAATTCAGACGAGTCGATTAGTGATTTTCTAGAAAAACTACACCTTCCAGCTCTAGAAGATTCTGAAAAGACCCTATTAAATTGTAAAATAAATGAGGCTGAGCTTATTGAAGGCATAAAAGCGTTAAAAAAAGGAAAGGCCGCTGGTCCAGACAATCTACCTAATGAATTGTACAAGGTCTTGGGGGAAGTTATTAGTCCTTTTTTATTAGAATTATTTAATTCTATGCTGGTTGAGGGGGCTCAGACGCCTAAATCCTGGAGAGAGGCTATAATTTGTCTAGTTTTAAAGCCAGGTAAGGACCCAATGTCTTGTGCATCTTACAGACCCATCTCCCTGTTGAATGCCGACTACAAACTTTATACAGGGATTTTAGCCAGGAGATTAGGGAGTGCCATAGGCAATCTGATTCATACGGATCAAAAGGGTTTTATGAAAGGGAGGTATCTCCAGGATGTAACACATGAGTTATTTGCTGCAATAGATCTGGCGGAACAAGAAAAGACCCCTCTGGCGATCCTGACTTTTGACGCAGCAAAGGCCTTCGATCGGGTCAATTGGTCTTTTTTGAGGTTAGTGCTGGAAAAAGGAGGCTTGGGATTTCCTTTTGTTAGGACAGTCAGGGAATTGTATAGATGCCCCTCAGCGAGAATTCTGGTCAACGGCCAGTTATCACAAGAATTTAGGATTTGGCGGGGTACGCGACAGGGATGTCCATTGTCTCCCTTGCTTTTTAACTTATATATTGAGCCTCTGGCAATTTCTCTTAGGTTAAGTAAGGAAATTACTCCATTTCAAAGTGGGGACTGGGAAAAAAAAGTAGCATTATATGCGGATGATCTTATGCTATACACCAAGGATGTTAGTTCTACCCTACTAGCGTTCAATACTTTGATGGAGCAATTTGGTAAACTTTCTGGTTACAGCGTAAACACAGAAAAGACAGAAATAATGTGTTGGAATTTGACTTATGCTTCTCCTTTAGTCAAACAAGAGATCAGATATTTGGGTATACGATTAACAAATGATCTAAATGAGGTACCTAAACTAAATTTTAACATAACATACAGAGAAACCAAAAAATTGCTAAAGACGTGGGCCGCTCTCCCTCTTTCCATAATTGGAAGATCCAACATTTTGAAGATGTGTATTCTCCCAAAATTCACCTTTTTATTCAACACTATTCCACTAGAGTTTAAGAACTGCTGGTTTAAAAAACTACAGGGGGATTTATCCTCGTTTGTATGGGCCTCTAAAGGAGTAAGGATCTCGTGGAAAAAGATGAGTAAAAAAAAAGAGTGGGGGGGCATTGCGTCTCCAGATTTCTTCAAGTATTATCTGGCATTTCAATTAAAAAACATTAGAAACCTATTGAATAAGAAGTCAGAATATGATCCGGCGTGGAAAGCCTTAACGGCACATCTCGAGGAAAAAGCAGATCATTTTCTATATAAATTCGGCCATCCTAAGTACTTCAAGAAGGTACGCTTGAAGACACTCCGACATGCATGCAACATTTGGATGCACTTTCGGAAGGTGCTAGAGATACCCTATTTTTGCAGCTCTTCCCCCATTTGGGATTCACCTGGCACTCCTGAATGCCTCACTGATAAATTATCAATTCCTTTGAGAGTGAGTGGGATTGTAAGATGGGGCCAGATAATGGAAGGACCAGAACTGTTAAGCTGGTCGACACTTTATGAAGGGACTGGAGGCACAGTCTCCAAATTCAAGTATCTTCAGATAGCTAGTTGGGTTAAATCGCAACAAATAGGAGAAATAGGAAGGAATATATGGGAAGGGAAATTAAACCAGAAAATCATTAATAAGGAAGTTGCTCTGTGGTACCATGCTCTGTTGGAAGCAACAAGGGATGGGACATCCCTTCCCTTGTCGAAGTGGGGGGGGATCTTTCCAACTCTAGATGTGAAATCTTTATGGAATAGGTCCTGCTCAGAATTGTGGTTCACGACCAGCCCGGCAGAGTTGAAGAAAAACCATTTGTTCACACTTCATAGGGTTTACTGGACGCCGGCCAGATTAACAGCTATCGGGAAAACTCAGAAAAACTGTCCGAGGTGTGGTGACGATAAGGCAAACGATATACACATGTTTTGGCAATGTTCAAAGTTGTGGGAATATTGGGAGGAGATAGGAAACACTTTAAAGATAATATTTAATGTGAACGTAAAATTGGATCTTTCTATGGTGGTGTTTGGGGTCAGTGAACAGGGTATGAATTATCAAAAATTGTCAGCACATCAGGAGCACCTGTTGTTTGTATTAATACTTTTGGCTAGACGAGAAATTTGTCGTAAATGGGTTGACCCCTTTCCCCCCCGTTCTAAGGATTGGCAAATATCTGTAAATCGAATGTGCATAATGGAACAACGAGGTCCCCTTTCTAGAAGGGATAACTTCTGGATGAACTGGGAAAATGTCTACCAATAGTATATTACTGTTTTGCTGTCTGGTCTCCTCCTCGTGCAACTTAAGTCCAATGATTAGTACTCCCCTTACCCAATACTGGGCGATGCTTTGGTTATGACTAGGTTTCATAGAAAATAGTATATCCTGGTTGATGGCATACGATTGGGAGAATAATAAAACGTAGACCAAACGGGACGACCCAAGGGTTACGTTTCCCCCGTCCGGTACCATTTTTCCTCTACCAAAGCATGGGTGATAATTATGAGGACGAGAAAAAAAAAAAAAAAAAAAAGGTATTACACAAAAATCCACATATGAACTTTCCCAAAATCTCTCTCAACCATCGTTCCACTTTTTGAGACCCGATCACATTTTCCAAAACTGTTTTGCTCATCTAGTTAGGGTATAAAACGAAAGAAATTGAAAAAAAAAAAAATTACTTAGTTACTGTCTAGTGCTCTATTCACTTTACTAACAGTATCACCAAATGATTCAGTAGTCATTGTGTGATGACATTACGCTGGCTTGGTTTAAAGGACGAACAGCCTTTCCACCATAGTTTTTACAATGGAATGCTTTACCATACAGCCTTGAACATGCAAGTAAGTACCATGCAGGCAAGTATTTATGTCTTCATCCGTGCAGCTAACATATTTATAATGTTATTTAAAAAGAAGAGTTTTGGTGTGGTTAGTGGTAAAGCAAAGGTAATGGTAATTTTAGGTTTTAGGGATGCGTAGTGATAGAGGGAGGTTAGGTGTCAATTTTAGTGTTTAGAGATTGGTGGTAGTGGCAAAGGAAGTTGCAGGTAAATTTAGAGTTTACAGTTGGAAAGTGGTAAATGGAATTCTGGGAAATATAGGAGTTAGGAGTGGACAGTGTTAAAGGTAAGGGTAATAATAGGATTTAAGGGTGGGTAGTGGTGAAGATAGGTAAGGGTAATTTATGGTTTATGGCTGGGAAGTGATATAGGGAGACAAGGGTAACTTTGACGTTTAGGGGTGGGTAGTGGTAAAGGGAGATAAGGGTATTTTTTTAGGATTTAGGGGTAGGTAGTGTGAAATGGAATTAGGAGTAAAGTAAAGTAAAAACACTGGGGTTCCCTCAGAGAGTGGAAAGAGTGAGAGAACGAGAGGGAGAGAGGGAAGATATAGGAGAGGGATTTGGTTGGGGGTTTCCCCCCAAAATAAATGTGAAGTTATTTAAAAAATGAAAAATATATATACTTACCATGCGTGGCAGAGGTATGCATGGTAAAGATTTCTGCGTGGTAAAGGTTGCACGGAAAAGGCATGTGTGGTAATTGAATGCATTGTAAAGTTATACATTTGATTTCCATTACTGCTACTTGCTCATGTAGGGCCCAGAAACACAACTTCATAAAAGAAATAAACATTCCCAAGTTTTACCAGGCACCATGAATAGTTGGCAAGCTTTACAAAAAGTCAAGACTGTGCTTAACTGCTTTTCTGAGACTTATAAAAGAGGGATTTCAGACATGAGGAAATGTTGCCAACAGAGTATATCTGTTGCTGCTTTACCTTCGAAATGCAACGCTGAGAGGCAAGCGGAAGCCCTTAGTGCCTTTGTTTCCAGACTCACAGTACATTTGAGGCACAAAGCTGAGTGGCTTGCAGTAAGAATGCCACAAAACTACACTTTCTCCTATCTTCCCAGTTGGGCAGGAGGCAGTGGAACTACCTTAAAAAAGCACTGCATGCTTAATTTTAAGGGGCATATTCATGACTTTTGATGGCAGGGCAACACAAGTTAACTTGCTGCACTGCCCTGTGACACAGGGAATAGGCAGGAATGTGTCATATTTATCCAATACAGCACATTCATGTCCTTTCCCCTTGCGTTGGTGCCATCAGTAGCGGCTCGCGGGCCACGGAAGGGTCGGGCGGGGAGGTGCGGGAGGGAGGGAATAAACCTTTTCTCTAATTAAAAAAAATCACTTACCTCCTCCGCTACTCCTCTGTCCCTTGACGCTACTCGCTGCAGGCACAGGCTCCCAGCCTGCCCTGTGCTAATCCTGACGCTGCTCAGAGCAGCATCGGATTTGGCTGGGAGCGTCCAGCCAGGGCGCTCCCAGGCAGACTGGGAGGCTGTGCAGGCTCTCTCCAGCCCAGCAACTGCATTGCTGGGCTGGAGAGAGCCTACAGTACATGTGTTTTTGGCCGACCCGAGATGGGCCACCCCCATGGTCCCGAACCTTTCAAAGAAAATTATACTAAACATAGTTTATCATCATTTACTTTGAAAGGATTTGCAGCAGCCACTGCAGGCAAGGGGGCGACGCACCACTGCCAAAACATGGGAGCAGCCACTGGGAGCCATTTAGGCAGCATAATGCCAATGGATGCACCCTTGCATCATGGTGCAACAGTGCTTGTGTTGTAGGCAAGATTGTTTTTGTGCAGGAGGGGGCACCCTCCTGCACAAAATACAATCCTGAGAAGCTTTTCCCTCTATGTGTGCTGCAGAAGGCAAAACACCCATGAAATGCCTCCCTAGCGCAGAGTAATGCAACGCAGCAATTTGCACTACATTGCATTAATCCAGACTTTTGAAGCCATTCAATCCCAAGCAAAGTGGTTTGGCGGGGCTTCGAAAATCTGACTTAGAGTTTGCGTCGCTCTTGCACCACGTTGTGTGGTGCAAGAGTGACGCAAACCAGGTCATAAATATGGCCTCATGTTCCTTTTCTGTGTCATGAACAACAGCAATGCTGAGAGTTCTTGGTGGCAATCTGCAAAAACAAATGAACGATCACACAAACCACCCAATAGAAGCATGTGGTCAGCTTCTGAGAGCTTACCAACCATCTGCATCACTACAAATAGTGTGGTGAGAACTCAGCCCACTCTTGAAGGCCATTCAAGTAAACTCTTTCTTACAGTCCTTGTGCCTTGTGTTGGAATATAGACAGTAGAAACTGGGGAAACATCTCTTCCATCAAGAGTATAGATCAGATCTTAGATAACTCTTTCCTACACTGTGCCTGTCGTATACCTTTTTCTTACTACACTGCCAACCCTATGCCAAAAGCATTTCCTTTTCTTTTTTAAATTAGCTGTAGAAGATTGTTTCTGTTCAAAACCTTTGTAACACAGTGTTGTATTCTGTAGTTGGGAGAAACAAAATGTGAATGACCCAACAACCAACCAACGAATGAAGAGGAGTGCCTGAAAGCCCTTTGAAGTAAGAATATAATACATGTAATCTAATCCAAAAAGCATGTTTAATTGATCCTTTAGTGAAAAGACTCAGAACAATTTTGTTGTAGTTCTCTGATCTGATAGCTTAGTTACATTACAAATGTAATTTATTTACAATAAGACTCATGGCGTCAATGGGTAGATACCATGATTTGCTGAGGCTGACACGCAGAGCCAAATTTCTGGGAATAAAGTGCATTAGTTGTTGGCTGAAATGCTCACTGGTGATGACACCTTCTACACATTTGTGACCATTTCTTTTTTCAGGTTCATTTACATTCATTAGAAACGTGTTACCTGACTTAATTGAGTTATTATCTAGCTGAATTGGCTTTTGAAGACAATTTCACAGATACGGGACCATATTTGAGCGTATGCATATATATAGACATACAAAGTTTATGGGATTTAATACTCTAACTCACCAATGTGAGACAACGAGATGTATAGTGAGATGAGCCATTTCAAAGAAAGTTCATCAGAGGAAACGCAACGCTGTAAAATACCATTCTTATAAAATATAAAACTGCATTGTAAATGGAATACTTACACCTGCCCTACAAATGTGTCACACTAGCACCCAAACATGTCGGATTATAAACCTCAACCTTCCAGTGAGACACAATAGCTTTCAGAAGCTGTGCAAGCATCGCTTAATCTCTCTATGTTGCTGACTACTCCGCTGTCCCTGGAGGTTAACACCCGGATGGTTTTGCAGTCAAAGTATTGATCCAAATCTAAAACACAGAAAGCCCCGTGAAGAAAGCAGTGTTATTATGCTCTGATAAAGACATCAGCACATTCGTTACCATTGGGCTTGCGAGTGATGCTGGCTCTCTGTTGTTTCAGCACTTTTGTGCTAACGTCCTTGTGCCCCCACACAAACTTTAATGGTAAACTGTAAAGCTACGTAACATTTATTATGTTGTTTATGTTCTGTTATTTTGTATATTTGACAATATTTTCTGAAATTTTACAAGAAACAACAGCATATATCCCGGGACAGTATTAAAAAGAAGAGTAAATGAACAAGAGCTTTGTGCCAATGTAACTGCTAAAATGGCAGAAAATGCATTTAAATGATTGTATCTAGATAGCGTGATAAAAATATAACATTTTGCTTATAAAAAAAAATAAATTAAAAAAAAAAAAAATGAGGAACACACACTCAGAGACAATTCCAGGCCAATAGGTTTTTGTATAGAAAAATATATTTTCTTAGTTTATTTTAAGAACCGCAGGTACAAGATTTACAAGTAATACTTCAAATGAAAGGTATTTCACTTAGGGACTTTAGGAACTTTGAATTAGCAAAATAGCATATACAGTTTTCACATAAATGACCTATAGCTATTTTAAAACTAGACAGTGCAATTTTCAACAGTTCCTGGGGGAGGTAAGTGTTTGTTAGTTTTTGCAGGTAAGTAAACCACCTACGGGGTTCAAGTTTGGGTCCAAGGTAGCCCACCGTTGGGGGTTCAGAGCAACCCCAAAGTTACCATACCAGCAGCTCAAGGCCGGTCAGGTGCAGAGGTCAAAGTCGTGCCCAAAACGCATAGGCTTCAATGGAGAAGGGGGTGCCCCGGTTCCAGTCTGCCAGCAGGTAAGTACCCGCGTCTTCGGAGGGCAGACCAGGGGGGTTTTGTAGGGCACCGGGGGGGGGGACGACACAAGTCAGCCCAGAAAGTACACCCTCAGCGGCACGGGGGCGGCTGGGTGCAGTGTGCAAACAAGCGTCGGGTTCGCAATAGGATTCCATGGGAGACCAAAGGGTCTCTTCAGCAATGCAGGCAGGCAAGGGGGGGGCTCCTCGGGGTAGCCACCACCTGGGCAATGGAGAGGGCCAACATGGGGGTCGCTCCTGCACTGGAGGTCGGATCCTTCAGGTCCTGGGGGCTGCGGATGCAGAGTCTTTACTAGGCGTCGGGTCTTTGAAGCAGGCAGTCGCGGTCAGGGGGAGCCTCGGGATTCCCTCTGCAGGCGTCGCTGTGAGGGCTCGGGGGGGACCTCTGGCTGCTCACGGTCTCAGTCGCCGGGGAGTCCTCCCTGTGGTGTTTGTTCTCCACAAGTCGAGCCGGGGGCGTCGGGTGCAGAGTGCAAAGTCTCACGCTTCCGGTGGGAAACGTGTGTTGTTTCAAAGTTGCTTCTTTGTTGCAAAGTTCCAGTCTTTGTGGAACAGAGCCGCTGTCCTCGGGAGTTCTTGGTCCTTCTAGATGCAGGGTAGTCCTCTGAGGCTTCAGAGGTTGCTGGACCCTGGGAACGCGTCGCTGGAGCAGTGTCTTTAGAAGTGGGGAGACAGGCCGGTAAAGCTGGGGCCAAAGCAGTTGGTGTCTCAGTCTTCTCTGCAGGTTTTTCAGTTCAGCAGTCCTCTTCTTCTTAGGTTGCAGGAATCTATCTTGCTGTGTTCTGGGAGCCCCTAAATACTCAATTTAGGGGTGTGTTTAGTTCTGGGGGGTTAGTAGCCAATGGCTACTAGCCCTGAGGGTGGCTACACCCTCTTTGTGCATCCTCCCTGAGGGGAGGGGGGCACATCCCTAATCCTATTGGGGGAATCCTCCATCTGCAAGATGGAGGATTTCAAAAAGTCAGAGTCACCTCAGCTCAGGACACCTTAGGGGCTGTCCTGACTGGCCAGTGACAACTCCTTGTTTTTCTCATTATCTCCTCAGGCCTTGCTGCCAAAAGTGGGGCCGTGGCCAGAGGGGGCGGGCAACTCCACTAGCTGGAGTGCCCTGGGGTGCTGTAACAAAGGGGGTGAGCCTTTGAGGCTCACCGCCAGGTGATACAGTTCCTGTAGGGGGAGGTGAGAAGCACCTCCACCCAGTACAGGCTTTGTTACTAGCCACAGAGTGACAAAGGCACTCTCCCCATGTGGCCAGCAACATGTCTGGTGTGTGGCAGGCTGCTAAAACTAGTCAGCCTACACAGGTAGTCGGTTAAGGTTTCAGGGGGCACCTCTAAGATGCCCTCTGGGGTGTATGTTACAATAAAATGTACACTGGCATCAGTGTGCATTTATTGTGCTGAGAAGTTTGATACCAAACTTCACAGTTTTCAGTGTAGCAATTATGGTGCTGTGGAGTTCGTGCATGACAGACTCCCAGACCATATACTCTTATGGCTACCCTGCACTTACAATGTCTTAGGTTTTGCTTAGACACTGTAGGGGCATAGTGCTCATGCATTTATGCCCTCACCTATGGTGTAGTGCACCCTGCCTTAGGGCTGTAAGGCCTGGTAGAGGGGTGACTTATCTATACCTATAGGCAGTGTGAGGTTGGCATGGCACCCTGAGGGGAGTGCCATGTCGACTTAGTCTTTTTATCCCCACTAGCACACACAAGCTGGCAAGCAGTGTGTCTGTGCTGAGTGAGGGGTCCCTAGGGTGGCATAAGACATGCTGCAGCCCTTAGAGACCTTCCCTGGCATCAGGGCCCTTGGTACCAGGGGTACCAGTTACAAGGGACTTACCTGCATGCCAGGGTGTGCCAATTGTGGAAACAAAAGTACAGGTTAGGGAAGGAACACTGGTGCTGGGGCCTGGTTAGCAGGCCTCAGCACACTTTCAAATCATAACTTGGCATCAGCAAAGGCAAAAAATTCAGGGGGTAACCATGCCAAGGAGGCATTTCCTTACATCAATTGTGATATTTTCAACTGCACCTGGCTTCTAAACAGACTGTGCTTTCCTTTATGTGACTTGAAGTTGAAAAGTTCCTGATAAAAGATTTACTTTTCGAAAACAACATACAACAACATGGTTATCAGAACATTAAAGTAAAATAAATTAATGCTCTGGAGCAATTGGTGAATAAACTGTGTCTACATAACAGGCTAAGGAAATTAAACAGTATGCTCTTTCCAATAAACAAATGGTCGTAAACGAGCATTAAAATTGTGTCAGCAAAGTAAACACACCAAAGGCCACTCACTGGATCTAGTGCAACACAAGGACTTCTTAAGCACCATCACCAAAATCTAAAAGGAACACACTGGGGCGATGTAGCTATGCACAAAATGTCACTGGCTTTGATTGACAGCCTACTGAAGCACTGGCAAAGGCAACAGGTTTCGCTTAGTAAACAGCTATTGGTTGCATCAATGTTTTTTATTTTTATTTATGTTGGTACACACAAATGCACACCTGATCAGAGTCAAAAAGAGGTCAACACGATTCTGATCCGAGTGGAAATTAGGGCCAGTCGAACAAAACAAGAGAAGCATTTTGGATGGCAGAATTAAGGTAGAAGAATAAGGCAGTCATGCTGCATGAGGGAGAGGGGGAAGAGAGAAACAGCCAAGTTGCACAGAGTTAAAATGAACATTCTAACTTAGTTACAGATGGAGTGGAGACGTTGGAGGGGATGCCAGAGAAAGTGGCTGTATTTATCCCTGGGAGCAGACTGCAGGTTCTGATCAACACATGTTGCCGTTTACCAGAATGTTGATAAAATACAACATTTAACAGAATATTTGTGTTGACCCAGCAGTACCCCAGCATACACTCAGGTTTCATAGTTCTACAAGTTGTTTTACATTTCAGTATTACTGCTCTTACAGAGTTGTCGTCTACAGTGCATTATCCTGGCAGTTCACTTTGTCTTCACAGATACTAGTTCCATGAAACAAGTGCTGCTTCTGCCGCGTTGCCCCCCCCCCCGTATTTTTGGTCATGTTGTACAATAGTACAGGTGCTGAACAGAAAGGTGAAACAGACCCTCCCAAATAAAGATGGCAGCTAAGAATAGATTTAACTGTCTCCCCCACGTCCTCAAACATAAGTTATGAGAGTGTGGAACAGCATGGGGCACTGCAGAACTGCATGAGGTGCATTAGCAGAGTGGTATGTGAACCCCAATGCAGCAATATTGGGGCGCTTCAGATCAGCATTGGGGGTTTAGACAGAGCTGTGTCCCAGCCCAGTGCTCGGTTAACAGAAAGGCAGCGGGTGAGAAATGAGAAACTGAGCGCTGTGTAATTCCTGGTATTAGAATAATAGGGCGCTGCAGGTTAGGGTTGAGGTGCACTGACAGTTGTTTGTGGGCTGCAGTCCTGGAATAGTAACGGCCACACAAGGTCAGAAGTGAGGTATGTTAATGAAGCTATGTGTGGAACCTGGTATTGGCATGTCAGTGTTACAGAGTGTTAGCCTAGAGGTGCACTGGTGAAGCTGTGAGTGGGGCCCAGTATGGGAGTGGCATTGCTTCTCAACAACAGAAGTGAGGAGTCCTGAAGGGCTTGCGTGTGAGCCTTAGTAGGGAGAAGAAATGTGCACTGAATGTTAGAATTGATGGATTTTGTCAGAGAGATGTGGTGGGTCCCATCAACAGTGGTGGTGGATGTTAGACTTGAGGTGCACTGGCTTAGCTCTGTTTTGCTCTTTTGGGTCCAGAATTGGCTTGGCAGTGGGACTGAATATTAGAATTGAGCTGCTGTAATGGAACGTTATGTGAGCGGGGTCAAAAGGAAGTGACCTCGCCAGGGTAGAACTGCGGTGTACTAATGCAGCTGCGCCCGAGGTCACAGTATTGGAGCAGCGGAGTGTACTGACTGCAAGAACTGAGGTGCTCTGACAGACAGCGTGTGTGAGGTTCCTGGCACTGGCACGGCTGAGGGCTTGGTGTGTGTGAACTACGGGGCACTGATGGAGCTGCACCCGAGGTGCCAGTGCTGGAGCAGCAGTGTACTGACTGCAGGAACTGAGGTGCTCTTGCAGACAGCGTGTCTGGGGTTCCTGGCACTGGCACAGCCGATGGCTTGGAGTGTGTGAACTGAGGTGCACTGATGGAGCTGCAAGTGGGATCTCAGTATGGCGCAGAAGTGGGCAATGTCTCTAAAGATTGCGGAGCCCTGGTAATGCTGGGTGCCTAGGCTATAAGCAGTTACTCACAATACCCTGCCCTTGCTATCAGCATGCAGGCAGGCATACTCGGTAAAGAAAATCTAAGCCCAGGAAGGGAGGGAGTCAGGCAGCTGAGAGAGGGTGCAGAGAGCCCACAAAGACTAATTGTGACCAAGATAACAGCCTGATTTATAGCCTTCTTTACAGCAAAGCTCAAGTAAATAATGCTCTGGAAATGAAAAGGGAAGCTTCTCTGGACAGGAGCAAAAAACAAAGTAAAAAAAGTCCCCTACAGACCAGATAAACAGGACAAAGTGTAATTATGCAGTAGTTGGTTACTGCTCCCACACAGAAGGATGGGCAAAGAGTCATGACTGACCACTAGCAAGCAAAGTTTTTTTAAATGACACTTAAACTAAAATGAAATAGCTGGAAGCCCACAGAAGAAGTATCCTTAAAAGTATATAACAGGTCGTACCCTTACGCTCGAAAAAAACCCATAAGTGCTATTACGTGCCGAACACTGACTGTGTCATAGCACTTTTTATTGCTAGCAGGAGGAATGGCAGGTGGCCAATACAGAGTGAGGGCAGGAGGCAACATGGATTGAACATTACGATGCAGCCAGAGGTGTCTGCGTCATAGCACTTTTTATGGTGGGCGGGAGGGCAACGCGGATAGCGAGTGGCAAGGCAACACAGATAGATGGAGAAAGGGAAGGGGCAGGGCAACACAGATAGCGAAAGGGAGGAGGGCAAGGCAACAGGCAGCGGGAGGGAAGCAAGAGGGCAATGCAACACACGGCAGTAGAGGGTGCAAGGCAAAACAGACAGCAGGAGGGGGAGCTAAGACAACAAGGATAGTGGGAGAGATGGAGGGGCAAAGGCAACATGGACACAGGAGGGAGGGAGCAGCAAAGGCAACATGGACACTGGAAGAACATGGAGTGTGGAAGTACATGAAGAAGCCAGCTGAAAACAATGCTCTCTGGTAGAGGTCAAACACAAAAAAAATAACACCTAGAAAAGGGAGTGGTGGAAGGACACCAGTAATGTGTCCATGCTCCAGGGAAGGAACAAACAAGAGGAAGGAAGCTTACTGCAGCTGAGCAATAAAAAGAAAGCATATGAGTGTAAAATTAAGTCAACCAATGATAAGTAATGGGCAAGCTCTAAGCCCTTTGTATAAAAAACAAAAGATCTTGCAAGCAGCAGCACATGCTGTCTTTGACAAGACCTAAAAACACTTTCAAACTAGTGGCTTTATGGGCCTGACCCAAACATATGCACACAGCATTTTTATTGTACTTTTTTACTTTAGAAAAAAATGAGGACATGCAGTATTGAAAGGCTAACTGCTAAAGCTTTCTGTAGTCAAACCTGAAAAAATACAATGCTTACATTCTTTTCAAGGCAAGAAGGTGAATTGAAGTATACGTTTACTATTCTATTCTTTATTAAAATATGAAACTTTTCAGATAGTCATAAAAAGATGTGTGCCACGTACAGTCTTTCTCCGAGGTGAAACAAAGACTTAGAGCTATAGAATTGAAATATGCGCTCCTTTTCACCACCAAACTGAAGATTATCAGGGACAATAAGACTTGCTTCTTCACAGACCCATATGAAGTGTGGAACTGAGTAAAAAATATATGCAATGGGTCAATGTAAATCACATCCTCTCAGTCAAAGATGAGTGCAACACTAGCAGAGGTCAAGGAACAGGAGGGTGGGGTGTCTGTCAATAGACTAACATGTCGACAAACGTAATGAGAAAAGGAGCAGGCATGTAGGCAGTGGCATGGCTCTGAGACATGAATTCATTAGAGAACTCCAAGGACAACACATGATGAGAAACTCTGATCCGAATTCACATCAAACCTGGGACTGCAAATTTTTAATGCTAGCTGGAACATTACGATCTGGGGTTCATTTGATCTGATAATGGTCAGGAAATAAAACCTGAGGGACTGCCCCTGACCGCTGGGTCATTACAATTCTGAACCAGCCATCTGCTTTTAACACTCACTTAAACTTGGGTGGGCCGGCAAGGCTTGTGGGCGCTTAGACTTCCTGGACACCTTCCCCTCCTCAAACACTTACACCAGCTCGGGTTAACAGCAACTGACATTTAAGTGCAAACCACAGTTATTTTATTTACGGTGCATTGGAAGCCACTGCCTCCAGTCCAGTGGAGGGACTGCCAGAAGTAATATGTGTTACAATGTTTGATGGGTCACAGTTGGGTAGATTCAACATGAGGACTACAATACACAAACGCAGGCTAACGGGGTACGTGATTACAGTGGTTGAGTGTCCAGTCATCTGGTCACTGAAAAGCAGGCACAGGCCTACAATAACACATACAGCTCACTGAACAGATTTTAATTTCTCACCTGAAATGTCAGGGGGATGAACAATGCAGCAAAAAGATATGTTAGTCGATCCTATATTGAAAGGAGAAGGGCTCAAATTTCGTATATGCAGGGGACTCACCTCACAAAGATGGAAGGGATGGCACTACAGAAAGAATGGAGAGGTGAACTGTACTTCACAGACTTCTCAACTTATGTCATCGAGGTACTGATATGGGTCTGCCTGTAAGTGTCTTTCCAAGTTACCAAATCTATGCTGGCCAAGAATGGGTGATACAGCATAGTTAAAAGCAGGTTTAATATGCTACTGCTGAATACTTACACCCTATTTTTGATTAGGCTTTTTTTCCTCAACAAGATAGAACCATGAGGGGACTGAACACGTCAGATTTAGCCAGTGTGTGAAATTCAATACTAAAGGCTCTGGAAGGGGACACACTGTGGTTAGAGACTCCAACTACTTCCAGAACGTACTATGGATCAGCAGTAAAAGTGCATTCAAAAAGTATGGGAACTGTGATCCTGAGTGCAATGGGGACACAGTCATTGAGCGTGCAGGGCAGGATCATGGCCGTGGCTAAAAAGAACAAAATGTTCATTAACTATTGTTTGTCTTTCCCCTTCAGGTAACTGCATATAAAAGCGCACATCTTAAATGAAAAATAAAAGGAGTGAGATGACCCATTTTACCTTATGAAAACTCTGTGTTGTATATGTAACCAGATAGTTACAGAATTGAATTCTGGTAGGTACAGTGAGAAACAGTGAATTTGGGTATTTGTAGTGCTATGAGGTACCAGGCTGTGACAGAAAGCATCGTGAATATTTTAGTCAATTTTTAAAATTGCATAACACACAGTACAAGATAAGTTGCCATAAAATGTAAAAAAAAAAAAAAAAAAAAAAAATTAGGTATAAGATTAAAAGAAAGTGCTTCCACAACATAGATTTTAGTAATAGACGGTGTAAATATTTTTTATAACTGTATATTAAAAGCATGCCCACCACAGGTCATTTGATAACACTGTTGCAATGCCCCTAAAAACGAATACATCTTTGCCCTCACGAGAATTCCCTCAATTAAAGAAAATACCAAATACCAAACAGACTTTTAGAGTAACCAATTGCGCACATTTACATTTCCTTCAGGCAGCAGGCCTCTGTCACAAAGGTATGTTCCCCTGTTTAGCTGTCTGTCCCTCACTCAACTTCACAGGACTGGAAGCTCCCTCCCATCCACTACAGCCAATGCGACTCAACGTCAAGTATTAACCTTTCCAGGATTGTTGTCTTTTGAGTAAAAAAGAAGCGGAACTTTCTTTCTCAAATTAAAGAAGTAAAGGCACGTTGTGCCCCTCAGATCCCGCCCACTTTGAACTCTACAACAGATTTATAGCAACTAAGGAGTCTAGACCAAGTGCTACAGTCTTAGCTGACTTGGACCCTAAGTACATAGCTGGGTGTGTATTGAAGTTCCTACACAACCACAGTGAAGCCCACCAGAAGTCACAACAGACGCTGACTCAATAGTAAACAAGCGCCAACCCTAGTTTTACATTGAACTGCCATTCTTGTACTTAGATAAGATTAAGTAGAGGTGGTGTGTGGCCATTTGTATTAAGAGGATATAAAGTGAGATTGTAACGTATGATGGGAATCATCAAGTATAATCACCATGATTGTGGTAAAGATTTAATGATTATTTTACTGCCAGTGTCCTAATAACAAGCACAAAACAAAATTTGTTTAGGAAAAAAACAAAAAACAATCATCTACCAAAATTCATGCTGTGAAGAAATCACAAGGTGCCTAGCCAGCTCTAAACAGAAGATCATGATTATTTTAAAGGATTTTAAAAGAATCTCTGCTCAGCACCACAAACCGTGCACTAAATCGAGCATTTGTCTTGCAGTATTCGGAACAAATGCTATTATAATTCAACAAAGACAAGCATGGTCCGTGGTTTCTGGGCAGGGGGCGCGCACCAAGGCATAGCGTGGTCCGCCAGTGCAGGTGCGGGCCAGATCGGACCGGTTTTAGGCGGCAGCCCAACGGTGGGCACCACACAAATTTTGAAAATCATGCTCACTCCCATGGGGTGAGCCGACTGGTCGATGGGGGAGTGGTGGGGGCTCCTGGGGTGATCAGCAGAGGCAGCCAGACAGGTGTTAAAAGGGACTGTGAGTCCCGAAAGGGTCACCTTGCTCACTTTACCCTGGCTGCCCCTGACGATCGTCGATGCACACACCTCCAGAGGACTGGAGGAATTTCTGGGAGGGAAGAAGTCGTGTTTGGGCACAAAGCAGGTGGCCAATCTTGGCATCAAGAATACTAGTGCAGACGTACTCAAGACGGTATCAAAAGCCAATAGGCTCAAAACAGGGCGGCAGTGCTGTGGGTGTAGAAAATGGGCTTGGGCTACCGCGAATGTCCAAAGCTCCACCCAAGGTACTCCATTACATGGCCCTGGGAATTTGTGGCAATAGAGACTGCGCCAGAGGACCAGGATATGGCCCAGTTGCCCAGGACTATCCCCCATCGGGTGCCAGGGTGATCCCTTGCTTAGAGTTGGCTCTGGCATTGTTGGTTGGGGGGGGGGGGGAAGAGTTTTCATGCTGGCCCACCCATGCCCCCTCTATCTTGAAGGGGCAGGTGAGTCTCACCTTGCGAAGTGTAACTTGTTTGTGGGGGAACACAGCTCCGCCCAGTCTACAGTCGATGCCACAGGTACCTGGTGGGTGGTCAACCATGACTCCTTTTAAAGAACCAAAATTATGACTTGAAATGCATGTTGTAAATAAATATTGGAAATTAAGGATGAAAGAAAATACACACAAATGTTTTTTATGTCGTGTTTATGTGGTTGTGAATAAATACAGCCTGAGAATTGTTATATTCTCTATTGCAGGAAGGTTTCAGTCTGCTTTGTCTACTGTAAGGTTGGGGGGTAGGGTTACAAAAATAAGTACACTCCTTCAGGGAAGAGGATCACAGACTTGGAACCAGTGTGAACTATTTGGCTATTTGGTGAAGGTCTCGGTACGGTCCTCCACCTGCAGACCTTGTCAGGAACAGACTTGAGATTTCAGAAAGTGATCTACCGGAACTGTCACTTTTCTGTCAGAAGAATAACATCATAAGGAAGAAACATAACACCTCCCTTTCTTTGACTGAGGTTAAAACAACATTGTCGCACGCAGGGAGAACACCACAAGTTTAATACAAGTTGTAAGGAAGTACAATCCCAGTCGGGCAGCACGTTTAGTGCCCTCTTGTTGCCCTGTACTGTAGTATGCCACCTGCTCATTCAGGTTAACATCACAGAAGTAGTGAACTAAATTGCAACACAGCCCCATTCAGAAAAATAACGGCTAAAAATAATAGTGGGATTGCTGCTTAACTGCTTAACAGCATTTGGTTAAGATCCCCCACCTGAGGTAGCTATAGCACACCAAAATGGATGTTACTTTAAATCTGTCATAAAAAATAAACCTTTCATCTTTCGTGATAGGTATGTATTCTTTTCATGGATTTTAAATACACTTCACTTTATCATTCCCAATTCTACCGCCAACCTTCTTTGCACTTTTCACCAGCAATGGATTACAACACAATAATCCCTCACCCAAACAAAACTGTGTTTCCATAAACTGACAATTTATTTTGGGCTAAACCACTTTGATTTGTCATTCCTGTTATTTTCTTTGTATCTCTACCACAGGCCCTCATTTACATGGATTCTTCAAAGAACACACCCAGTTATTACCTCATGTCTCAAACAATACTATTCCTGTTTAGCTTCATCCATTTTATTACATTTGTCGCACCCTTTTTGTTACTACTCCTGTGCATCCAGCCAGGACATAACTTTGGAAACAGTATTCACCCATACAGTAGCGTACAAACATTAGCAAAGCCAATAGGTCTTGCCTATAGGCGAGCTATTGGCTTTAGCAATCGGGTGGGGGCAAGTTGGAGGGGGGATAACAGTACTGCTAAACAAGTATTGGTAATGCAATGAGTCTCACATTTGCTTAAGTTACAGTTATTAACGTTGTAAATTCCTAAGTGGACTTTTCTTGCCACATAAATTGAAAATGAAAAGAAAAATAGTTGATATAAGCAAGCCGATTCAAAGCGCCATGACCGCCATGAGCGCAAAGAGAGACACAGAAGGAAAAAGAAGCTCACTCGCAGTCAAACATGTCAGCAAACATGCAATTATCCATGTAACAGGGTTGTTGGCCAAGGTGGTAACAAAAGTGCCCCAAGGAGGGACAAACATAAAGCATTTAACAATTATAACAAAGGATTTTTGAAAGGCAAGCCCATGAACGAGTGACCGTGATGGGTGTGCGGTGGGCATGGTTAAAAGCCCACAGATAGATTACAACAGGCCAGAGCACTTGCATGCTCAACCTAAAAAAGTGCTCGCAAGAGCCAGCACTGGCCGCTTCATTGAGTTTTTTTGGTGTTTCTCCTTTTTTTTTTTTTTCTAGAGGTAGGATGAAACACTGATGGGAGAGGAAGAAGAATCAGGATGAGGTGGTGGGGTAAAGTTTGATTTTTAAAAAACTTGTTTTGTTTTAAACACGTTGTGACACAGCCAGCCTTGACCATGTCAAAGTTATTTTCCTCAGGTTTTTGAACTCACCCTGGAGAAGCTTGTAAAGTAAGAGTTCTGATTACATGCTTTGAAAAGTTTATGCCCTAGAATGGTGCCCCGTCATAAAAATAGTAAATCAAGAAAATAAGCTTGTTTGTTGTAGATGTTAAAAACAGTTTGGAATGGAAGGATATATTGACAGGAATTTCCTCTCATTTGTGAATTTATTGGAGGTTTATAACAGTCACAAGTTGGTGCTGTTGTCAAAAATATGAAAGTCTCTTTTAGGATCGCTATGCGATGAAAATATCCAGATCATCATAGTCATTGACTCAATTTCACTCACAAACTTCACCTCAACTATTATGGAAAAGTAGTTTACAATGACTATTGCTTAGTTTCCAAATAACCCAAAGAGGACCTGGGGCCTGGCATTCAGGCTGGACTGTTTCCCATGAGGAGCAGAATCAAGACTGATTTGCATATGGCTGGGACTAAACTGAGGTGGCATGATGGGTCAAAAACAATAGACTGGGATGAGGCCCGAGAGATTGCCAGTGTCGGAGATCAGTTCAAGCATTCCATCCATCACCTTATCGATTTTGTCTCTGCCAAAGAGCAGCAGATTTTAAAGAGCACAATTCAACATAAGATGGTACATTTTTGCACAGCCTTGCCCTTCTTCGCTCCAGCAAATCCTACAAAGAGCACATAGTACACTAGGTGTTCTTTGGTACGAGCTATGTAAAACTCAGTGCTCCAAGCATGGAGTCTCCCCTCTTAAGAGAGATGAGACGGAGCACAGAACGCTGGTAGGGTAATAGTTTGGCCAACGTGGATCAACATCACAACTTTCGGAAGGAAGCTCTGGTAAACACAACCAGCTTATCTGGGAAGAAGGTGGTGTACGGAGGATCGAGAAATAATGCCTGAAGTTCACTCAGCCTCCGAGCCGAAGTGATGCAACAAGAAACAGTTTTCCAGTCAGAAGTTTCAAGCTTTGCAGAAGTTTGAACAGAGCACACATCAATAACATCAACAACAAATTCAAATCCAACTGGGGCAACACAAAGGTTGAAGGGGGGAACAGAAGTTGCCCTTTCAAAAAACGCATCACAACTGGTGATTTAAATAGAGATCAGGTCTGAAGAAAAGCCAAGAGGTTTAAAAGAAAACATTGGACAGTGGCCACAGCAAAACCTTGATGGACAAGAGAAAGAACAAAGAGCAGGACATGGGACAATTTGGCCTGAAGGGGGTCATTTTGGCAGGAACTGCACCAAACCACAAATTTGTCCCAATGACAGGCAATGGACGCCTGGGTGCCAGAATAACCTCTGGGAAGGTCAAAGGCATTCAGCTGTCGTCACTCAATCTCCATGCATGAAGTGAAGAGTGCGCAGATTTGGGTGGAGAACCAGACCCTTCTACTGCAACAGTAAATGCTCCCCCGCATGGGCAGTCTGACTGGCAGGGAGAGGCACAAGCCCAAAAGCTCTTGGTACCAAATTGTCTGCGCCAAGTCCGGAGCCATAAGGATGGGCCCAGTCAGTCCTGATCATTTTGCAAATCAGGGCAAGGGTGGCATTGGCAGAAAGGCGTAGAGGAGCTTGAGTTTCACTTTAGGTGGGTCACATCTCCTAGCAAGAGATGCCTTAGAAACATCAACACACAAGTGCTAACACTGCACATTCTTGGCAGTGGCAAACATCAAACCAAGGGTTCTCCCAATTTACGAAAGAGACCTTGTGCCACCTCCTGGAGTAACTGCCCCCCGCAAATCTGCGAAGAGTTGGCGGAGGAATTTGTCCAGCCTGGCATTCAGGTAGTTCACCACCAGAAAGACTCATTGGCAGTCCAGTCAAGTCCAGGGGGACAAGGTTTTGTGGCACGGGGTCTGTGAACCCACCCCGCCCTGCTGTTGCAGTTCCACATAGAAGTGGTGCTGTCCATGAGCACCTGTAGTAACATTTCTTTGATGGATGGTAAGAAGGCTTTCTGCTTTTCAGCAGTGACCACTGTCCGCTTTAGGTGGGGAAGGGACAGATGTCTGCTGCTGACCTAATCATGGTCTAATAGCCACAACTGCAGATCTCCTGCAGTATTCTCTGAAATATGGATGTGGTTGGTGAGGTCAGCCTGATGTTGGGCCCATTATTACTTCATATCCCACTGCAGAGCCCGCATATGCCACCTGGTGTGCTCGACCAGCGCCATGCAAGAGACCATCAATCCCAGCAAACTCAGAATCAACCTCACTGAAATGCAGGGCAGAGATGGAAAGGTCAGGATAATAGCAGATGAAAGATCAGGATAATAGCCTAAATGTCCTGTATACTCTTTACCCGGGGGAAAGCAACAAAACCAGAATGGCCCAATGAAGGGGCACATCTGGGTAGGAGACAAGTATAGCTTTGGCATGTTTAAAGTGAACCCCAAAGATTATATAAGGTTCACTGTAGTGTGGGGGTGGTTGACAACTGGCTAGGGCGAGCCAGCCTCGAACAGCCAGTCATCAAGGTAGGGCAATACTGGCACCCCTGACCTTCAAATGTGATCTGTCAGTACCATCACTGCTTTTGTGAACACCCAAAGGGCACTCGTGAGACCAAAGGGAGAAATGCTCCCTACCCACCATGAACAATGGGTAGTACCAATGGGCCAACAGGATGGGTGTATAGAAATAGGCATCCTGCATATACGCCACCATCGAGTCTCCAGGGTCGAGGGCAGACCAGAGCTGGGCAAGAATGAGCATCTTGAATTTGTCCTTTTGGAGGAAGGCCTCGAGAGTGTGGAGGACTAGAATCGGCAGGAGCTGTCTGTCCTTCTCGGAGACCAGAAAGAAGTAGGACTAAATCATGTCCCACTTCTTGACCTGGCACCCTTTGGGCAAAAGGGCTTTCACTTCCTGCCACAAAGCAAAAAGATAGTCCTCCGTCAGATGTTGGGTGGACCATAGAAGATGCCACAGGGAAAAACCAAAGGCAGTGCATAACTTGTTCTGAAAATCTGCAAGACCCACCAGTCTGATGTAATCCCCTGCCAACCCAGAAAGAATTGGTAGATTCTGCCTCAGACTGGGTAGCTGTGGTCCTGCAAGGACACAGTAATGAGGTTTTGCTGGTGGGCCTGTAGGGGGCAAGGGAGGGCAGAGAACTGTGTGGCACAGTGACCTTGGCAACGAAGGGCACCCTGTCCTCTCCCGCAAAAAGGCTGAGTACTTTACTGTAACTGGATCAGCTGCCAGTACGGCAGATCAATGACAGGCAACAGCGCCTTGGTTGGAATCAGGTGTGACGCCCGTTGGATTCAGTCCAGTATCAAATAGATGTAAGAGAGGAAAATCGGGACCACATTTGCGTGGGGCGAGGTTGGTCTTGGTATCGAAATGTCCAAGTACGAGTTAGGCATAGATGTCAAGTGTGGCATTAGAACTGGCCCAGCAGGTCCAGCTGGCACAGAGGGCGAGCCTGCCAGCCATAATCCAGTTGAAGGTCCTCTCAGCTCAGTGGGGCCTAAAGGCAAGTCAGAGAGTCTGGAAAGCACTAAGGAGCTGGAGCATGGAACTCTTCGATCTGGTGCTGCATGGCTCAAGACCCCAGCAATTCAGGATGTGTCGGAATCAACTGTGGAACTGGCTCCAAATTCAGCCTGCTTCTGCAGCATGAACATGACGACTGGAGCTGACCCCACACATAACACAGAGGCGAGAATGGCAGCAAGGACCGGAACGCCACTTGGCCTTCTTATGTTCCTTGGGCTTGCCATAAAACTTCGAGTCTGGCGAAGAACAGCCTTGTGAGTGGCGCTGGCGACTCTGGGAAAGGGACCAGGCTTCAGAACAGCCCTGATAGGATGTCTTTTTGTGCTTGACAATGTAGGGTTTCGCCTCACTCTCCCTGATGGCCTTGGAATTAATCAACGTGAAACATCCATGGGTTTTGGACTCGCGGTCTGAACTGACACCACAGGCATACATGGTGGGGATCGACCACCAATATCTGCTTGCAACAGTCTCTACAAGCTTCAAAATCTGTCATCTTTGGGTAGGGGTGACATCCCATGCACACTCAAGTGAAAAAAATAATAATTTGGAAAAACAATGACGTAACAGATAGAGGAGAAAAGCTCTGAATCCATGTCTGGTGGCACTAAAAGAAAGGAACTGACATCAGTGCACAGGCGCAGTGTCTATATAGGCCTAGCATATCGCTTCAGGAGAGGAACAGCATCCGTGCGGAGTTGCACAGCACCACTTTCCAGCACACAGAGGTACTGCTGAAAAGTTTCCGGATCCAGTCTGCCACCTGAGGAATATTCAAAAGGTGAAGACTCTGAAGGTATACGTCTATATCAAAATACTAGTTTACAAACAAATCCAGAGCATGGTAGCAAAGGTTCACTAAGCAGAAGAAATAGAAAAGGAGGAAAGCAGCAAGCAATCCGAAGAAACTGCTGCAAGAAACAAAGGGGATATGTCCCAGGAGCTGCCTATCCATTTGAGAATGGGTGAATTTCAAATAGTCAGATGTTCTTGGGAATGGGAAAACACACACATTGGTACATTTAGAGGGTATAAGACAGAGCTGAGAAGATCTCTAATGGATTCAGGACTAATCCCAATATATTTTAAGAAGTTCAAAGTTCTAGAATAATGCAGTTACATAGATGGTTTAGTTCCATGCTGTAAACTTCCAATATGAAAATCACAGTGATCCACAGAAAAAACACACAAGGTTTTTCACCCCTATGGCTTGCAAGCCTGGGGCTTCTTCAGGCATATTTAGTAATTATGATAATGTGCTCCGGTAAAATGGTATTAAACATGACCAGAGCTAGAGGTAACGGTACCCTGCCCATTTTTCTTTTAGCTCCCCTCCCGCGCTAAAACCATTTAAATTGTTTTTTTTGTTTGTTTTTTTTCTAATAAATTAACACAAGTGTTGCAGGGGATTTAAAAAAAGGATAATTTAAAAAAGCACGACTGGTCTCCCACGCTTGCTTTTCATTATGCCCCTGGGGCGTTTACAAAATATAGGAGGGGGGCGCAGGGGTCCACTCCTAGGGCTTATTAAAGTCTTACGTACCCCCACCTCCTTGGGGCAAATAATGAATGAGGGGGGGACCTGCGGTCCACAGCCACCCGAGGCCCCCGCATTCACCACCTCCCCAGGGAAAATGATAGACAATCAATAAGGGGGGGCGGACTCCCCAGGCCCGGGGATCACCACCTCCAATTAACACCAACTATTATATTGTTTAGGGGGGAAAGGGTGAAGCGCAGACTCTTCCAGGCCCTGGGGACTGCCACACCCCAAGGCTACAATATGTAATACGGAGAGGATCCGTCACTGACAGCTCCTGCCTAGCAAAAGCAAACATAACTGCGCTTTCAGCAAGTGGGATCTGTCAAACAGCTCCCGCTGGCTGAAAGCGGTGTTTTCATCTCTTTCCCTGCACGCTAACATGAGTGTAGGGAAAGACATGAAAACATTGCTCCTGCAAGCAAGGAGCTCCCTGCTTGTGGGAGTAATGCCAGCTCTTGAAGAAGATCGGGGCCCGCTGGGAACTTGAGTGTCTCCCCACGGTCCCGGGATAGAAAAATAAATGAATACATTTTCAGGGAGGAACTGCAGATCTACAGTTCCACCTTGAAAAGTTATCTGATGAAGATGCTTGAGGAACAATAACATTGGCAAAGTTACACACACAAGGTCACTGGAAACATGTAATGCTATCTGTATTTAACCACCGGCTCCACCTTGACACTGACTATTTTGTGCTTAGCTTCAAACACAGTCACATTACTGGCGCAGGTATTTTTCTGTGCACAGTTCGTTTTAGCTCTCTCACCAAGGACGGGAACATAACGTGGAGGGAGATCAGGAAGTACCAGGCTGAGAATGTTTATGGTTAAGCAGTGTACAGCTCGGTCTTAGAAGTGCACCTTGGGATCTGGCCAGTCTCTAGTGTGTTCTTTTAACACTGACCTGGTATGGCCAGCGTTTGAACAACAACTTACTCAATGGGTGGGTGGGGGGGGGGTTAGAACCTATCTCTTAAGTTTGTTTAAAGTAAATAAGGTAGTGCAAACTTGACGGCTGGGAAGAAGGAACTCATCTGAAAAGGGATGCCTTGCTCAGAAAATAATCCCATTGCATGTAGTCTCCATCTTTTCGGTTCTCCAGGGTTTCACGACCTGAAGTTGGTAGACAAAAGGATGATGTCGGTGTCAAGCCCCTTGGTGCTGAATTTTTAATTCTTGTTTTTAGCTTTGCGCCGTGCATGCATGAATACACAATATATATATATATGGAAAATGTCACATACCCATTGTACATCTGTTCGTGGCATGAGACGCTGCAGATTCACATGCTGTGCATTATCATGCAATCTAGTGTTGGGCTCAGAGTGTTACAAGTTGTTTTTCTTCGAAGAAGTCTTTTCGAGTCACGAGACCGAGGGACTCCTCCCTTTCGGCTCCATTGCGCATGGGCGTCGACTCCATGTTAGATTGTTTTTCCCGCAGAGGGTGAGGTAGGAGTTGTGTATATAGTAAAGGTGCCCATGCAATGGAGTAAGTATGTATGTACATAATGTGATTAAAAGTGATATATATATTTACAAATGTACAAGTTTTATCAACATATAATATATAGTTTTCATCAACTTAAAATGGCTACAGGCTCCCGGGGAGGCGGGAGGGCGCATGTGAATCTGCAGCGTCTCATGCCACAAACAGATGTACACTGGGTAAGTGACATTTTCCGTTCGATGGCATGTGTAGCTGCAGATACACATGCTGTGCATAGATTAGTAAGCAGTTATTCCCCAAAAGCGGTGGCTTAGCCTGTAGGAGTTGAAGTTGTATGAAATAATGTTCATAATACTGCCTGTCCTACTGTGGCTTGTTGTGTTGATAACACATCTACACAGTAGTGTTTTGTGAATGTATGAGGTGTAGACCATGTGGCTGCCTTACATATTTCAGTCATCGGTATATTTCCTAGAAAGGCCATTGTGGCGCCTTTCTTTCTAGTGGAGTGTGCCTTTGGGGAAAGAGGCAGTTCTCTCTTTGCTTTAATATAGCAGGCTTGAATACATTTCACTATCCATCTGGCAATGCCTTGTTTGGATATTGGAGTTCCTGCATGAGGTTTTTGGAAGGCTACAAACAATTGTTTTGTCTTGCAAAATTGTTTTGTTCTATCAATGTAATACATTAGTGCTCTTTTAATGTCTAATGTATGTATGGATCTTTCGGCTACTGAGTCTGGCTTTGGAAAAAAGACTGGGAGTTCCACTGTTTGGTTTAGGTGGAACGGTGATATAACTTTTGGTAAAAACTTTGGATTTGTGCGTAGAACCACTTTATGTTTGTGTATTTGTATAAAGGGTTCATGTATAGTAAATGCTTGTATTTCACTTACTCTTCTAAGAGATGTGATAGCTATTAGGAAGGCAACTTTCAAGGTTAAGTACTGCATTTCACAAGAGTGCATGGGTTCAAATGGTGGACCCATGAGTCGTGTTAATACAATATTAAGGTTCCACGAGGGAACTGGTGGTGTTCTTGGGGGTATGATTCTCTTTAGATTCTCCATAAATGCTTTGATGACTGGGATTCTAAAGAGTGATGTTGAATGTGTAATCTGCAGATAAGCAGATATTGCTGTGAGATGTATTTTAATGGACGAAAAAGCTAGATTTGACTTTTGTAAGTGTAATAGGTAGCTTACAATGTTTTTTGCGGACGCATGTAGTGGTTGAATTTGATTATTATGACAGTAATAAACAAATCTTTTCCAGTTATTTGCGTAACAATGTCTTGTAGTAGGTTTTCTTGCTTGTTAATGACCTCCATACATCCGTGTGTAAGGTCTAGATGTCCAAATTCTAAGATTTCAGGAGCCAGATTGCTAGATTGAGCGATGCTGGATTCGGGTGTCTGATCTGTTGTTTGTGTTGAGTTAAAAGATCTGGCCTGTTTGGTAGTTTGATATGAGGTACTACTGACAGATCTAGTAGTGTTGTGTACCATGGCTGGCGAGCCCAAGTTGGTGCTATTAGTATTAGTTTGAGTTTGTTTTGACTCAATTTGTTTACTAGATACGGAAGGAGTGGGAGGGGGGAAAGCGTAAGCAAATATCCCTGACCAACTCATCCATAACGCATTGCCCTTGGAGTGAGGGTGCGGATACCTGAACGCGAAGTTTTGGCATTTTGCGTTTTCTTTTGTTGCAAATAGGTTTATTCGTGGTGTTCCCCAGCTTTAAAAGTAAGTTTGTAGTACCTGGGGATGAATTTCCCATTCGTAGGTTTGTTGGTGATCTCAACTGAGATTGTCGGCTAACTGGTTTTGAATTCCTGGGATGTATTTTGCTATTAGGCGAATGTGATTGTGAATCGCCCAATGCCAAATCGTTTGTGCTAAGAGACACAGCTGTGATGAGTGTGTCCCTCCCTGTTTGTTTAGGCAATACATTGTTGTCATGTTGTCAGTTTTGACAAGAATGTGTTTGTGGGCTATTATCGGTTGAGATGCTTTCAGTGCTAGAAATACTGCTAGTAGCTCCAGATGATTTATATGAAGTTGGCTTTATTGAGCGTCCCATTGTCCCTGAATGCTGTGCTGGTTGAGGTGTGCTCCCCACCCTACCATGGAAGCATCTGTTGTGATCACGTATTGAGGCACAGGGTCTTGGAATGGCCGCCCTTGGTTTAAATTTATAGGATTCCACCATTGAAGCGAGGAGTGTGTTTGGCGGTCTATCAACACTAGATCTTTAAGTTGACCCTGTGCTTGTGTCCATTGTGTTGCTAGGCACTGTTGTAAGGGCCGCATGTGTAGTCTTGCGTTTGGGACAATGGCTATGCATGAAGACATCATGCCTAGAAGTTTCATCACAAACTTCACTTGATAGTGTTGGTTTGGGTGCATGTTTAGTATTACATTTTGGAATGCTTGTACCCTGGGAGTGGCAATCCCTTTGTGTGTGTTGATTGTTGCTCCTAAGTATTGTTGTGTTTGACACAGTTGTAGATGTGATTTTTGGTAGTTTATAGAGAACCCTAGCTTGTGAAGGCTCTCTATGACGTATTTTGTGTGTTGAAGACACTGTTGCTGAGTGCTGGTTTTTATTAACCAATCGTCTAAGTAAGGGAATACCTGCATGTGCTGCCTCCTGATATGAGGAGCTACAACCGCAAGGCATTTTGTGAATACTCTTGGTGCTGTTGTTATCCCGAACGGTAACACTTTGAATTGGTAATGCACGCCTTGGTTTACAAACCTTAAGTATTTCCTGTGGGAAGGATGTATGGGTATGTGGAAGTAAGCATCCTTGAGTTCTAATGTTGACATGTAGTCCTGTTATTTGAGCAAGGGAATCACGTCTTGAAGTGTCACCATGTGAAAGTAATCTGATTTGATCTAAAGATTTAGTGTTCTGAGGTCTAATATGGGTCTCAGTGTTTTGTCCTTTTTTGGAATTAGGAAATACAGGGAGTAAACACCTGTTCCTTTTTGATGATTGGGTACTAGTTCTATTGCTTCTTTTTGTAACAACGCTTGGACTTCTAGTTGTAACAGATCCAAGTGTTGTTTGGACATGTGTGCTCTTGGAGGCACATTTGGTGGTATTTGTAGGAATTCTATGCAATAACCATGTTTGATAATGGCTAGGACCCACGAGTCTGTAGTTATGGGTTTCCAATTTTGGTAATAATCTGTGAGTCTCCCCCCCACTGGTGTTGTGTGTTGGGGGTTTGTGACGTTGGAGTCACTGTTTAGTTTGTGGGGTTTTTGGGCTTTGGAATTTCCCTCTTGTTTTAGGGAACTGTCCACCCCTATATTGTCCCCTGAAGCCTCCTCTTTGGTATTGGCCCTGTTATGTGGGTCTGGCCTGTGAGGTAGAGGGTTCTGTGCTTTGGGCCCGAAACCCCCCCTCTAAAGTGTGGCTTCCTAAAAGTGGCTCTGCTCTGTGGGGAGTAGAGCGCACCCATGGCTTTGGCCGTGTCAGTATCTTTCTTTAGTTTGTCTATTGCTGTATCCACCTCCAGCCCAAACAATTGTTGTCCGTTGAATGGCATATTCAGCACAGCCTGCTGGATCTCTGGCTTACATCCGGAGGTACGTAGCTACGCGTGTCTCCGAATGGTGACCGCCGTGTTTACTGTTCTGGCCGCCGTGTCTGCTGCGTCCATAGCCGACCTTATTTGATTGTTGGGGATGGTTTGGCCCTCCTCTATAACCTGTTGGGCACGCTTCTGGAACTCTTTGGGAAGGTGTTCAATGAAATGTTGCATTTCGTCCCAATGTGCCCTGTCGTATCTTGCCAATAGGGCCTGCGAATTGGCAATTTGCCATTGAATGGCTGCCTGTGCTGCCACCCTTTTGCCTGCAGCATTGAATTTCCGACTTTCTTTGTCGGGTGGTTGTGCGTCCCCAGAACTTTGTGAGTTTGCCCTTTTCCGGGCTGCTCCCACTGAATCAGGAGTCAGCTGTTGCGTAATGTATACAGGGTCCGTAGGGGGAGGGTTATATTTCTTTTCCACCCTAGGTGTTATGGCTCTGCTCTTGACTGGGTCTTGAAACACCTGTTTGGCATGTTTTAACATGCCTGGTAACATTGGCAAACTTTGGTATTGGTTATGTGTTGATGACAGGGTACTGAACAAGAAGTCATCTTCTATAGGTTCTGAATGCAATGCTACGTTATGAAAAGTAGCCGCCCTGGAAACCACCTGCATGTAAGCAGTACTGTCTTCTGGTGGTGATGGCCTTGCCGGGTAGCAATCCGGGCTATTATCAGAGACTGGTGCATTGTACAGATCCCATGCATCTGGGTCATCTTGGCTCATCCCTGTGTGCGTTGGTGACTGCACCATTGGCGGTGTTGCTATTGGGGACAGATGTGGTGAAGCCGGTGGCAATGGCTGTGGAGAAAACTGTGGTGGTGTTTTTTCTTTAGCCACTTTTGCTTTTGGCTGCATTTCCGCCTCATGGAATGCGAGCTTGCGCTTCATCTTAATGGGGGGAAGTGTACTTATTTTCCCTGTGTCCTTCTGTATATGGAGCCTCCTCTGTGTACGGTCTGGCTCTCCTATCCCCAGTTCTTGTTCAAACCTGTGGCCTTGTCATTGTGAGGAAAGCCCCTGTTCGTCCATATATGAGCTTTGTTTCAGCTCCGAGGCTGGGTGTTTCGGCACCAAAACTTTTTCTGTAGTCTTTTTCGGCTCCGAAGAAACATTTTTGGCTTTCGGGGTACCGATTTCTCAGTGCCGGATCTGGTCGGAGCCGGTATCTCAGTGCCGAGTATATTTGGAGCCGGTATCTCGACCAGAGTCGGATGCCTTTGGCTGCTGTGAAACCTTTTTCAGTGCCGATGCTTGGTCACCGTGCTTTCGGGTAAAGCCATGGCCTGTCGGCGGTGGCGTCCCCTTGCCTTTCATGATTTTCGAGTGAGTTTTTGCCGGGGCTGGTTTACTCACGGTTTGTTGCCTCGCCAGCTGCTCACTCTCGGGCTCGTCCGAGTCCGAATCTGGAATGGAGAATATCTCCTCTTCTTCGATGTCGGGTTGTCTGGCCGGTGTCGACGCCATTTGAAGACTTCAAGCTCTCCGGTCCCGCAGAGTCTTCTTCGACCGAAATGCCCGACAGGCCTCGCACGTAACCTCTTTGTGTTCAGGGGACAAACACAGATTACAGACCAAATGTTGGTCTGTATAAGGATACTTAGCGTGGCATTTGGGGCAGAAGTGGAATGGGGTTCGTTCCATGAGCCTTGAAGATGCACGCGGTCGGGCCGACCTGGCCCCGCCGAGGAGTGGAAGCCCCGAAGGGCTGCCGGAGCTTTTCTTTTCTTCGGTATCGATGTGCTATCACTAACCCGATACAGAGCGCAAACAATACCGTCGAATTTTCTGATTGCTAACTAACTTTTCCGAACCGAAACACGGAGCGAAGAGGAACACGTCCGAACCCGATGGCGGAAAAAAAACAATCTAAGATGGAGTCGACGCCCATGCGCAATGAAGCCGAAAGGGAGGAGTCCTCGGTCTCGTGACTCGAAAAGACTTCTTCGAAGAAAAACAACTTGTAACACTCCGAGCCCAACACTAGATGGCAGGATAATGCACAGCATGTGTATCTGCAGCTACACATGCCATCGAACATATTTGATTGACATTGTTGAAGCATTGCACTTCTGTGATTATTATACTGCTGTGATTATTTTTAGAATTGCACGTGTTACTGCCTTTGAAATAAATGCTCACATAATTCTTTCCGTGTATTAAAATTAGGAAGCGTCTTAATAAATTAATTACTCAGATTAAGAGTGCTGCATTCTTTGCATTTCTTTCACTGCGTTCCCTCTCAGTCTGAAGCAGAACAACACATTTCCACGGCATCCTTTTAATGAGCTGTAGAGTGGGAGATGCACTATGCATACACTCAACGAGGTAGCACTTACAAATTACCCAGTAATAATTACTCCACTTAGGTAGACATTCTGCATAAAGTAGCTTGCTCCTCTTGAATAAATAAGCTGGGCAGGATTCATTATGGCATGGTGTTCATTTGCCAGGAACTGAACCTCAACGGGAAGCACTTACAGATATAAACAAAGCAGGTGCCCAAGTTCAAGGTCCACTTCTCTATGGTACTAATCCAACCTAATTTCTTGCACAAAGTCAGGGCAAAACAAGTGTTTTTTCTCTGCATTTCCACCTTGGAAAGTTATCTGTGATCCTTGATTGCGTCCCTGCTTTTTTCGAGAGCAATATCTCATGTAGTGACTGTGACAAGTGGGTTCTTTCTTGTCAACTGCTGAGACCCCAATCCTGCCGCCAACAGCTAAAGGCTGTGCAGAACACGTGGATGGGAGGTTATAAGGGTTTGGCCAAGCCCTGCAGCCAACCCCCACCGCACATAGCCAAAGGGCATGCGCGGCAGTGGTTGGATAAATGTATTTTAATTAAAATTACTTTACTTTAAAAAAAAAAAAAAAACATAGAAATTCAGTTAAAAAAACCGAAGGCTACAGGGACGTTATAGTTAGGCTCATATTTTAAACATACAAAACCACAGAAAATCAGCTGTTATAGTTGGAGTTATTTCAAGGTAATATTACTTGTGCTCTAAGGTAACTATAACTAGCATCCTCAACATTTATGGCCAAAGGGATTGTCAAAACTCAAGATCAGCTCCTGCTATCTTGGCCATGTATAGCATGGGGTTGGGTGCTAATAGGTGGCTGGCGGTAGGCCCTGGCCTGCGACAAGGCCCTGCAGCCAATTCCTGCCACACATGGACAAAAACAGTGCCTGGAGCGGGTTGGGTGCTTATAGGGGGTAGGCTGCTAGGCCTGGCCGCACGACAGGCCCTGTGGCCAACTCCAACCGCGCATGGCTGAAGGTCGTACGTTCTGTGGGTTTTGGTGTTTATAGGTGGTTGGCTGCAGGTCCTACGGCCAACACCTGCAACGCACAGCCAAAGGCAGTGAACATTGGTGGTTGGATTAACGTAAAGTAAATAAAATTACTTAACGTTAAAAAAAACATAGACGTTCACTGAAAATATGTGTGTGTGTTCACAGAGAAAACCAAAGGTTACACGGGCATTATAGTTAAGTTGTGAATTAGAGTTCTTTCAAGTGACAAACTCATGCTCGAAGATAACTATAACTAGCACCCTCACCCTGCACAGTTGTCTTATCACTGCATTAAGAGTATGAAAGATGGAATAGAATATGTCATCAATGAATAACTATGTAGAGTAATTAGCTGTGCATGGTAAAAACACAAATTATAGTTACCTTAGGGCGCAAGTTTTAGTTACTTGAAAGAACTCTAACTACAACTGCTGAATTTCTATGGTTTTCTACAAGCAAATTAAGAACCTAACTACAACGTCCCTGTAACATTTGTCTTTTTCAGTGAATTTCCTTTTTTTTTCCGCGTATAGTAATTCCATACGTGAATACAACCACCGCCATAATCATCCTTTGGCTGCCTTATTTATAATATTTGGGGTGGCCTATGGCCCCTCCACCAACACCCGGGGACCACCACCGCCTGGGGCACAGGTGAAAGTATATGCAGGGTGGGCCCACAGCCCCCCCCGGGAACTACCACCCCCAAGGCTTCTACTTAAATACATGAGGGGAGCCTGCAAAACCCCACACCTTGGGGATCACCACCCCTGGGTCAAAGTGTAAATAAATGAAAGCGGGTCCTATGTTTTGCCAATAACTTTGGCACCGCTTGAAGAATTTTCACAAAATTTTCACTTCAGTCAGTTCAGCTGCTGTCTTCGAAGCTTCGGGGTGATCTGTCAAGTGGGGGCTGAAATAAAAGTGGGAGAAGGAGTCTCAATACATGTTTTCCACATTCATTTCCCAGAGGGTCTGTAGACACGCCTACAGACCAAACCGCTGGACGGAATTACACCAAATTTGGCAGGAAGCTAGATCCTGGTAAGCAGATGGTACTTTGTGTTATGTGGTACAAATCTGTTCTGCAGTTTTTGAGATATTAGAGTTTAAAAAAATAGAGATATATGGGGATGTGGACCCTCCACAGATCTGGACCCGCTGATCCGGGGGGAAAAACTAGGCCCTGATTAGCTGGCCGAAACCTGACAGAAAAGTTGCAACCGCCATTTCATGTGTCACCAGCTGGGGATGGGACAAGAAGAGTGCCAAAACGCATAAGGGGTCAGGATACAGGTAACCTGACCACAAAGGACACATCATGGGCAAAAAATTGCCTTTTCTTTTGTCCGATACATGGATTCGCGGATCCACGAGGTGGTACCATAGAAAAATTGAAAGAAAGCACCCACTGCATCCAACCTTATGCTGCACACGACCAAAGGCTGCACGTAGTTTGGGTGCATGCAGGAGGGTCAGGCACTGGGCCTGGCCATAGGCCAGGACCTGTGGTTTGTGCACGGCGCTGGTGCGTGTGCTAAAAAACATAGAAATTTGTTGAAAAAAAACAAGGTTACAGGGAGTTGGGTCCTGAATTTATTCATACAAAACCACAGAAATTCAGCAGTTAGTTATCTAAGATAACTTACGCCCCCGTAATGTACTGCTTATGACCTCACATTAAATCACTCATGACATGGTCAGTCATGTCGAATGACATCACTGATGACATCATCCACAGACCAGCTCACAGACCCACCCACTTACACCCCCATAATAACTCATACACCCTGTAGGACAGTGCCCCTTTTGGCATGGTTACCCCCCACTTTTGGCTGATATTGATGCTGACTTGACAGAGAGTGCTGGGATCCTGTTAACCAGGCCCCAGCACCAGTGTTCTTCCCTAAATTGTACCATAGTTTTCACAATTGGCACACCCCTGGCACACAATTAAGTCCCTTGTAAAAGGTACCAGTGGTACCAAGGGCTCTATGGCCAGGGAGGGTCCCTAAGGGCTGCAGCATGCATTGTGCCTACCTAAGGGACCCCTCACTAAGCACATGCACACTGCCATTGCAGATTGTGTGTGCTGGTGGGGAGAAAAAGGTAAGGTCAACATGGCATCCCTCTCAGGGTGCCATGCCCACCAATCACTGCCTGTGTCATAGGTAAGTCACTCCTCTAGCAGGCCTATAAGGAAGGGTGCACTATACCACAGGGGAGGGCATAGCTGCATGAGCAAGTGCCCCTATAGTGTTTAAGTCCTGTAAGTGCATTGTGGCCGTATTAAGTACCTGGGCTGGGAGTCTGTCATTACAAACTCCACAGCGCCATGATTTCGTCACTGAAGGCTGGGAAGTTTGTTATCACACTTTACAACACAATAAACCCACACTAATGCCAGTGCTGGATGTATGCACCCAGAGGGCATCTTAGAGATGACCCCTGTATTTTAACCAGCCCTTTAGCACTTTCGTGTAAGGTTGATCAGTCTGTGCCAGCCGGTCACTAAAAGACAAGTTTCTAACCCCATGGAGTGAGAGCATTTCTGCTCTCTGGAGTCAGACACAAAGCCTGCTCTGGGTGGAGGAGCTTCATTCCCCCCTTCTGCAGGACTTGCAATACTTGGTGGTGAGCCTCAAAGGCTCAGGCCTCCTGTTACAGTGACCCAGGGCACTTCAGCTCGTGGAGATGCCGGCCCCCGGACGAAGCCCCACTGCTGGCTACAAGTCTGGTGGGAAAATTAGGAAAAACAGGAAGAGTGACCACTCCAGCCAGGACCACCACTAAGGTGTCCGGAGCTGAAGGGACTCCTTCCCCAAAGTGTGTGGGCACAGGAAGGGTGTAGCCACCCTCAAGGCCAGTAGCCATTGGTGACTGCCCTCTGACTCCTGTAACGCCCCTATATCTAGGATTTGAGGGCACCCCTGAACCTAGCTCACCCTATTCCGCCCTCAACAAGAAAGGACTGCTAAGCTAACCCCAGCAGTGAAGACTCCAGACGACAACTGACTTGGCCCCTGCCCTACTGGCCTCTCTGAAGCATCAAAGACAACTGCTCCAAGAATGTGATGCACCCTGTAAGACCAGCAACCTCTCCAAACCCCCAGAGGACTGCCTGCAAAGCAGAGGACCAAGAACTCCCAAGGACAGTGGCCCTGTCCACAAGAAACTCCATCAAAGACTACAAAACCGCCCTAGATCTATGAGTCCTGCCCACCCCACACCCGACACCCATGTCCTGTGTCCAGGTGGCCCACCGGTCCAGAGCAAGTCCCCAGACTATTCTGAACTTGTGTCCACCCTGAGTTGACCCCTCCCGGCCAACACAAAGACGCCTGCAGCAGTTGCGGATGGCAATTGGGCAAAGTGGCGGGCAGGGGGAATGAAACAAACAACAAAAAAATAAAAATAAAAAATAAAAATAAAAATAAAAACTTACCTGAAGCTCACTTCCGCTCTTAAGGCAGAGGCTCCCAGCCTGTCCTGTGGCCAATCATGATGCTTCCCAGTACAGCGTTATGATTGGCTGGAATGCAGAGTGGAAGCCTGGGCCTGCTGTCTCCAACCCAATCCCGCACGCCCTCCTGAGGCCGATCTGTGCCCCGGGAGCCACATATCCCAAGGCTAGGCCTAAACATTCACTTTTGGGTGGAGTGGGGGTGCACGGCCCTCTCCCCAAGCCGATCTCGGCCCCAGGGACGATATCCCCCTGAGCACAGCCTAAACATAGAATTTTATTTGAGGGGATGGTGCGTCAAGAGGCCCCTCTCCCCAGGCCGATATCAGCCCCGGGGACCCCACCCAGAGCTCAGCCTAATTCTTTTTTTTTTTTGCGGGAGGGGGGCCATGCAGCGCCCCATCCACTGGGCGCAACCAGGGCACCCAGTCACAACGTTTGGGTCCGTGAGGGGAGCCTGAAGGCCCTCACCATCCTAGCTGGCTCCCCGCCACCTGCGGGATCCAGCATTGTGCTCTCAGAGAGGGAGCTGCTAAAGCAGCTCCTTCTCTCTGAGATCAATTGTTTCCTCAGAGTCCATACCTGCAACTCCGTGTGCAGGGAAACAGAGGAAACCGGGCCGCTAACCCCCCTCCAAATGTAAAAAGACCCAGCGGAGGGGATGGTCCCCAGGGCTAGGGGGTGGTGGTCAAGGGGCAGAGGGGTGGGTTGGCACATGCCCCCTCCCTGCATACAGTTACATGTTTGCCCCGAAGAGGTCGTGGTTCCCGTGGCTTAAATACATATTTTTAATGCATTTTTGCCCAGAACTAAGGTGTCAGGGTGTCTGTACCCTGGCCCCTTCCATTTTTTTGTAAACATTTTTTTTTAGGAAAGAGGAGTCAAAAAATGGCTGCCAACACTTCCTTGTTGAAATGTTGGCAGTCAAACAGAGCGGTGCATTTCCCTGCACAAGCTCATCATTATTCACAAAGTCATCACTGCCAGAGATATACAAATTCTGATTTCTTAAAATTTCTCAAAATCTACTAAACGGATTTACAAAAATAAGAGAAAGCGCCTACTGTGTACCGACGGCTAACTTTTTCCCATACTTAGTGTAATTCTGTCCAGTGATTTGGGCTGTAGCCGTGTTCAAAGGTCCTAACTTTAACCACCTAGTGAACAAGTTACTTATCGGTAACGATTTATCTGGTAAGAGACATTCTCGTTGCCGATTCCTTACCTTTCCCCCAGGTGTCAAACTGGATCCCAAGATTTTTCTTCGAGCGGCACCCTTGCACGCCGCCAGGTCGCGTCAGTTGACTGCGCGTGCGTCGTTATCGCCGTGATCATGTTGCTGTCGTATATAGGCGCCTCGCTGGTACACAGACGTCAGTTTCTTTTCACCACTTTCCATGCCAGTGGCGCAGAGCCATGAAGAATGAGAATGGTGCGCCAGAACTAGGGCTCTGAAAAGGGAATCCCTGTCCCTAGAAATCAGTTTGCAGTGAGGGGAGGGGAGGATGGGTGGGTCAGTAAGGAATCTAGAATATGTCATTACCAAAGGTAAGTAACTTGTTCATCTGATAAAGACGTCTAGATTCCTTACCTCAGAATAGATACCCAAGAACTACCATCCTCGGCGGTGGGCTGAGCACCATACTAGAGAGTCCTGCAGGACCAAACGGCCAAAGTAGCGGTCTCTGCGGACCGGACTGTCCAGGCAGCAATGTTTAGTGAATGTGTGCAGGGATGCCCACGTTGCTGCCTCACAGATATCCAGGACAGGAACTCCGAGTGCTAATGCTGTGGTGGTAGCAGTTGCTCTGGTGGAGTGAGTACGCAGGCCCTCAAGGGGTTGCTACTTTGCCAAATCATAGCACATTTTAATGTAGAACAGTACCCATCGGGAGATGGTAATCTTCTGCACCACCTTCCCTTTCTTTGCATCCACATATCCAACAAAGAGTTGATCCTCCACCTGGAAATCACTAGTACGATTGAGGTAGAACGCCAACGCTCTTTTTGGATCCAGACGGTGGAGTCTCTCCTATTCATAAGAGGGTTGTGGGGGTGCATAAAAAGTATGCAACGTGATGGATTGGCTTATGTGAAAAGGCGTAACAACCTTAGGAAGGAAGGAGGCCCTTGTACGGAGCACCACTTTGTCAGGGTGGACGGACAAAAACTGTAGCTTGGAAGAAAGAGCTTCAAGCTCACTTACTCTGTGAGCAGAGGTGATGGCAATAAGAAAAGCAGTCTTGATTGTTAGGAGCAGCAGCGGACAACTGTGCAGCGGCTCAAAAGGAGCACACGTAAGGTATGGTAGGGCCATGTTCAAGTCCCACTGGGGCATAATGAACTAGGTCGGAGGAAACAAATGGGTGAGACCCTTAAGGAACCTTACAAAAATTGGGAGACTGGAGTAAGGAAGGGTGATCTGGCAATCTAAAAAAGGCTGAAATGGCCGATAAGTAACCTTTAAGTGTGTCCAAAGCAGAGCCCTGCTGGACCAAAGAAAGAACAAGAGAACCTCGGAGAGAGGTACACCAAGGTGACCAACATACTTGTTGGTACACCATGCCATAAAAGTTATGCCAATGACGGGAGTATTCCCTTTTGGTGGAGAATGACTGGCTACCAGAATAACATCACAGACTTCAGGTGCAAGGTCGAAAGCGGTCAACTGCTGCCGCTCAATTTCCAAGCAAGAAGGTGAAGAATGGACAGTTTTGTGTAGAGAACTGTCCCCTGCTGCTGCGACAGAAGATCCTCCCGAAGGAGCAGTATGATCGAAGGATCCATAGCCATGCTCAGTAGCTCTGGATACCATACTCTTCATGCCCAGTCCAGAGCCACAAGGATTACTTGGGCCCGGTGGCTCTTGATCTTCTTCAGAACTCTGGACAGAAGTGGTATAGGCTGGAAGGTGTTAAGGAGGCCCGAGTTCCCCTCAAAGCGAAAAGCATCGCCGAGCGAGTGTCACCTTGGAAACTCCAATGCGCAAAACAGTTGACATTGCATGTTCTCTGCGAAGGCGAACAAATCTAACCAGGGCTCTCCCCACTGCTGAAAGAGGCCTTCTGCCACCTCCTGATGGAGACGCCATTCGTGCTCGACTGCATCGACGGCTTAATTCGTCTGCTCTGGCGTTCAGAGAACCTGCCAGATGTTGAACCACCAGGATTATGCCCTGATGTTCCAGCCACATCCAGAGGCACAGAGCCTCTTGACAAAGAGTCCACAACCCCACTCCGCCCTGCTTGTTGCAGTACCACATGGCGGTAGTTTTGTCCGTGAACACTTGCACCACTTTCCCTTTTGGAGATGGAAGGAAAGCTTTCCATGCAAGCCTGATCACCCGGAGCTCCAAAAGATTGATTTAAAATCAGAAATCTGCAAGAGACCAGAGACCTCTGAACTCCGCCTCTCCCCTGTGGCCACTGCACCCCAGGAGTGACACATCTGTCACTACTGTAATATCTGGTTGGAGAAGGGAGCGAGATCTGCCGTTGATCCAATCGCGATTCGAAAGCCACCACAGCAAGTCTTTCGCAATTCCCTCTGAGATCTGGACCATGTCGAAGAGAGTTCCCTGACGCTGCGCCCACTGGAACATCAGGTTCCCACTGCAGAGCCCGCATATGCCATCTGTCATGTCACCAGCAGGATACAAGAGGCCATGAGGCCCAACAGCCTCAGAGTCATTCTCACCAAAATCCAGGATAGAGGCTGAAACATCAGAATCATAGCCTGGATATCCTGGACTCACTTTTCACGAGGATAGTCCCGAAACTGCACTGTGTCCTGAACAGCTCCGATAAAAGGGAGCATCTGAGAAGGAGTCAGGTGTGACTTAGACACATTTATAGTGAACCCCAGCGACTGCAGAAGGTTTGCCGTTGTCTGAAGGTGGAAGACGACTGTCTGGGGAGTGTTCAACTTCAACAGCCAGTTGTCGAGGAAGGCAAAAACTGAAACCCCTAACCTATGCAGATGAGCTGCAAGCACCATCATCACTTTCGTGAACACCCCAGAGGCGCTTTTAAGGGCAAAGGGGAGCATGGTAAATTGAAAGTGCTTGTTACCTTCCACAAAGCGCAAATGGGCAGGCAAGATGGGTATATGGAAGTAAGCATCCTGCAAGTCCAACACAACCATCCAGTTTCCTGGGTCTAAGGCAGACAGGACCTGAGCCAGAATGAGCATTTTGAATTTCTCCTTCCTGGTGAAGAGATTGAGGGCCCGAAGGTCTAGGATAGGACATAGGCCCTTGTCCTTTCTGGGTACCAAAAAGTGGCGGGAATAACAACCACAACCCACTTCTGGCACAGGGGCCCTCTCTATGGCCCCCTTGGCCAAGAGAGCTGCAACTTCCTCGAGAAGAAGTGTCAGATGATCCTCCGGTAAGAGGCCATAGGATGGAGGCATGGCCAGAGGGGCAGTCTCAAAGGGGAGGGTGTAGCCCCTTCAGACTACTAGCAAAACCCACCTGCCTGTCATGATGGATTCCCAATGGGGCAGATGGCGAATTCTGCCACTAACCGGTCTGAGATGGTGGAACAGACTAGGAGGGTTTTAAGGCTGTGGCAGGGTTGGACTGGGCAGACCTCTAGTGCCCTGTCCCACGAGCTTGCACGATTCCAAGTCCCCGGCCGCACAGTGCCTGAGTAGCATACGCGGCTCAGTGGCTGGCAGGGAAAAGACGCGACAGGGAGCCCCTGCTGTGACCACCAAAGGGGCGGAAAGCAGACTATGTTGGGCAAGGGGCAGCCACGAGGTCAAGGGACCGAGCCATAGCCTGGGACTCCTTGAACCTCTCAAGCGTTGAGTCAGATTTGTCTCCAAAGAGACGGGTGCCATCAAAGGGCATGTCCATGAGAGACTGTTCGACATCCCACCAATAAACCAGACGTCCTCAACCAGCTGTGCTGCCTCAAGGCCATCGTCGATGCAACCAATCTGTCCAGTGAGTGAGTCGTGTCCAGCCCAGAACGACTCGTGAACTTAGCCACATCCCTCCCACTAGCACCGGCTTGGGAGATGATCGCCTGGGCCTCCTCCAGGACCTGTGGCAATACCTGCCTGACCATATCCCACAATGAATGTGGGGTAGTGGGCCAAAAGGCATGCAGTGGTCATGGTCCGCAATGCCAGACTGGAGGAAGAAAACATTTTCTTCCCAAGTTGATCCAGTCTTTTTGATTCCCTATCCGGGAAGAGCCGATGAGAATGGACCAGAGGCAGAAGAAGCCTGGATGCAAGACAGGAATAAAGGGATGTTTGGCGCAGGCCGATGGCAGAGAGCGATTGTCCTATTCACAGGAGCCCCGTGCTTGGTCTGGATCAGGTACCCAGAACAACATCCATGAGGGTTTCATTGAAGGGTAAAAGGGGTTCCTAAGTGGAAGCCCCAGGCTGAAGCACCTCAGTCAGGAGATTAGTCCTGACCGCCACAGAAGGAAGCTCATCATCGAGGACCTCAGCTGCCCTACTGATCACCATAGAATATGACGCTCCGTCCACCGTAGCCACGGTAGGGGAGAAAGCATGCTAGCATCTGGAGAAGTATCCAGACCCCTAGCCTCGCCCAATTCCTGTGCCCAGTCCATGTCAGGGTTGTCAAGCTGGTGTTCCAGAAGGTCCAGCAACTCCTCAAAACCTTCCCTGTATTCATACCCATGGTAAAACGGGTCAGAATCCACCCAGGGGTGAGAAGACCCCCATTGAAGTCAGATCCGGCATCGAGTGACGCCACTCTGCTCCAGGTCATCAGGGATGAGGATTTGGTCAACATTGATAGTGGGCCCAACCAGCACCAGGAGCGTTGATGTCTTTGCTAGTACCAGGGAAGTTCTCGCTGGCACGACCGGGGTTGGCACAGATCCAACAACGGATCCGGAGGGGCCCTCAGTGGCTGAAGCCACCGGCACTGAACCCGAGGATCCCCTATCCGATCCCCCCAGGCCCTGAAGGCACCACAGTGGGGGAGTCAGTCTGCCCAATGATGAGTCGCATGGCCTTATAAAACTCCTTCAGCTGGGCAGGGCTGGCTTCAGGGATGTCTGGGAGGCACAGAGCAGACCCAAAGATAGGTTCCGTGGATGGAGGTCTAGAGCTTCGATGCTCTTTCCACGTCACATCAGCCGAGAGACGGGGTGAAGTCAAAGAAAGTTTGGACTTCTTTGACGACTTCTTATGACCAAAGTGTCCCAAAGATTTAGAATGGTGCGACGAAGAGTGGTGATGACTCCCCAAGCTGTCTCGTGACCTTCCTCTCAAACAAGACCAGGAGCAATGCAGAGTCTAGCGCCGGGCCACCATGAGTTTCATGGATCGCTCCCTCAAAGCCTTTGGGTTCATGGCCTGGCATTCAGGTCATGGTCACGATCTAGACTCCACAAACATAAAAGGTGCGGATCCGTCACTGACATCATTCAGTGACAGGGGTCACACGGTTTGAACCCAGTCTTCCATGGCATCCTCGACGCACCAAAAAAAGTAAAAAATGATGTCAGAAAGGTCAAAGCTACCCACAATTGCCCAAGTTTAGCTCTGATCCGGATCTGCGTGTGGCACGGAAAAAAAGAAAGGACGTCAGCGTGCCAGGGAGGTGCCTATATAGGACAGTGATGCACGTGGAGTCAAACAACGCCACCTGACGTCGCACAAGGGTACTGCTCACGGAAAAATCTTCGGAACCCCGAAACCAGTAGGATGCCTGGGAGAAATTCTAATGTAAGGAATCTGAAAATAGAAGTCTCTATCAGATTATTTATATATATATATATATATATATATATATATATATATATATATATATATATATATATATAAATAAAATCCCTAGATCTTTGGCATCGTTTGATGAATCTTCACAAACTTTTACCAAAAAGGTGCCCCAGTGATTCTTAGGAAGGACATTTTTGGGGTGATCCATCAAGCAGGGGACGAGAAAAAGGGAGAGGGGGGGGAGGTCCAAAAAAAAATGTGCATTCCCCATGTTATTTCCCATAGGACCTTTGAAAAAGGCTACAGCCCAAACCACTGGACGGATCAAACCAAATTTTGCAGAAAGCTAGCATTTGATATCTCTGGTAGCAACAACTTCTGGAAGATTAAGAGCTCGTGCACGGCAAAGGCACAGCACTGATTTGCTACCAACACTTCAAACCAGGAAGTGCTGGAAGCCATCTTGGGACTCTGCTTCAGCTGAGTCCCAGAAAAAAAGTTATAAAAAACAAATAACACTCAGCCCCTAGGGACTGCCACCTCCCCGGGGCTTTACAGAAATATTATGTAGGGGGCTGTGCTGCCCCATGGGGACCAATACCTCCCTGTGACTTTACTGAAAGATGATGTAGGGGGACCTGTGCCCACCACCACCACCAATGGGCGCTACCCCCTCTCTGGGGCTTTACTGAGCTATGATTGGTGGGGACAACTTAACCCCTCCACACCCCTCTCCCCACACCCCAGGGACGACCACCTCCGCGGGGCTATAATAAAAAGAATTAATGGGGTCCGTTTCAAGCCCTTAAGCCCTGGAGACGATCAACTCCCCGCGCTGAGCAGCCCCCTCGCAGAGCCAATGATGGCCCTGGGGACCACCCCCACCCCCCAAAGGCCAGCTCCTGCTATGTCCCAGTGTGCCCCACCCCCCCCAGACATAGCTGTTTGCTTTTGCTTGGTGGGAGATCACAGCTCCCACCAATCAAAAGCAAACAAAGTCAGCTTTCTGTCAGAAAGTGGAGTTTTCATCTGTCCTCCCTACATGCAAATATGCCCCCACAAACAGGGAGCTGCTATTTAAAGCAGCTCCTGCAGGATGCGGGGAGCTGGCTAGGACCGAGGGCACCTTCAGGCTCCCCCCAAGGGCCTGTCCCTCACTCACTCACTCTTCCTTCCCATAATGGGATAGAAGAGGGAGGGAGGGAGAGGGAGAAGAAGAGGGAGAGAGAGATTGTCATTGCAATGGTCTCTCCATGCAATGACTTCAAATGGTAAGACTAGCAAGATGTTCGTACAAATGTTATAGTTACATTTGGATGCAGAACAGAACACAGTCACTGCCGACCTAATGGTCAAGTTCTTGAACTGTCACTCAGTAGGCTGAAGGTTCAAATCCGAGTATCACTTGGCAGTTTATTTATTTACTAGTGTTTTGAATGTTAAACCTTCCTAGTAATGGAATATTAACATTTCTTTCCTCTCACATGTGGGTTGAATGTCATGGGTATGTCTGGAAACGGTCCTTCAAGGAGTCACTTGTGGCTTAATGGTGAAGGTCACAGACCCTCACACTGACAGGGGAGGGTTCTACTCCAAGTGTGTCCATGATCATTTCCCTCCCAGAACCTCTTTTAAACTTCAATAGTTTAAGGTTCATACTGAAAGGTGATCTCACTCTTTTCAATTGACAAATACATTTTTCTTTTCTATTTGTCCAGAAATCTCATTCTAAGTATATCATCCATCAAAGCCTAAAAACTCTGAAATCTCTCTCCCTCTTTCTTTTATTCTTTCTCCCACTCACACAGGCTCAGACCCTTGTGCACCCACTCATAGACCCACTCAGGCCCTTACACACCCACTCAGAGACCTATTCAGACACACACTCAGGCCCTCACACACCCACTGACACACTCATGCAGCCACTCACAGACCTGCGCAGACACTGACCAACCCACTAAGACACGCACTCTCAAACCCAGACAGAGATTCTCACGGCCACTCTCATCCCTGAATACTCCCTCTCACATCTATTCTCACACCCAGAGAGACATGCTGCGACCAACTCGTGCTGCACACGGCCAAAGGGCAACCCCTGCCATGCATGAGCGAAGGCCGTGCACAGTGCAAGGTTGAGTGCTTACAGGAGGTAGGCCACAGTTCATGGCCACAGGCTAGGCCTTCTGGCCTACCACCGCCATGCACATGATGGAGCGAGTCAGTTACCTTAGGGCATGAGTTATAGTTACCTGACTGAACTAACTATAACAGGTGAATTTCTATGGTTTTGTACGTTTAAAACATGAGCCTAACTATAACATCCCTGTAAGCTTTGGTTTTTTTGTGTGTAGATAGCGATATATGCACTGCATGTGTATCTGCAGCTACACATGCCATAGATATATATATATATCACGAATGCCAGACACCCAAGGCTGCAGTAACGGTGGCGGTCCGAGCGTGGATCTGGCTCACCACAATTATTCCAAACTTTCTCCAACAATTATATTTAGAAGAATGCTCAAACACAAAAAGAAGTCCAAAAGTGCGTGAACAATGCTACGGCTGAAACGCGTTGCATGTGAGGAGACATTTTGTATTTAAATATATAATCCTTTTGGACTTCTTTTTGTGTTCGAGTATTCTTCGACATATAATTGTTGGAGAAAGTTTGGAATATATATATATATATATATATATATATATATATATATATATATATATATATATATATATAAATATATAAAATGTCACTTACCCAGTGTACATATGTTCGTGGCATGAGACGCTGCAGATTCACATGCTGTGCATTATCCTGCCATCTAGTGTTGGGCTCGGAGTGTTACAAGTTGTTTTTCTTCGAAGAAGTCTTTTCGAGTCACGAGACCGAGGGACTCCTCCCTTTCGGCTCCATTGCGCATGGGCGTCGACTCCATCTTAGATTGTTTTCCCCGCAGAGGGTGAGGTAGGAGTTGTGTATATAGTAAAGGTGCCCATGCAATGGAGTAAGTATGTATGTACATAATGTGTATAAAAAAAATAGTATATATTTACAAATTTACAAATATACAAGTTTCATCAACTTTAACGGCTACAGGCTCCGGGGGAGGCGGGTGGGCGCATGTGAATCTGCAGCGTCTCATGCCACGAACAGATGTACACTGGGTAAGTGACATTTTCCGTTCGATGGCATGTGTAGCTGCAGATACACATGCTGTGCATAGACTAGTAAGCAGTTATCTCCCCAAAAGCGGTGGCTTAGCCTGTAGGAGTTGAAGTTGTCTGAAATAATGTTCGTAATACAGCCTGTCCTACTGTGGCTTGTTGTGTTGTTAACACATCTACACAGTAATGTTTTGTGAATGTATGAGGCGTAGACCATGTGGCTGCCTTACAGATTTCTGTCATAGGTATATTTCCTAGAAAGGCCATTGTGGCACCTTTTTTCCTAGTGGAGTGCGCCTTTGGCGTAATAGGTAGATCTCTTTTTGCCTTAATATAGCAGGTCTGAATACATTTCACTATCCATCTGGCAATGCCTTGTTTGGATATAGGATTCCCTGCATGAGGTTTTTGAAAGGCTACAAACAATTGTTTTGTTTTACGAAACTGTTTTTTTCTATCAATGTAATACATTAGTGCTCTTTTAATGTCTAACGTATGTAAGGCTCTTTCAGCTACTGTGTCTGGTTGTGGAAAAAAGACAGGGAGTTCGACCGTTTGGTTTAGGTGGAACGGTGATATAACTTTTGGTAAGAATTTGGGATTTGTACAGAGAACAACTTAATGGTTATGTATTTGTATAAAGGGTTCTTGTATAGTAAATGCTTGTATTTCACTTACTCTTCTAAGAGATGTGAGAGCTATTAGGAAGGCTACTTTCCATGTTAAGTATTGCATCTCACAAGAGTGCATGGATACAAATGGTAGACCCATGAGCCGGGTTAATACAATATTGAGGTTCCACAAGGGAACTGGTGGTGTTCTCGGGGGTATGATTCTTTTTAAACTCTCCATAAATGCTTTGATGACTGGGATTCTAAAGAGTGATGTTGAATGTGTAATCTGCAGATAGGCAGATATTGCTGTGAGATGTATTTTAATGGAAGAAAAAGCTAGTTTAGATTTTTGTAAGTGTAATAAGCAGCTTACAATGTTTTTTGCTGAAGCATGTAGTGGTTGAATTTGATTATTATGGCAGTAATAAACAAATCTTTTCCATTTGTTTGCGTAACAATGTCTTGAAGTAGGCTTTCTAGCTTGTTTAATGACCTCCATACATTCTTGTGTAAGGTCTAAATGTCCAAATTCTAAGACTTCAGGAGCCAGATTGCTAGATTGAGCGATGCTGGATTCGGGTGTCTGATCTGTTGTTTGTGTTGAGTTAACAGATCTGGTCTGTTCGGTAGTTTGATATGAGGTACTACTGACAGGTCTAGTAGTGTTGTATACCATGGTTGACGGGCCCAGGTTGGTGCTATCAGTATTAGTTTGAGTTTGTTTTGACTCAGTTTGTTTACCAGATAAGGAAGGAGTGGGAGAGGGGGAAAAGCGTAAGCAAATATTCTTGACCAACTCATCCATAACGCATTGCCCTTGGCCTGAGGGTGCGGATACCTGGACGCAAAGTTTTTGCATTTTGCGTTTTCTTTTGTTGCGAATAGGTCTATTTCTGGTGTTCCCCAGCGTAGGAAATAAGTTTGTAGTATCTGGGGATGAATTTCCCATTGTGTATTTGTTGGTGATCTCAACTGAGATTGTCGGCCAACTGGTTTTGAATCCCTCGGATGTATTGTGCTATTAGGCGAATGTGATTGTGGATCGCCCAATGCAATATCTTTTGTGCTAGGAGACACAGTTGTGATGAGTATGTTCCCCCCTGCTTGTTTAGGTAATACATTGTTGTCATGTTGTCTGTTTTGACAAAAATGTGTTTGTGGGCTATTAGCGGTTGAAATGCTTTCAATGCTAGAAACACTGCTAGCAGTTCTAAATGATTTATATGCAGTTGCATTTGTTGAACGTCCCATTATCCCTGTATACTGTGCTGATTGAGGTGTGCTCCCCACCCTATCATGGAAGCATCTGTTGTGATCACGTATTGAGGCACTGGGCCTTGGAATGGCAGCCCTTGGTTTAAATTTATAGGATTCCACCATTGAAGCGAGAAGTGTGTTTGGCGGTCTATCAACACTAGATCTTGAAGTTGACCCTGTGCTTGTATCCACTGTGTTGCTAGGCACTGTTGTAAGGGCTGCATGTGTAGTCTTGCGTTTGGGACAATGGCTATGCATGAAGACATCATGCCTAGGAGTTTTATTACAAACCTCACTTGATAGTGTTGGTTTGGGTACATATTTAATATTACATTTTGGAAGGCGTATACCCTTTGTGGACTTGGAGTGGCAATCCCCTTTTGTGTGTTGATTGTTGCTCCTAAGTATTGTTGTATTTGACACGGTTGTAGATTTGATTTTTGGTAGTTTAGAGAGAACCCTAGTTTGTGTAGGGTTTCTATGACGTATTTTGTGTGTAGGAGACACTGTTGCTGAGTGCTAGATTTTATTAACCAATCGTCTAGGTAAGGGAATACGTGCATGTGCTGTCTCCTGATGTGAGCGGCTACTACTGCAAGGCATTTTGTGAATACTCTTGGGGCTGTTGTTATGCCGAATGGTAACACTTTGAATTGGTAATGCACGCCTTGGATTACAAACCTTAAGTATTTCCTGTGGGAAGAATCTATGGGTATGTGGAAATAAGCATCCTTGAGATCTAATGTTCACATGTAGTCCTGATGTTTGAGCAAGGGAATCACGTCTTGAAGTGTCACCATGTGAAAGTGATGTGATTTGATGTAAAGATTCAGGGTTCTGAGGTCTAATATGGTTCTCAGTGTTTGTCCTTTTTTGGAATCAGGAAATACAGGGAGTAAACACCTGTTCCTTTTTGATGATTGGGTACTAGTACTATTGCTTCTTTTTGTAACAATGCTTGGACTTCTAGTTGTAACAGATCCAAGTGTTGTTTGGACATGTTGTGTCCTCTTGGAGGGTGAGCAAATAGTTGTGTTTCCCATGTTAATTCCCACAGATATTCTGAATTCGACTAAAGCCTGAACTGCTGAACGGGATGCGTAGTATTTTTAAAATGACACTATTCTTTTATTTTCAAGATTTGTTAAAAGCTCAATGCAATGATAATCACTAACTTCAACCTTATTTATTTTTTATAGATACATAGGGCTGGTAAGTGCCAATATGCGGATGCCTGAAATTATTTTGTAATTGCACTTTATTTGTTTGTGGCATTTCCTGTATGGATGTCCGGTAGACAAGTGCAGCAAATGCCTATACAATAGTCTGGTTTCGAGAGACAGACGCTTGAGTGACAGTTTTGTGTTGTGCGTGTTAATGTATGTGTGATGCCTGGATGTACACGTTCTGTCTTTATACGTGTGACTTTTACCACCTACCTTCACTCACCAACCCACTCACATCCACCCTATTCATATTTTCCCAGGTCCACTGAATTGTGGAATTCTGCAGCAACTGCATTTTCAGCACAATTGAGATTTTCCTAGCCTTGGTGTCTGAAAGGCTAGATTTTGGACTTGTTCGGCATCGACTATTCCTTCCAGTCGGCCTTCGGTCTCCGTCATCTTCAAGATTGCTGCATGGACTTTATGACTTTGGTTTTTATGTTCTACGTAATTGTTTTGGTTACTTCTCCTCTGTAGTTCGCGTCAAGAAAAGAGGACTTGTTGCTCGCAGTTAAGATATTAGTAGTGCATTGTGATATCCCATTGGTTACTGCACTATGATGTCATTTTGTGGTACTTTGTTTCTGGGAACTGTAGTTCTTGCTTGGCTGCTGTTGTTAATAAAGCAAGAAAAGACTGCATAATATGAGCCTCCGGTCTTGTAATAAAATTATGGATTTGCTGCACTTGCCACATGATCTGCCATCTGCTACATAATTTGCAGATCCCACCATTTATTTGTGTTGGCTGATACAGAAACTGGTGGCTCCACCTATTTGCTGGCCCTTTGCGACCATAAACAGGTCAACTTTCAGTTGCTAATTGCTGTATTCAGGTACTGAACTGGTACCAATGAGTTAGCCCAGACAATATTAACAGCTGTTTAAGTAACAACATAATACTGCTATACAGTATGCCACCTTATGACCCATAATTTGTGGTTTTCTTCCTGCATAATTCTGTCATTCCTACAACATGAGTTGGCACTTCCACTAATCATTAATTCCAGTGGTCCTGCACTGATACAATTACTTACATTCATGGACGCATTCCCCCTACACGTCACCTAACACCAGCATCGAAATTGACTGTCACTTGAACATCCTTTTCACTAATAAAATTGCAGACGTAATGGCTTTCACAAGCGTGTTTTCTGCAGATTCCTTTAGCTTTTGAATCTTTTGCTTTATCCCCCATTGCAGGTCATCCGCCTTTCTCTCCTGCACTTTCTGCTTTCATTACCTCTCCTCTTAACACACTTTTCTGCAGTTTTACTCTTAATGCACTTTTCTGCAGTTGAAGTGGTATTGTCATTACTTTGCATTATTGTTATGCCTCGTCCTCTTGACTATCCCTGTTAACGTTCATGAACGTTCTCCTTTTCTCACCGATCACCAGTTGTGCTTTTGTCAAGGCCACCGGAATTATGCAGCAGGGGAGAAACAAATTATATGGCATGGTTGACTAAATTATGTGGCAAGAAAGGGCAAATTATGCACCACGTTTTTTGTATATCATTACTTCATTATTTTGACATTTTTTACACATGGCAGCATTGCCTCGGCAAAGATGTTACCTTATTAGTTTCAGTTTAACAACCAAATACAGGAATACGCAACTGAAAGATGCCCTGAGTGTCTTCTAGGGCGCAGGAACACATATTGCGACATTTTTATTAGTTTTTGATCTTTGAATATGCAGCACACGATGTGACAAAAGGCGACAAGTCCATAATTATGCGAAAAAAGCTGTATGATTCCGGTGGCCATGGTTTAGTTTAGTTGTCCCTTTCCCTCATGTTCCCTGCAGCAGCGTCTTCTGCCCCGTGGAAGCACATAAACCAGCATGCATACATCAGTACCCCCGATAAATCAACAAGAGAAGCGATATGATACTTCTGTGATAGAGCTGCCGCGTGACAACAGAATTCGCTCGTTCGTCACAGCATTTTTACAAGCAAATGTTCTTAATACTTCTGACGTAAGAGGTAGGCTGTAGCAATGATGTTACGTAGAAGATTTGAAATTGTAACCTCAGTACTCCAGTAATCCATGTAGTGGCGGTCTCTCTTACGAGCCTATTGGCTGAGGCCCTTGCCAAGGATGGACAAAAGGGTTGGCTAATTGACCCCCAGGCCACGAAACCCTAATGACCCTGCATAGGCTCTGCCCACTCGGGAACTCAAGTCATTTCCCTGTTGGTGAGGAGCTTATCCTGGCTTCATTATACATCGATTCTTGTAGCGTGGTGCCTTATTTTTGCCACCAGAGGGTAGTCAAGGATCACCAACGGGTAAAACGCACACCCTGCTATAACACGGTGTGAAACGTCTTTGCCAGGCAACTATATAAGAAGGGTTACGTGAAAAGTGGTGGACTCCTCGAAGTTGTGCCTACACTGTTGCCAAATTGAAAATACTGCCATTAAACAAATTAGTTCAAAAGGTGAAGCCCGTCTACAAATCTCGTTTCCAATAACAAGGGACAGTAAAAATCAGCGGGGAAGCGTGGAACATCAGTGATATTATCACACTCCTGCGGGAAACCCAGGTGAGATATGCGGAAACAATCCACTTTCTCAGAACCATGCCGACAGTACTTCAAACTGCACAAATCCATTTACTTTAATCATTTCTGAATTTTACGAAAACAAAGTAAATAAAATCATGTAGGATCTCCGTCAGGCACGCGAACATCTGGCTTCGGCAAGTCCTGGTGAGTGATCCTGGCTGTCTCCGTGACACGTCTCAACACCCCTCCACTGAACACCTTGCTCAGCAGCCAATCTGTATCCTGATGAGAGCACCTGTGCACCTTCACTCCTGCTTGTCAAGTTCAGTTACAGGCAGAAAGGTTAGAGGAATTACACGGTTCTGTGTGACCGCGGTGTGTTCTGCAGAATAATGGACGCGCTACACTTCAGGCGTATTCCACAATTTACCGCATAATTCGGAGCGTTTGAACAAATGTTTCTAGCGACAAAGTACAGCAGGTCACAAGTGAAAAAAACAACTGCCCGTGTAGTGCTACAGAGTGACGAACGTTTTGTAAAATTAACAATGAAAAATGTCCTTGCTAACGAGAAGCAAAGTTTCAGTTTTATTAAGGACAAGGAGGCGAGGGTTATGCATAATTTTCTTCACTTTATTAAACAGCAGTTTTAAATAAATAAAAAAATAATATGAAAAACTACATGTCCCATGAGGCTCTGGGTATCATAGCCACAGTCCAAATAGAGCCCAGGCCAGCATATACAAGCATATGAGGTCGCTCCCTGTTCTGTTTTCTTCACTCTAGGATTTTAAAGGTGATGATGATCCTAATCCAATCCTTGATTGTTCCCTGCGTAGATTGGGAAACATATGAACCATGTTATCAGGTTCTTAAAATAATATGATGTATTATAATAAAACAATTTCAAAGAAAGATGGGGATTTATCAGTTTTGAATAAAAAAATATATTTTAAAATATCGTTTTAAGAAGAAAGGTTATCTTTAGGAATACAATAATAAAGGTATATCAATATTACTTACTGAATAAACATAGATATTTTAGCCTATGGGAGAGAGAGGCACTTTAAGAGGAAAAGTTGCCTGGGTGGGATAATCCTTGCCTCCTTGTCCTTAATAGAACTGAAGCTTTCCTTCTCGTTAGGTAAGACATTTTTCATTCTATGTCAGGACCGAAGGCAAGGATTATGCATGTTTAAAGCTTACTGACAAGAGTTGCAGCCTCCAATATTGGATTAAAATAAAAAAAATTGAAAGTGGATTCCGATGACCAATCCACTGAATTCATAATGTCCTCCACTTTACCACCTACTTGGATGGCCTTAGATGCCATTGCTCCTCTGGTGGAATGTGCCCCAAACCTATGAATGTCAATACCTGACTGTCATGATCCATCGAACCCATCTAGCAATAGAATGAGATGAAAGTGCTTTAAAAGGTTTCTGTAGGGCAATAAGAAGTTGATTCTCACCTGCGGGTCTGACATCAAGTGTCATGTCCTCGTATGCCTGGATACATCTGACTACACAATTTAGGATGCTCTGGGAAAGCAGGATAAGATACTAACCTGATATTAGCTTTGGTCTATCTGGAAATGGTGAAGGCAACACCTTCCGGAGTGAAGACCGTGGCTGATAAATCATGGGCCCTAACATCCGAAACTCTTTTGCAAGATATGAGGCATAAAAGAATAGCCAATTTTGCTGATAATTGTTTCCGGGTTAAGAAATTGTTATCTTGCCATTGAGAACGAAAATGTAAGATTATGTTGACATCCGAGAGACCCGAATAGCTGGGGTCTGGAGGTTTAGAAAGGCGAATTTCCTTCATTAATTTACATACCCACGGATGTTCAAAGACTGGTTTCCTGTCAATGGCAAGTATGTCCAGCAGAAATTGTTGACCTAAAAGAGTTAACTGCGCAATAAGCTAAACCCAATTGGTTAAGTTCGGCTAAGAAGTTCTGCCCCCAAGGGATCGAGATGTTTCTCCATACACCAACGATTCTATCAGTTCCAAGCCGATCGATATGCCCTGGCTGTACTTGCAGACCAGGCTTGTTGAATGAAGTTAATAGCTTCCTTTGATATGTGTTTGTTTTTCCAATGTCCCCGGAAATCCTCCAGGTCATGAGGAGGCCTGATGGGTGAGGAGAGCCTTGATGATCTGGAAGTATTGAAGGGAATGGTTGTAATTTTAATGGGTGACCCTAAGATAGCTCCATCAGATTTGGGAACCAACCCTGAGATTTTCATATTGGAGTCACTAGCACTAAAGATGCAATTTGATGTCTTACCTGAGCTGCTACTCTGGAATCATTATAAATGGAGCAAATGCATATGGAAGATTCTTCGACCAGTCCTGGAGAAAAGCGTCCATCGCTATTGCCCCCGGATCTGGTCTCCAACTGACAGATCTCGTCAGTTGGTCAGTTAGTCGAGAGGCAAAAAGATCTAGATTGCAAGGACCCCATATTTTCATTAGGACTAGAAGAATGTTCAGATCCAGTTTCCAATCTGTATTGTCCGCAAAGTTCCTGGTGTTCCAGTCCGCCACAATGTTTTTGATCCCTGGGATATATTCTGCAGTTACAAAGATCTGTTTCTGCAGGCAATAATGCCAGGCGTCCTTTGCTATTTCTGAGAGGGCTTTCGATCGAGTGCCTCCCAAACGATTGATGTACTGGACTGCTGATATGTTGTTCATTCTCAGGAGAATGGAGCAACACACTTTGTACCTGGTGAGAGATTTGATTGCAAATGATCCCACTAGGAGTTCCAGGCAATTGATATGGAGCGAGGGTTCTTCCTTTGACCATCTGCCTCCTATTGATATGTCCCCGCAACTGGCTCCCAATCCCAGATGACTGGCATCTGATTCTATTACCATGTCTGGTGATGTGCCAAATTCTGCTGTCCCATTCCAAGCTTCTATGTGGTTTATCCACCACTGGAGTTCTGTCTTAGCTTCCAGAGATAAGGAGATTATCTCTGAATAAGTCAGTCCTCTCCAGAGATGAGACACGTTTAATCTCTGTAATGCACGGTAATGAAGGGGATCTGGAAATATGGCATGAATTGACGAGGATAGAAGTCCTATTATCCTGGCTAATTGGCAGAGAGATATTCTTTCTCTTCTGGGAACTTTCCTGAGTTCTTTCCGAATCTTGGTAAGTTTTGTTAGTGTAAAGCAGAGAGAAGCTGTGACTGAGTTTATGAGGGTCACCAAGAAAACAATCTGTTGGGTTGGAATCAGTTGTGATTTTGATGAGTTGATTACAAAGCTGAGATTTTGAAGGAGCATAATAGTTGTGCTCAGATTGAATTTGAGCTGAACTAAGGACTGATCCATCAGAAGTATGTAGTCTAGGTAAATAATCATCCGTATTCCTCTGGAACGGAGGAATTCTACTACTCTACGTAGGAGTTTGGTGAAACACCAAGGGGCTGAGGAGAGACCGAAAGGGAGAGCTCTGAACTCTTATATTTGCTCCCTTCCTTGCAAATAGAAGAAATCTCCAGTGAGGATGAAAAATGGGAACTGAAAGAAATACATCTTTGATGTACAACATGACCATCCAATCCTTCGGAAGAAGGATGTCCTGCAAAAGTTGAATACCTATCATTTTGAAATGATGATACACTAGCCAGATGATACACTGAAGTCTTAAGTTTATGACGGGGCAAAATTCCTTGTCCTTTTCTACAAGGAAAATATTGCTCAGAAATCCATTTGAGTGAAGTACCAACCTGCAAATGGTTCTTTTTTGCAGTAGATTCTGCACTTCCAAATCTATGAGATTAGTTTCCTGTGCTGAGAAAACTAAAGTTCTGGGTCGATATAATTTCCTAGTTGTGAGAAAATTTCTGAAGCCTTCCCCAAGTTCTTGAGGGGGAAAAAGGGATGACGCTTACCGGAATTTCCTCCTGGTGCATTCGCCCCTCCTCTGACACAGTTGTTTCTGGCTCCGACGGAACCTCTGGAAGGATAGAAGGTTCCTTGACTACCATCATTCCAGACGCTGTTCCTTTTTGGGTAAGGTCTCAAGGGGCCTTGGTGATAACAACAGCTGGAAAAGCGCCCCCTTCCTCGTCCGGCCCCAGCCAAAACCTTATTAGGGAAAATCTTTTTCATGGAAGTTTGAGCCTTATCCAAGGCCGAGAAAGTTGCAACAAACTTCCCCGGCTACTGAACAAAAGGTCTCCCAAAACGGATGCCTTGAGCAATTGCCCCGCCTCTGAAGTAGCTAACTCCCCAAGCTTGGGATCTAGTGATCTTCTGTGTCCTGCTGCCAGAGCACAGTTTGCATTCCCAAGGAGGCAAATGGCTCTTTGTGCAAATACCAGCTACGATATCCACCGATAATGGAGTTCCGGTGTGTTTTGCCTGTTCCACTAATTGTATAATTTGAGTGAGAGGACCAACCACATCTAGGAGTTTAGCCTGACAACCCCTCCAAGATTTATCAATTCCCTTTTTTGGATCTTTAATGTACTTACTGAAAAAGGTACATCTTTTTGGGTCAATGTCAGGAGTGGCGGCAACCTTGCCAGGAAGGGAAGGTCTGGGACATTCCGCACAAAGTTAAGCCCTTACTTTTTTTTCCCCAGAGGCTGGCAAATATTAGCGACCTAATCAGCCACCTTAGGTTCAGGAACCCATTCTGAGGATCTGGGGTAATACATTTCTGATGGATTAAACAGGTCAGATTCTTCTTCTATAGAATCTGGGGAAACAGAACTAGGACGCCTGGGTCTATTTATCTCATATTCCTCTTCTGAGGAATTTTCGGCATCCGATGTACCCTCCACTCCAAGGGGGACCCCAAAGAAAGGGTCTGCATTTTTTGCGATTAAGTCGCTCGTTTCCCTGGGTTGGTCTTCCTTCCGGTAGGGCAGATGATTAAGCGTGCGCACACTCTTTTGGAAGGTCTCTATAAGCTTATCAAAACCTTCCAGGTGCCCTGCGTCACGCTTAGTGGCCTTTTTTCCCCCTGATTTAAGGCCAGTAGGGCATGTTTTAGATTATTTTAAATTGTGTAGGGTCACTAAAAACCACGGGAATGCTCTTAGCAAGCTTGTCAACCTGTCCCCAAAGAGGTGCTAACACATTCACAATAGCAACAGAAAGCGCTTGATTCACCTCTAGGCGAAGACGTTGAGGAGGCCACTCCTGTTCGACATCCGGAAAGTATGAGGTTAGGAGCACAAAGAAAATAAAAAATATTTTGATTAAAATACAAAAACATTTTTTTTTTTCTTAGATTATTATTAGAATGTGGAAAGAATTTCTTTTAAAACTATTTATTCACCCAAGTTTAATATGAGTAGCCCCCCTCGCTGGTGCTCCTAATAAAATATAGTCAGTAACTTTAAAGTTCACATTTTATGAAAAAAACACCACTAGGTGGTGCTATTGCTTCAAATATATACGGTGTATTGAGCGAGGGTTGGTTCAAGGTTAACGAAGCAACTGCCATGAATTCAAAGAATTTCCTGTCAGTCTTCCCCCAAAATGTGCACAGCAGTCAGCTGGAGCACTCTAAAGAAGCTGCCTCAAATGCTGTCGTCGAGTGGCGCGCAAGCACCCTCGTTGGACCTGTGAAGAAAATAATAAACAAGCGCTCGGGCAGAAGCCTACTGCACTATTATAAGAAAAACAATATTAGCGCTTAAATTAGCATAAATATAAAAGCATTTCAAGAATAAGGAAAAACACGTCACTTAACTGACGAGCAGACGAGCAGTGAAGAAAGACAGAACGGAGCGACATCATATGCTTATATATATGCTGGTCTGGATTCTGATTGGACTCTGATACCCAGAGCCTCATGGGACATGTAGTTTTTCATAGAGTTTTTTTTTGTATTATTACTTTAAATCTGCTGTTTAATAAAGTGAAGAAAGTTATGCATAATCCTCGCCTCAGGTCCTGACATAGAATTTACACATTGCACGGGCTGACAGCTGTAGGAGAGTATTATCAAAATGGTAATTATGTGAAAGTCTTTACCGGACAGAATAAATGGCCAATTAATGGACTAAGGAAAGCGTTTTGTCTTGGGCTTTGAAAAACACCCTTCAATTTTTAAATGTAATTAAAGCAACATGGAAATACAAATTCCTTCTTTATATTTAAACGTCTTACTATTCATGCAAACACATTTTAGACCACAGACACTTCTCAAAGCAGCAGTTATATCAAGAATCAGACTGCATAAGTATACCATTTTATGCACTTTTTAAAATATGACTTTGCAATATCTTACAGCGGTTCCTAGAGAGACTCTAGAATTATACTTGTGTAAAATATATAACAGTTTTATCAGGCATTTTTTAGCACACAAAATATTTTCCAGCGGCCCATGCAATGGACACGAGAGTAAGCCAAAAACTGACAAGTGTTTTAAAAACACAATGGGGGGTGGGACGTGGCCAAGCAAGATGGCCGGTGGGACACACTCCGAGTGAGCTCCCGCTATCCCGGCTAAATCCGTCCTTGATCCTGTGGTGCCTGTTGCGATTGGCACCCTCTAGCATTGTGGGACGGCACCCCAAGTGTGTCGGCATGACAGCCCTATTTTTGAGGTTCTAACCTTTGAGCTCAAAAGGCACCTCCCTGGGCCGCGTGCAACGGCCTGTCCCCTGCTTTGCGCTCCCTGTTGGGGGTTGTGTTCTCCCGCCATGAGGCCTTGAATCGTCCGGCAACCTGTGGTGGGCTTGAGGCTGCCTGTCAGGTGCCTGAGCGAAGATACTGAACAACTTGGGCCCGCGCTGTCGGGCGGGCCTGGTCGGGCTGGTGGTCTGCCAGGGGCGCGAGGGATCAAGTAGCCCTTGAGATGGGCAACTGGAGGCAGCAGCTGAGGGCGGCCGAACAACTTGAGACACAGCTTGGTGAGGAACAGCCTCGGAACCAAACGTGGAGGAAAAGGTCTCCAGGTGGTAGCCTGGGGCCTGGTTGTGGGCCCCCTGAGACCGAGGGTGTCGGGCTTGCTGAAGGGAGCCCACAGGGGTGCTTGGACCTCCCTAGTCCGGGGCTGCCTACTGGGAAGTGGTGCATGGCGGTGTCCCGAGGCTGGGGAAGTGAATTCCGAGCCTTTGATCCTGCGAACTTCGGGCACTTTTGCCACTCTACTGGGCTAATCAAGAAGGAGATATAGTTTGGTTCCAGGACTGCTCTGGAATGGGGCGACATCGGCTGACGGAAGCCTCGCAAGGGAACACCATGGAGCAATATACCACTCCGGTGCCCCTACTGCAGCGCCAGACCAGATTGGGGGTGGCTGGAGATGGCCTGAGTGTGGCAATGAACACTGAGGAGCCATCGCAAGCTGAGATTCTTGCGGCAATACAGGGTTCGAGGGTGGCCCTTGAAGCCAAGATAGAAACGGTGGAAGTTGAGGTAAACCTCCTTCGGGCGGATCTCAGGAAGGTCTCGGACAAGTTCAAGGTGGCGGAGGTCTCTATTGTGGAGCTGCAAACAGAGGTGGGGTCCTTGCGTAAACAGATGGTACAAGCTACCTCCACGGTTGGAAGGCTGGAGGCAAGATTAGAGGATGCAGGGGGCAGGTCCCAACATAATAATATCAGACTGTTGGGATTCCTGGAGGGTGCGGAGGGGTTCGCGGCTGAAACTTTTGTGGAGAATTGGATTAAGGACATTCTACAGCCGGCTGGCCTGTCCAGAGTGTTCATGGTGGAGGGTGCTCATACGGCCCTCATTGCGCCGCCCCGGCCCAGTGCACCTCCGAGAGCTATCATTGCCCATCTTTTGAATTATAAAGACAGAGACTGTGTTCTGCGGGTGGCCCGTGAGTCTCACAGGGCAGTATTTGAGAACGGAAAAATGTCCATCTATCCTGATTACACGAACAAGGTGCAGAGCTCCCGAAAGGGGTTCCTGGAGGTGAAAGCGAAGCTCCGGGCCATGAACATCAGATATATGCTCCTGTATCTTGCACGCCTAAAGGTACACTCCGGCTGCAGGTCCCACTTCTTCAAGCATCCGGAGGAGGTATGGAGCTGGCTGGAGATGTGGGACAAGGTCACTCCGGGCAGATCGGAGAGGACAGGTGGAGCGGCTCATCAGGCTTCTGGAGCGGACAGAAGGACTGGAGAACCCGTGGGGGAAGCCAGCTGGAGGGTACTGTGGCTGCAGACTCTGTCCATAGAATTGAGATACAACAGGATGGGACAATGGCGGAGGTGACTGCTGGATCGGGGGATTGATCGAGTGGGGAGCTGGAACGGGGAGCGGAAGAAGGTATCCGCAAAGGTCTGACTAGGTTACTGACACCTGGAACTGGCTGTCATGCCCTCTATCGGGGGGCCTGTGTCGGAGTGGGAGCAATGCTCAGGGTTTTGAAGGGGCGCTATCTAAACTTGGGTTGTATTGGACAGTGGGGAAGGGGGGCTATAAAAACATTGAGTCATGTTGGATTGGTTTTCAGGCAATAGTTTGTAGAAGCCAGGGTGGGGGGTGGTTACTCCACGGCTGTGGTAGGTCTTCACAACTGGGTAGTTGGGGATTAGGCTGTTGTCCTGGCAGCATCTATAGCATGGATCTACAGTACGGTTTGTTGTGCTTGTTTTACTGGTTATCTGGGGTGGGGGGTAGGGGGGTTGGGTTGTATGGTTGGTGCAGTTTATCTACATTTGGAGTTCATTCTAGCAGTGCAGGCAGGTATGTGAGAGGGGCAATTTGTGCTCCCTTGTCCTTTCCCGGGTGGAGGGGAGGTGAGGAATGGAGTTATAGAGGGAGGGTTGGAGGCTAGACTTTGACATGGGTCAACAAATTAATGTACTTATGTGGAATGTCAGGGGGTTGAAGAGGTACACCACACAATATAGAGTACACTTATTTCTGAGGAGACACAAAGGTTCATATCGCCTGCGTTCAGGAAACGCACATGAATGAGGAGGAAGCACAAAAACTATTCAAGAAATTATGGGGTCAGAGGTTCTCCACCTCCTGCTTCTCTTATGCAAGGGGCGTGACCATATGGGTGGCTCCGGGGGTCCCATTTACCCACGCGTACAGTGAAGTAGATGTCGAGGGTATATACGTACTTGTGGAGGGAACCTCGGATGGGGCACCCATCACTATCCTTAATACTTATGCACCCAACACAGATATCACTCCTTTTAAGCCAAAATACCTGAGATCTTGGGAGACAGTGTGGACGAGCGTATTGGGTGGGCCGGTGATTTTAACTGTATGTTGAAAGGGGGAAAGGATAGTTCCCGCCCAAGTTAGGGACTAAATCATTGATGCTAAAATCTCTTGGAAGTTATGAGTAATCTAGGGTTATGGGATGGATGGAGGGAACTGCACCAGGAGGGCAAGGAGTTCACCTGTGATTCAAAAACACACAATACAGTTAGCCGGCTAGATCGGTTTCTCCTGGGCGGATTGAACAGCTCACAGGTGCTGAATGTCACACAACATGGGAAGTTTCTTATCTGATCATGCACCGCTGTTGATGCAATTGCAGTGGGGAGCTGATAATACTGGATCAGTACGCAGTTGGCGTATGCCTCCGGACTTTCTGACAGATGAGGGGTGTCAGGATAAGGTGGGGGAAGCCATTAATGGTTACATAGAATTGAACTGGAACACAATGACGTCAAGGGGCATGGAATGGGAGGCTTTAAAAGCTGTGGTGCGGGAGGTCTGTATAGGTACCGCTTGTGGGATACGTAGACAGATGGAACAGAAACTCACGAGTGCGGAGGAAAAGTTAGCGGTTCTGCAGCACCAGCTTCCGACCACGAAAGTGGCTGACAGGGAGGAAATCAGGTTGTACAAAGTGGTTAACAATTGTTGGGATACCCTGAGTAGGGTAACACTCAGAGCATACAGGCAGAGCCTGCACTTGGAGGGGAATACATCTGGCAAACTATTGTCGTGGATCCTAAAACGAGAGGTGGAGGCGCCTCGCACTGTGCATGTCAGGAACACTAGGGGTGAAATCCTTCAGGTATTGGTGGAACATTTGCAGAGGGTATCAAGAGTTGGTGCGTCAATCCCAGAGGATGGCCTGGGGGAGTTTCTGCAGCGGATGCAGCTCCCGCATTTGGAACCGGAGAGTAGGGATGTTTGAGGCTGCGATTACTGTGGGGGAGGTGAGCGAGACAGTGGGTGCAATGACCAAGTCTAGGTCTCCGGATGGTGATGGCTTCCCGGTTGGGATGTACAAACCAATCTCTCTCCTCCTGCGGGAGAAGCTCCTGGAGGTGATTGAGGAGGCCCGAACCTGAGGCATATTGCCAGAAACCAAGTGTCAGGGCATTGTGTGCGTGATGCTTAAGCCTGGAGGGATCCTAGTGACCCCTCTTCCTATCACCCACTTACTATGCTGAACAGGGATGTAAAGATACTCTGTAAGATTCTGGCTACTCGGCTTAGTGGGGTGATTTGGAGCTTGGTGCACGAAGATCAGTGCGGCTTTATCCCTGGTCACAGAACGACCTATAACTTGCGTCGCTTGGCACATGTCTTGCATGAAACTGAGGGTAAGGAGGATGACTTGGCGCTTGAGTCCTTAGACGTGGAAAAGGCATTTGACACGGTGGAATGGGGCTATCTTCTGGAGGTGCTGCAGGGCATAGGGTTTGGCCCATATTTTTGCACATGGGTGAAGCTGTTGTATGCTGCTCCCTACGCACGCGTTCGGGTGGGAGGAGAACTAACAGACTCCTGGGAGATTGGCAGGGGAACCAGGCAGGGATACCCACTCTTGCAGCTCCTCTTTGCCCTGGCTGTTGAGCCATTTGCAATCTGGCTCCGGGAGGAGCTGGGACTGTGGGGTATTCGAGTGGGGCAGACTACTCACATGTTTCCTTTTATGCAGAGGATGCGCTGGTGTATCTTCGGGAGCCAATTGTCTAGGTGCCTTTGTTGCTGCAACTGTTGGGTGCCTTCGGAGCTGTGTCTGGTCTTAAGCGGAACAAGAAAAAGTCACTCCTGTTTCCCTTGGGGTCACTTTACGGTGTTCCTCAGGATGATTTGCCGAGGGTAGGACTTAGGTGGGAGATTGAGAGCTTCCGTTATCTTGGCATTTGGGTCACTCACACTGTGACGGCACACGAGAAACATAACGTAGAACGGGTGGTTACCGGCCTGGAGCATTCGGTCTCGTTCTGGAACAGATTACCTTTCTCTGCAATGAGGAGGGCAGCTGTAGCAAAGATGATGTTCCTGCCACGGTGCCTTTACTTGGTTCAGAACTCCCTGTTTCCTGGATAGTTTGCTGATTTCCTTGGTGTGGGCTGCCACCATAGTAGGGTGGCGTTGCCTGTGTTACAAAAGGATCTCAAGGAGAGAGGGTTGGCGATTCCAAATATTCAACATTACTATTACGCAGCCCATCTGCAACATGCTGCAAAGCGGATGATGGAATAGGACAATTGGGAGAAGAGACTGTTTGCAGGAATACTGGGCGGGCGGATGTTGGTGCATCTATTGATGTTGGGTGGTCGGTCGGAATCAGCATTCCCATATTTGGTCAAGACCACTGCTTGGATCTGGGAGCAGGCTGTCAAGACTGCGCTGCAACAGGCCCCATTTGACAAGAGTTGAGGATATGGGATTTAGCACCCTTTGGGGACATGGACAGACTGATATCCATGGAGGGTTGGAGGCTAGGAGGTTGTGAACTGGTAGGAGACTTATACCCCAATGGTGAGTTCATTTCCTTCTTCAAGGCTCAGGATTCGGTTGGCCTAGGCCCTGGGCAGTTTTTACAATATGCAAAAATGGAGAGTGTGGTTCATGAGATCTGGTGTTGTTCTCCGGTGGCCCCTCAGACCTCGGTTGTGCTGAATGGACTGCTCAATTGGGGCGAGGAGACTCACTTGATCACCCGTTTCTACAGGGCCCTCTGGGATGATCAGCCGGGCGCGACGAGGGTGGCGCGTAGGGTGTGGGAGCATGAACTGGGGGACCACACAGAGGAAGCTGACTTGGAAATGGCATTGTCGTTAGTGCGCACGGTGTCATGCAAAAATTAGGTTTAAACTATTACACTTCAATTTCGTACATACCTCATACCTAGCCAACTCAATAAGATTGACCTGGGACGAAGGGCGGGATGTTCCAACTGTGGTGCTTTTGGTGTCTCCTTCCTGCATTTGGCTTGGTCCTGCAGAATGGTACACAACGTCTGGCAGGAGGTCGTGGGGGGAATTGAGGTGGTCACGGGATTGGGGCTGGAAACAACGCCATTGACCTGCTTTTTGGGTGTAGTGCGAAGATCCCACATAAGCTCACAAAGCTGGTGCTGCCCAGGCGCAAGGTGACTATCGGCTGGATGAGTGCCTGGAGTCCCTCGATCCCCTGCTGGATTTGAGATGTAATGGAATGGGGTGCAGCTGAGGAACAACCTATGCGGCTGACACGCAGGGATGAGGGGGCACTGATGGATGTGGCTGCCTGGGGTGCACTATTGGAACGGTTCACTGGAGTGGAGGAATTAAGTTCTGCAGGAAGCACGGATGATGAGTGGTGTGGGAGTATGCCTTGAATTGATCTGACAGGTGACGACCGACTATGGTGAGGTTATGTTTCTGTTCTATACCATGTGTGTAATGACTTGTTCCATGAGGATCCTAAGCGGAGGGTGGGGGGTGTTGGAAGGAAATTCTGCTGCAGTGGTTGCTATTGTCCCTTGACTTGGATTCATGTCAATGATGTCCTCCGATACTGTGGCTTAATGATACTGCCATATCTCGCATTGATCAGCACTGCACTGTATTTATTTTGTATTATGTTTTCTAAACTCAATAAAAACAGAGCTATAAAAAAAAAAAAAAAAAAAAAACAATGGGGATATCATTTTTTTTTTTTTTTTTTTTTTTAAAGCGCACCTTTCATTACAAGACATTTAGGGCAACTTACTTACCGTCAGTAATGCCTTACCAGGTAGAGATTCTATCTAGCTGCAGGCCTTACCTTTGAATATCCCCAGGCATCAGACTGGATCCAGAACATCTGAACAGCACTCCTGCGCACCACTAGGTGGCATTTCGTTCAGCATCGGCTACGCTGGAAGTGGCATGTGTGGTCCCCTGATGTTTGTTACTTTCATGACATTTCATGCCAGGAGTGCACCCAAGATGGGAACTGACCAGTGGTGTGGAAGAAATTCAGGCCCTGAATCCCCCTAGCAATGGACCTTTTTGACATTTGCTTCACCCACAATTTCATTGGGCCCACGCTAGGCCCCTTTGCTTAAGCAATCATGTACTGAACTTAGAATGCTCAAACAACAGAAGACTAACCGCTTGAGAAAAGCTCGGAGGGTTAGTAATTCAAGCGCTCTTATAGAGGAGGTACGTCAAATAAGAAAGACCTATGAAGCTAAAGTACTGGTCTTGACACAGCAGAAAAAGGAAAACATTGGGTGGAGCTACATGATGCATTAAAGCAAAAGAACATGAGTAAACTTTGGAGACTTGTGCAGTAGAGGTCCAGTGGAGCCAGCCTGGGAGTTCAGCATTCTGTCTCAGCCGGCAACTGGATGCAATAAGTTGCAAACCTTTCTGACGGCTAGTCAGCTGGAAGAGACATAGAAGCCAGGATCGGAGTCACACACTGAGGAGAAAGGGGGACAGTAAATTGATTAACAACAACACAGTGCGACTAGCGATATCCTCCTTACACGCTGCAGGCACCCCCGCAGGGCTGCAAGCCAGGCTATAAAAAGTCGGCCAGGAGGCATGAAAACATCTTTTTTGCCCATTATATAATTAATGTTTTATTACAAGTGATGTTCCCGATAGTTGGTAAAGTTCAATATTATGTCCAATTCACAAAAAGGGCTCGCCTGATCAGCCAGCAAACTTTCGATTAATAGTCCTTCTTGATGTAGACGGGAAATGTTATGCAAAATTACTTAATGTTGAATTGGAAAAATGGGCTACTTCCAACGCACTCATCCCGAACACTGAGACAGCGTATAGACAGGGGAGCAGTTCAGAGGATAACTTGGTGATCCTCTCCACACTGACCGAGGCAGCGAATCAAAAGCAGGCTCCAGCTCTGTACTCCGCTTTTATGGATTATATGACAGCTTTCGATAAAGTGGACAGGGCAAGGCAAGGGTAAAAGCTCTACAACTGGGGTATTCCTTCCGCACTGCTGCAAGCAATAATGAGTTTGCATGTTAAAACCTGGGTTAGAGTTAAGGTTTCGGATAATAGAGTGAAACAAAAGATCTGGACCATTCAGGGATTGAAAAAAGGGCTGTAGTTTGGCTTCCTTGTTATTTAATCTATATTTGGCAGACCTTAACAGTGCTCTAGCAGGTCAATGCTATCCCACCTAAGTTAGCAGGGATACATCTGCAATGCTTACAGTATGCTGACAATACTATTCTTTTTGATCATACTGCAGTTGGCATGGAACAACTGTTGCATGCCTAGTCACATAACTGCAGGTATAATATGATTTCCATTAATGCTTCCAAGACTAAAATGGTGTGTTTTGGGAGAAAGAAAGTCAGGAAATGTAACTTTGTATTGGAACAGGCCAAAACTGAGCTGGTTTCCAGCTTTAAATACTTATGTGTCTATTCAACGTGTGAGGTACACACTATGTTCAACGTGATTTCATTAAAGGAATGGCGGTAGCTATGTCCATTACAGGGAGTGCAGAATTATTAGGCAAATGAGTATTTTGACCACATCATCCTCTTTATGCATGTTGTCTTACTCCAAGCTGTATAGGCTCGAAAGCCTACTACCAATTAAGCATATTAGGTGATGTGCATCTCTGTAATGAGAAGGGGTGTGGTCTAATGACATCAACACCCTGTATCAGGTGTGCATAATTATTAGGCAACTTCCTTTCCTTTGGCAAAATGGGTCAAAAGAAGGACTTGACAGGCTCAGAAAAGTCAAAAATAGTGAGATATCTTGCAGAGGGATGCAGCACTCTTAAAATTGCAAAGCTTCTGAAGCGTGATCATCGAACAATCAAGCGTTTCATTCAAAATAGTCAACAGGGTCGCAAGAAGCGTGTGGAAAAACCAAGGCGCAAAATAACTGCCCATGAACTGAGAAAAGTCAAGCGTGCAGCTGCCACGATGCCACTTGCCACCAGTTTGGCCATATTTCAGAGCTGCAACATCACTGGAGTGCCCAAAAGCACAAGGTGTGCAATACTCAGAGACATGGCCAAGGTAAGAAAGGCTGAAAGACGACCACCACTGAACAAGACACACAAGCTGAAACGTCAAGACTGGGCCAAGAAATATCTCAAGACTGATTTTTCTAAGGTTTTATGGACTGATGAAATGAGAGTGAGTCTTGATGGGCCAGATGGATGGGCCCGTGGCTGGATTGGTAAAGGGCAGAGAGCTCCAGTCCGACTCAGACGCCAGCAAGGTGGAGGTGGAGTACTGGTTTGGGCTGGTATCATCAAAGATGAGCTTGTGGGGCCTTTTCGGATTGAGGATGGAGTCAAGCTCAACTCCCAGTCCTACTGCCAGTTCCTGGAAGACACCTTCTTCAAGCAGTGGTACAGGAAGAAGTCTGCATCCTTCAAGAAAAACATGATTTTCATGCAGGACAATGCTCCATCACACGCGTCCAAGTACTCCACAGCGTGGCTGGCAAGAAAGGGTATAAAAGAAGGAAATCTAATGACATGGCCTCCTTGTTCACCTGATCTGAACCCCATTGAGAACCTGTGGTCCATCATCAAATGTGAAATTTACAAGGAGGGAAAACAGTACACCTCTCTGAACAGTGTCTGGGAGGCTGTGGTTGCTGCTGCACGCAATGTTGATGGTGAACAGATCAAAACACTGACAGAATCCATGGATGGCAGGCTTTTGAGTGTCCTTGCAAAGAAAGGTGGCTATATTGGTCACTGATTTGTTTTTGTTTTGTTTTTGAATGTCAGAAATGTATATTTGTGAATGTTGAGATGTTATATTGGTTTCACTGGTAATAATAAATAATTGAAATGGGTATATATTTTTTTTTGTTAAGTTGCCTAATAATTATGCACAGTGATAGTCACCTGCACACACAGATATCCCCCTAACATAGCTAAAACTAAAAACAAACTAAAAACTACTTCCAAAAATATTCAGCTTTGATATTAATGAGTTTTTTGGGTTCATTGAGAACATGGTTGTTGTTCAATAATAAAATTAATCCTCAAAAATACAACTTGCCTAATAATTCTGCACTCCCTGTAGTTTTCAGAAACTCTTGACACAAATGTCAGGCACAGATCTGACTGCAATCTGCAGAGTTATAGAAGCAAAGCTTATCCCAACATTAGCATATGGCTTGCTGATCTTTAAAGGCAGGCTCACCATCTGGCTAAACAAAGCACAGTGTCAGTGCTATAAACAATTATTGCAGCTCCTGGATGCATCACTGTCCTCTCAATTATGATTAGAAGTCAATTTAAATAAGCAAGCAATCAAGAAGGAAACCAGATTTTAAATTACTTAAAGCTAAAGGCAGCTCCTCCTGGATCGTTGAGAAATTGGATCTGGTTAAGTATGTAGAGTAGCAAGTCGGTCTGGATGGAATATGCCAGCAAATCTACTTCTGCTGTGGGAGTCAATGAAAATATTAGTTTAAATCTTCCCTTAGGGCAACAAGCAAAGTTGCTAACAAAAGCCACAAGGATGAGATCCACAGAAGAAGATCGAATCGAGCTGGCTACAAAGGTGCATGCCCATTTAGGTAGCACCTTTTATCAGTCTCCTGGGAGGACACCTTATCCATCTAGCCCTGGGAACTTGGGGTGGAAAAAAGAATTAATCAGATTGAGATGTGGAATCATACGCTTAGAAGCCTACAAATACGGCTACCTGAAGCATACAGCAGATTTTATTACAAGACCGGAGGCTCCTATTATGCAGTCTTTTCTTGCTTTAATTACGAACAGCAGCCAAGCAAGAACTACAGTATCCAGAAACAAAAGAACTACAAAATGACCTCATAGTGTAGTAACCAATGGGATATCACAATGCACTACTAATATCTTAACTGCGAACAACAAGTCCTCTTTTCTTGCTGCTCGCAGTCAAGATAAGTACCTACATTACTTGCTCGGTTGTTTATTGTGCTTACTGTTATTACTATTGCATTGTGAAACTTGTGTGTTTAGCGCGCGGTTATTATAAGGGAACGCGCGTCCTTTTTTCTGTCCTTCCGACACAGCGTCTCTCAACGGCCGTCTTCGGCCGTTGAGGACGCGCGCTCGAGCGCGGCGCATTCCTTTCAGCGCACGCGTAGCATTCCTCACATTCTTTGGGCCGGCATACCTTGTCAGCTGATACTCGCGTCGCGTCTTTATTTCCGACCGGGTTTGCTTGCTATTTGAGCATAATTGGCTCACTTTGCCTCGTTTGGCATTCTCAACTCCTGCCCTCGTCTGTCAGTCGACTTCGACTGCATTGAACCGCCTCCCTTGGCTCGGTCCCGCCCCTTCAGACACTCCTTTTTCTTTTTCTTTTTCCTCAAAAAATTAACCCTTTGGTGACCAGTGGGTTTTTACATTATGGCTGGGGAAGAGGATTCCCAGGTGTTTCAGGAGAGTTTGAAGTCCTTCATAAGGGACTCTGTACAGCAGGCAGTCTCAGTTTCCATGTCTGAGGTTACCAAAAATTTTGAAGCCTCGGTTTCAAAGATGATGTCTTCTTCCAAATTGCCTTTTAATAAGAGCAGGAAACGTGCGACCACTCTCCCAATGACGTCCAAAGGCGTTTCCTCTGGTCCTTCCACCCGAGAGGTCTATAAATCGGGTCCCCCTCCTTCTCCTTTATATATTTCGCAGTTAAGAGACACGGATGACGATGATAATGTTTCCAGCCATGAGGGCGATGTGGACGGATCAGAAGATCCAGTTTCTTATGGGCCTCTGGAGAAAAGGCGTAGAATTTCTCCTCCTGACGGTGGTGACGTACACCTAGTGTCTCACGATTTAGTCGACCATGCTGGTGAACCCTTATTTGATCCCTCCTTCATGGTCCATCCAAATTCAAAGGAGTGGTACCCATCAGAGCATGTGGCGGATTATGTTTCTTTCTTTTTACGTCACCCTCTGGATAAAGCCGCTCGTAATAAACTCAAGTCAGAGTGTCCTCGTCCCTCTCTTCCGGATAATATAACAGCAACTCCGGTAATTGATCCTAACATGCTGATGTTCTTCTCAAAATTCGGCAAGGATCCCAAAAAGGGCGTGGATAGAGCCTGGTCGGGTTGCCAGGACAAGCTTCTTGATTTGGTGGGCCCTCTCACCAGAATTTTTGATTTGGCGGAAGAAGCAAAAATGGATAGTAACCCTATTGATCCGGAGGTCCTTTCAAACTGGGCGCAACGTGCTATTTGTATGCTGGGGAACGCCAACACTCAACTTTCGATTGAAAGGAGGAAGAGTCTGCTTTTAAAGATCGATCCCAAATTAACTTCTCTGGCCTCAAAAGATGAGGGTCCTTTGGCCAAAGGCCTGTTATTTGGAGATTCTTTTATTAAAGATTTGGGCAAATATGTGTCCACCTTTGCCTCTCTGGATAAGGCCCAGCTTTCGATGAAGAACATTTTTTCGTCTCGGGTTTTTGCCAGGGCCGGCAAAGGCAGGAGTCGCTTTGCCGGCCGCTCCATCAGGAATCAATATTCCAACAGAGACTCCTTCAACCAGCAATCTCAACCTGAATCCTATTCAGGATACAAACCAAAGTTCTATCCCCGTCGTTCAAGAGGCTACCGGTCCAGAGGTTACTCCAGCAGGGGAGACCAAACCTCCGGTAAGTATTTCCGCTTCTGGCCTTCCTCCTGTAGGGGGCAGATTAGCTCTGTGTCTCGATTCATGGCGTTCTCTCACCTCAGATCCCTGGGTGATTCAATCTGTTCAAGGGTACCAGTTAGAATTCTATCAGATGCCAGTTCAGAGTCGCGTCCCTATACCCCTAGTTTTTTCCCAAGAGCAAAACGAGCTTTTGCGCGTCGAAATCCAATCTCTCCTGGCCAAGTGCGCAATAGAGCCTGTTCAATTCGACTCTTCGGGCTTCCTCAGCACCATCTTTCTAGTTCAGAAGAAGAATCACAAATTTCGTCTGGTGTTGAATCTCAAGGCTTTCAACAATTTTATAATCTATCGTCACTTCAAGATGGAGACTATTCTCCATCTCAGGGACATTCTGCTTCACCGAGATTGGCTAATCAGACTGGATCTGCAAGACGCCTATCTCACAGTCCCAATTCATCATTCAGGTCAGATACATCAATCACCTAGGAGGTACCAGGTCAAAGATACTCTCCTCTCTGGCAAAACATCTTTGGGAATATTGTCTGCCTCGTCGGATTTCAGTCAAGGCGGTTTTCCTGCCAGGCAGATTCAATACAGTAGCGGATTGGTATTCCAGACACCTTCACGATTCCAGCGATTGGCAACTGCACCCTTCAGTGTTCAGTCACCTTTCTTTTGTCTTTGGAGAAATGTCTATAGATCTGTTTGCTTCTCGCCTCAATTCTCACCTTCCTTCATATTTCAGTTGGAGGCCAGATCCACAAGCCCTGGCCACAGATGCCTTTCTTCAGATTTGGCCGACTTCCCTTCTATATGCTTTTCCCCCTTTCCTTCTCATCCCCAGAGTCCTCGCTCAGGTGCGCAGGCAACGGTCTATTCTGGTGATTGTAACTCCTTTCTGGCAGACCCAACCGTGGTATCCGACTCTATTAGAGCTGGCGATCGCTCCGCCTCTTTGGCTGCCCCAATTTCCCGATCTCCTCTTGAATCCTCAGGGCCATCAACATCAGTTGATTCTCGACGGATCCCTGTTCCTCATAGCTTGGAAAGTTTCGGGTCGTCCTGGGGAGTCCCAGGAATTTCGGAGGACGCTGTTAAATTTATCCAGCAGGCCAGAGCCCCGGGAACTTCCAGGGCCTATAAGTCAGCTTGGTCCCTTTGGTGCAGCTGGTGCCTGGACAGGAATTCAGATCCCTTTTCAGCGAATGTAGTATTAATTATAAATTTTTTGGCTTCTTTGGCTTCTCAAGGTAAGGCTTATCGCACTATTAATTTGTATAGATCTGCCATTTCTGCGGAACATCAAAGAGTTGATGGTAGGCCAGTTGGAGAGCATCCCCTGGTCTGTCAATTGTTAAAGGGAGTAAGATATGTTAATACACCGTCTCCTAAATATAATGTTATGTGGGATGTTACTCTGGTGTTGCGTTTTCTTACCTCGTGGCCTGATAATGAATTATTATCTCTCAAACAGCTTTCGGCTAAGTTAACCATCCTTTTATGTTTAGTTTCTATCAAGCGGATCTCAGATGTTAGAGCACTGGATGTTACTTCCTTTTTCTTTTCTCCCCTAGGTGTTTCGTTTCAGATCAAAAAACGTACGAAAACTAACTTGTCTAGTATTAATTATCCATATTTTCCCTCTCAACCCAATATATGTGTTGCAAATTGCTTAAAAACTTATGTAACCCGTACTGCAGATTTGAGATCATCCTCTTCATCCCAACTACTTATTTCCTTTCAGAAACCTCACCTTCCTGTGTCTTCCCCTACCCTGGCTCGTTGGGTTAAATGGGTTATGTCCCTTGCTGGCATTGATATTAGTGCCTTTGGTGCCCATTCGGCCAGGGGGGCTATGGCCTCTCGTGCTTTTTGGGCAGGTTCCTCTTTACAGGATATTCTCAGATCTGCAGACTGGTCGAATGAAAATACGTTTAGAACTTTTTATTGTAAACCGATTTCTCATGTCTCAGATTCTGTGATTGCAATGCTTTGAACATGCATAATAGGAGCCTCCGGTCTTGTAATAAAATTGAGATTTTCCTAGCCTTGGTGTCTGAAAGGCTAGATTTTATTAAAGACACGGAGGCGAGTATTATCCCACCACGATTTAACCCGCCCTGTTTCTCTCTTTCAGTACCAACTCCCTCTTCCGGTGTTGGCTCAGGGTGATACACACCAACGTCTCTTACCAAGCTTGGATTTGTGCGACATCGACTATACCTTCCAGTCGTCCTTCGGTCTCCGTCATCTTCGAGATAGTTGCATGGACTTTATGACTTTGGTTTTTATGTTCTATGTGATTGTTTTGGTTACTTCTCCTCTTTAGTTCGCATCAAGAAAAGAGGACTTGTTGTTCGCAGTTAAGATATTAGTAGTGCATTGTGATATCCCATTGGTTACTACACTATGAGGTCATTTTGTAGTTCTTTTGTTTCTGGATACTGTAGTTCTTGCTTGGCTGCTGTTCGTAATTAAAGCAAGAAAAGACTGCATAATACTCGCCTCCGTGTCTTTAATAAAATCTAGCCTTTCAGACACCAAGGCTAGGAAAATCTCAATTCGCACTGTATATTATGCGAGTATAAACTGGAATCGCTAACGCACATAATGTGCATGTGTAAGGATTTGACAGAATGGAGAGTCTTCTCGTTGGTTCCTGTGTTTTGAATGCTAGGGTTTATAAAGTGTCTGAGCGCAGTTGTTGCATGCTTAAGTGGGGTCTGTCCGCAGTTATCCGTAAGATGTTTAAATGTTTTAAGGCAGCCGTCAAAGCTCTGAATAGGTTCACTATACCCTGACAAAGTAGTTCACTTTCATGCTCGAGGGACCTTGTTGATATTTGCACCTTATTGGTTGACTGTTTGGGAGGTTACCTGTGTTTGCACGCTAGGGACAATAAAACTCTAGAGCTCAACTGTTGTTTTTTTAAAACCTTATGTACAAAGCCATTTTTAACTTGAATGCTCACTGCACTTTGTAGGAATTTGCACCTTATCAATAAGGGTTACGGTCGACTGTGATTGGGTGGCTATCGTTTGACATCCATGTTTGCACGCTAGGGACTAGGAATCTACAGAGTTCAACTACTGTATGCTAAAATGGGTCAATTCCTTAGCTATTTGCTACATTTGGTAATTATTGGAGGATGAAGACGAAAACCTCGAAGGGGATCAGTTTTAAGTATTTAAAATCTTATGTCTAAGGCTTTTTGTTACAGATATCGAATGACATTAAGAAATGTTTTTATGTAAAAATAGGATGCGTTGTGTCTTTATGAAGTGAATGAAAAGTTATGGGGTAATGAACTGCTCGAACGAGTTATCATATTGTGTTTTTAAATGTATTAAGTGGGAGAAGATAAATTGTAATAGGAGTTTGTGTAAATGAATATGGTTGCTATTGTAGGTTGCAAACGTATTGTATAAAATTTTCTATATTGTTATGTTTTTAAGTAACTAAACAATAAACTCTTATCCACCTACATAAGGCACTGAAAGGGGTGTCCCTTATACCTGAACCGGTACGTAGAGCGGGGAGGGTCAGTAGGAATCTGCGGCTAGATAGTCTCAACCAGATAAAGCGTTACGAAGGTACGTAACTTGTTCACGGGACAAACCTCTAGCTGGAGATTGCATACTTCGGAATAAATACCCAAGCTATTACTCTCCAGAGATGGGTCTGCAAATCCGATTAAACAAAAAAGTCCTGTAGAACCAAACGTGCTAAGTGCTCATCATGACGGACCCTGACTGTCCAGATAGTAATGTTTTGTGAACGTGTGATGGGATGTCCACATCGCTTCCGGACATATCCAGGAGAGGAACGCAGCATGCCAATGCAGTGGTCGTAGTCTTGGCTCTGGTAGAATGAGCCTGCAAGCCCTCATGGGGATGTTTTTTGGTCAGTGCATAGCAGATCATAATACACAGGACAATTCCCTGCGAGATGGTTACGTCCTTGGCTGCGGCGCAGAGGCACCAAGGACGTAACCATAACATCCTTGGACTGGCTCATGGGGGTGGGAGTGGGAGGGGGTGGAGAGGGTGCTAGCGCTCCCCCCATGAGCCTCGCCTCAGCACCCCCACTGCAGGGATGGAAGGGGAATCGCTTCCCCTTACACCTCCGCCCCTCCGGCGTCCTCCTTTTCGGAAGGCCGATCTACCCCCAAGGAGCCTGGTAATGCCCCCAGATCCACTGAATGGGGTAACAGTCTTTCAGCTCTCCCCCGCACACTAAAACATCTTATCCCACGGCAAGCAAGAGGACATTTGATTATTTTGGGTTCTGGTTTTACATTTGGGCTATGAGAGCTTGGCTAACTCTCAAAATCGTCCTACCTGGAACGCTGAGGGCTGCACTTTTAGGACTATGGGATGCTGCCATTTAGAAAAATCCACAAAACCTTGACACATCTCAAAACTAAACATCTGGGTGATTCCAGGGTGATGTGCTTCACATGCACCCCGCACCATTTTCTTACCCACAATGCCCTGCAAACCTCTAGCTTTGCTGGAAATCACACATTTTCCCCACATTTTTGTGATGGAACCTTCCGGAATCTGTAGGAATCCACAAAATTCCTACTACCCAGCATTGTCTCATCTATACCAATAAAAATTCTGCTGCACCTGTCAGCCTAAAAATGTTATTTTTTTTTAAACTGCCCTTTTGGACCCGCTTGGGTTCCCCCTCAATTTCAATGTGATTTTGGCTCTTCCCTGTCACAGGCACTTGGCACACCTACCCAAGTGAGGTATCATTTTTACTGGGAGACTGAGGGGAACGTTGGGTGGTAGGAAATTTGTCCCGGTGCAGTGATCCCACACAGAAATGGGGAAAAATTCCATTTGTTTTAGCTAAATTTGAGGTTCGCTGAGGATTTTGGGTAAGAAAACATTGGGGGATCCATGCAAGTCACACCTCCCTGGAATCCCTCGGGTGTCTAGTTTTCATAAATGTCTGGGTTTGGTAGGTTTCCCTAGATGGCTGTTGAGCCCAGGACCAAAAACGCGGGTGCCCCCACCCCTGCAAAAACAGGTAGTTTTGTATTTGATAATTTTGATGTGTCCAGATAGTGTTTTGGGGCATTTCCTTTCGCGGGCACTAGGCCTACCCACACAAGTGCGGTACCATTTTTATCGGGAGACTTGGGGGAATGCTGGGTGGAAGGAAATGTGTGGCTCTTCTCAGATTCCAGAACTATCCGTCACCAAAATGTGAGGAAAAAGTGTTTTTGGGCCAAATTCTGAGGTTTGCAAAGGATTCTGGGTAACAGAACCTTGTGAGAGCTCCACAAGTCACCCCATCTTGGATTCCCCTAGGTGTTTAGTTTAAAAAAATGTGCAGGTTTGGTAGGTTTCCCTAGGTGCTGGCTGAGCTTGAGGTCAAATCTACAGCTAGGCACTTTGCAAAAAACACATCAAATTTCAATGTAAAAATGTGATGTGTCCATGTTGCGTTTCCTGTCGCGAGCATTAGGCCCACCCACGCAAGTGAGGTACCATTTTTATCGGGAGACTTGGGGGAACACAGAATAGCAAAACAAGTGTTATTGCCCCTGGTCTTTCTCTACATTTTTTCCTTCCAAATGTAAGACAGTGTGTAAAAAAGACGTCTATTTGAGAAATTCCCTGTAATTCATTTAGCTGTACTTATGGAGGATATTTGAACATTATGAATAAAACTGGACTCTGAGATAAACACGAATTTGTGATCGATTTACAAAGAAGACTGGATACATTAGTAACTTCTAATTATGATATCATGAGTGCTCTGACATCTGTTCCTTTCCTGTAATTCATATGCTAGTATGGGCACCCCGAAATTCAGAGATGTGCAAATAACCACTGCTTCTCAACACCTTATCTTGAGCCCATTTTGAAAATACAAAGGTTTTCTTGATTCCTATTTTTCACTCTTTATATTTCAGCAAATGACTTGCTGCACACCCGGTATAAAATGAAACTCATTGCAAGGTGCAGCTTATTTATTGCCTCTGGGTACCTAGGGTTCTTGATAAACCTACAAGCCCTATACATCCCGCAAGCAGAAGAGTCCAGCAGATGTAACAGTATATTGCTTTAAAAAATCTGACATCTCAGGAACAAGTTACAGAGTAAAACGTGGAGAAAAATTTTAGTTTTTTTACTACTGTTATTTTCTGTAGGAAACCCTTGTAGGATCTACACAATTTACCCTTTTCTGAATTCAGAATTTTGTCTACTTTTCAGAAATGTTTAGCTTTCTGAGATCCAGCATTGCTTTCACACCCATTTCTGTCACTAACTGGAAGGAGGCTGAAAGCGCAAAAAATAGTAAAAATGGGGTATGTCCCAGTAAAATGCCAAAATTGTGTTGAAAAATGGGGTTTCCTGATTCAAGTCTTCCTGTGCCTGAAAGCTGGGAAGATGGTGATTTTAGCACCGCAAACCCTTTGTTGGTGCCATTTTCAGGGAAAAACATGCCTTCTTCTGCAGCCCTTTTTCCCATTTTTTAAAAAAAAATAAATTTTCGCTGTATTTTGGCGAATTTCTAATCTCCTTCAGGGGAACCCACAAAGTCTGGGTACCACTAGATTCCCTAGGATGTTGGAAAAAAGGACGCAAATTTGGCGTGGTTAGCTTATGTGGACAAAAACGTTATGAGGGCCTATGCGCGAACTGCCCCAAACAGCCAAAAAAAGGCTTGCCACCTGAGGGGGAAAAGGCCTGGCAGTGAAGGGATGAAAAAAACCCTAGCCACAACCAATGACTTAAAAAGAGAAGGTTCGTCAAGCAACAACAAAAATGCAGAGATGACAGACATGTAACCTTTAACTGTTCCCAAAGCAGAGTCCTGCTAGGCTCAAGAGAGTGAGTGATAACAAAAGAACTTGTGAGAGAGATGCATATAAGGAGTCAATATACAAGCTTTTCCCAACGGCAGGTGCATACAGTCTTGGTGGAAAGACGTCTGGCTTCCAGAATAACATCACAGACTTTGGGAGGAAGGTTGAAAGCTGTCAAATGTCACTGCTCAATATCCACTCAGTGGTGGGGATGCCCAGGTGTGAGTGCAGAAACCTGCCCTGTTGCTGCGACAGGAGATCCTCCTGAAGAGGCAGCCTGACTGGAGGACTTGTGTCATGCTCCACAGCTCGGAATACCAGACTCTCCATGCCTAATCTGGAGCCGCAAGGATGACTTGGGCCCAATCGTTCCTCATCTTCCAGAGAACTCTGGGCAGGAGTGGTATTAGCGGAAAGACGTACAGGAGGTGGAGCTCCACTCGAGACGAAAAGCGCCTCTGAACTGACCTAACGGCTGACTGCCTGTCCTACATGGTCTGTGGGACCCGTACCCTTGGCGACACAAAGGCTGGGAAGCCTGCTTGCTGTTGTGTCTTGGAGGGTGTGGGTGTGGCTAGAAAACAGTGCAAACAGCAACAACCAATAGTGACCCTAGGAGGAACACAAACCATATACTTAAAAAAATTGAATGTGAATAAGGTACCCCCACCTAGGTAAGTAAAATGTGTAGAGGGGAGCTGGGAATACTATAAAACCACCAAGATCAGTAACACAGTACCCCCGTTGCACCCCCCCCCCAGGCAACCAGGAAAGCAGGAGTAGATCACTGGACTTTCCCCAAACCACCCAAGAGGAAGAAAAGAGAAGAAATACAAGACCCAGAAGAGACTTCAAGACCCCAGCACTGGATTCCGGTGAAGGAAGACCTGTGGAGAGAAGGGACCAAGTCTAGAAAGAACAACAGAGTCCAGTAGGGGCGAGTCCCTACCCACCACACTGAAGATGCAGGAGTTGGTTACCGGTGAACACAGGAAGGTCAGCACTGCACCCCTGAAGACTGAGTTGAGTTCCAACCTTGGAAACAAGATGGCAGAACCCAGGGACCCTCTGAGGAGCTCTGGGCACCACCCCAGTGGTGGTGATGGACAGGGGAGTGGTCACTTCCCTTTCCATTGTCAGTTGCAAGCCAGAGCAGGGGCTGGGGGGTCCCTGAACCGGTGTAGACTGGTTTATGCACGGAGGGCACCAAATGTGCCCTTCAAAGCATACCAGTGGCTTGGGGAGGCTACCCCTCCCAAGCCAGCCACACCTATTTCCAAAGGGAGAGGGTATTACCTCCCTCTCTCAAAGGAAATCCTTTGTTCTACTTCCTGGGCTGGATCAGATCAAGCAGCAGGAAACAGAAACCTGTCTGCGGGGTGGCAGCAGCTGAGCTGCTCAGAAAACCCTGTAAGACTGAGGTTAGCAATGCTGGGGGTCCTCTGAGGAGCCCCGTAGTGCATGGAATTGTACTGCCAAAACTTGCAACAGTATTGAGGTATGATTCTGACATGTTTGATACCAAACATGCCCACGTTTGGAATTACCATTATGTAGATGGACACAGGTGTCCAGTGCACACGTAAAATGACGTCCCCGACCTCACAAAGTCCAGGAAAATGTATCTGGAGTGGGGGGGGGGGGTCACCTCTGCTAGTGCAGGGGTGCTCTCACACACAGGTACCTGCACCCTGTCCTCTGGGCTGAGAGGACCTGGTGCAGTGACCTGTAGAGATAACGGGTGCACGCAAACTGCAATGGCAGGCCTGCAGAAGCCTTTGCATGGGCTCCCTATGGATGGCAGAAAAACTGCTGCAGCCCATAGGGATCCCCTGGATCCCCAATGCCCTGGGTACCTAGGTACCATATACTAGGGACATATATTGGGGTGGGGGGGGGGAGACTAGTATGCCAATTGTGGGAAGAAAAAGGTACAATTTAAAGGAGAGAGCAAAACTACTTTGGTCCAGGTTAGCAGGCTCTCAGTAAACACAGTCAAACACACTGACAACAGGCAGAAAACGGGGTTAACCATGCCAAGAAAGAGGGTACTTTCCTACAACCTGTATGTGAATAACAGCCCAATAGGCACACAGTGTTCACCAGCCTCAATGCCAGGCTGGTGGAAGAGAACATTCTCTTACCAAAGGTGTCCAACTTCTTAGATTCCCTATCCAGTGAAGAAGTAGTGCCAGGATGAATGCAGGATGAGAAGGCTTGCACCACCAAGCTCTCTAGGGTGAGGTGCTAGGTAAGTAAACTGGAATCTCCGGGATCGGAGCTATGGTGGTGGGCAGTCGTCCTATTGATAGGGCTTGGACCATGCCCCAAGAAGGACATCTGCTGGGGCTTCATTAAATGGGATTAATGGTTCTGAGGGGGAAACTCCCAGCTGACAGTTTTGACTGCCACAGAGGGTAAGTTAAGGTCCAGGATCTCAGGTGCCCTGCGCACCACCATAGCAAAACAGGCTCCCTCCTCCATAGCCACGGTAGGAGGGGAAACCAGGCAGTGTCGGGTGACGAGACCCTCAAGAAAAATCTCAAAGACAGACCGGACATGATCCATCGCAGAGGCCGCACTTTGAGAGACAAATTATGTCACAGCTTTTTACCAAAGGAAATGAATGATAGCTGGTTACCCTCCCGCCATCGGGGTTTTATAAATGCGGTCACTGCAATGTGTGTGAATATACCTTAGATAAAACGAAAAATTTCTGCGACAACACAAAAATGATACATACTATCAAGCAATTTAGGAACTGTAACACCAAGTTCATTGTATACTGTATCATATGCCTATGTAAAAAAGTATATGTCGGTAGCACAATCAGACCATTCAAAGAAAGATTGCAAGAGCATATCCGGGCGACTAAAAACAACAGAGATTACCCGTTTGCAGTCCACTACAACTCAGAACATCCATCACAAGAGAGACTAGACATACAAACACATGGTATTGCCACTCTGGGCAGATGTATAAGGGGTGGCAACAAGACTCTCCTTTTGAGACAACTTGAAAGCAGGTGGATAATCAAACTACGTACAGTGGAGGAAGGGCTAAATTCTGACAAAGACTTGCATGTCTTTCCGTAATCCACCTACTTAGCAATATTGTATTGGGCTTACACATGTCACCATTATAATGAATTTTGTCATTTGCATATTCTGTGATTTTTTTTGCTAACAGTGTGCCACGCGCCATACCTGGTGGCATGATTTTGGTGTTTCCTGGCAGTTTCCTTATACCCATGAAAACTGTATTAAATCTACAAACAACTTACCTAATGTGACTTTTAGGATCAAGGTATTTGTTTCCTATTTAATTGTTAAATGAGTCTGTATAATATGCATTTCCTTGTGTATAATGTCGAAATGCTTGAACGTATTTTTCTTTTTTTCTTCCTTACAATTTTAACAACAAAACCTACAAAATGTGCATATCCGCTTGTACAAGTGCATGAATTTGTGAGCACATATCGTCTCTTTTCTCCGCAGTGTGCTCCAGTGCATACTTGCATGATGGGTTTCTCGATTCACCTTGGTTACAATACACCTCTTTCCTTTCTCGTTCACTTTTACTTGCTCCGTGTGTCCTCGCACCCTTTCAAGATGACGGACTCCATATTTCGATTCAGAGTCCGCTTTCCATTCCCATTCTTATTTTATTTTAAATAGCTGCGTGCCGGTATAAGCCTCAGTTGCAACGCCGCACCCAGGAGTAATGATCGCCAGTCCTGCTGTAGGTAAGGGGGCCCTTTTCTGTACTACTCACGGACGCTGCCACTTATGGACGTCGCACTAGTAGATCTAGTGGCCGCCGTACATTTTTGCCGTTTGACTCCTTTAATATGCAGTCGGCCAGGAGCCAGGGCGCTAGTTTCATTCCCCGCTTGGTTCGACCCGTCCTAAACGGTATCGTATCGTAGTATTATACTTATATACAAGATAAACATAAGTCTCCTACACACTTTTGTTATTATTTAACGTGCTCGTAGTTTCTGGACACACAGCATTTTGTTACATGTACTACGCCTCACTGAGGCTGCCAATCATCCCGGTTTCCCCATATTTGCCATAGCTCACTTCCGAGTCTCTTACTAATGGTAGAACAACAAATTCATGTTTTTTTTTTGGGGGGGGGGTTATAACTTACATTATTATCTCTCATCTGCGACACACAAAATTACTCTCACCGCATGGCCCATGACGTTTAAACATCGTTTTTAGAGTGATGTCCATCAATCATGATACAACTTTTTCTCGATATGGCTCTCTCTCCCCTGATCGTTTTTCACATTTGGCTAATTTTTCTTCCTTTATAGTCTAGACTTATCACGGTCTTTGGACTTTCCCATTATTTATGCCAAAACGTATGCGTCTTCTAACATCCTAGAACATCGGAGCCTTCTAATAGATCCATTACTTCCATATCTCAGGAGGTATGTCCATATTTTATCCAGTTCTGCATGATGGCTGGACACACATAAGCATATCTCCACACGCAACGGGGGTAAGAAGCATTAGCTTTTGGGCAATCAACACAACATCCCTTTTTCTTTTGGGATGCATGCATTTTTTTACGCTCTCTCCTTTCGGTGGCGCCTCTGGTTATAACTGCACTGTAATCTTTTCTTCTCTTCTCAGACGTAATTATTATTTCACTATGGGGACGCCCCACCTGGTATGGATACCAATATGAGGTACCTGCCCCCTGTTCTTTTATGGGCTATATCCAAATTTCAATAATCAACGACACGGGGTCTCTCTTTTCAACTCACTAAATTTTAAGTTTATGCACAGTTCACACTAGAACTTAATCTGTCTATAATTTACCAACAAGCCTTGTGATTGATACATTCCATTTTCCACAGCCTTGAAAAAGTCAACGATGACGAAACACGTGTCGGCTGTTTCCTTATAACCACGAAATCTGTATGGATCTTCAAACAATTTACCTAGTGTGACTTATTGGATCAGGATATTTGTCTCCTGAAACACCACAAAGAAATAAATGGATTTCACTAGGATCCTGCGATGTGCCGTGGTTTTTCTATTTTCACACATGGACTGTGACCTTTCCTAGGTGACAGCTTCTACACCCTGTGGCTGGGTGTATAACCGCTTGAGCACTCCCCCTCTTCAGGAACAGACTTTTCTCATCATGAACTTTGTATTATAAATAGCAAAAAATTTGGGAAGTGCGCACCATTCACACACAGCCACGATTATCGATGTCACTATTGTAAGTGTCGGGTGAAGTGTCTAACCAACTGACCTCACCCAGTTCCTCACCCCAGCTGTCCGCCTCAACGGAGTTCTCTTCATAAGGGTCCAAAGACCACCTCCGCTAAACATCTTCCTCTCCAGCCCTATCCATTAAATAAGGCACTGGCTCCACTTCGGGGAGAATGTCCTTGTTCAGTGCCAGACGACACCCATCTGTCTAAATGTCAGAGTTGGTATGACATTGAGGATGGAGCCGCCTAAGGGAATCAGGGGTGTTGGCACTGGAGCCGGTGCAGAGTAAGGTCTCTGTCTTGCCAATGGCACTGGATCCAGTGAGGGATCCTTGGGGCCAGACTAGCATCAAGGGTGTCCAGCCATAGCACACGCACTCTTTGTAAAGCATCTGGTATTTACTTCTAATTCGGTTGACACTGCACAGAGAACTGTGCAGCAGGCACTCCGACCCAACAATCTGCTCTAGCAGACACTTTCTAATTGTTTTGAAATGTACCAAATGGTATTGCGTGTGCTTCTCTAAATGTTCTGCTATGCGTGATTTTATTTTTATTAGCTTTTTGAAGAGATATTTTGCTGTGTTATTTCTTTTTTATTTTAACTACTGGAAAGATGAACGAAGGAGGCAGACCTGAGGGACCCTCATTCTGTGTTTTAGCTTTTGCACACTGACATGCACAGCAGTCGTTCAACCCATTGAGCCACTGTAGTGCACATACTATTCGTAAAACATCTTTCCTTGCTTCCAGTTTAGCTCATGTTGCTTGCTGAACTGTGCAGCAGGCGCTTAATCCGCGACTCGCCATTGCAGACACACACTTTGTAAAGCAGCTCATTGATGGTAGGTTTAAAGGTAGTGCGGGGGGGGAGGTGGCCGGGCTCTACATAATATTTGGTTTATCCACTGCTCCTACAGTAGGATCGATGTGTGGACACAATAATTAAATGGCTGTGTTTAATCATCTTCGTTTTGTTGGTAACAGCAACCCTTGATTGAAAGCAAGCATGTTTAGTGCACAATAATTTAACAATAAAACTAAATATAGCTTAAAAAATTTAGCTATATTTACACTTCATTGTATTATAGGACTCACTACATGCTATAAAAATCCAGACGTGCCTGTTACTTAAATGCTGGTAGTGTCGGTTCAGAGGTTAGTAAAAAAAGTTTGCATAAAATGCTGTATTTCCTGTGATAGATTTTCCTTTGGTAGGATGGTGCTAAAACGCCTTTCCCTTTAAGTATGTACAAGGTAGGCAGACACATTTAATATGCACAATATCTTTACTGTTCATTTTCAAAACATTCAGCAATTCTAACGCTGTGCATTGGCTGGAAGGAGTTTACGTTAGAAGGATTTTTTTTAAATAATATTCAACAGGGCAATCGATGTTCCCTTTACAGGGCTACGCCTGCATGAAAGGCAACACAAAGACCAAACCTCCACCAAGTACAGAGGAATACATATGCACAACAATGCCAGTTATAAAGATGGCTGCAAAAGGAAGCTTCCCTCAAAAGCAGAAGCTCCATCTTTTCCCCTTGCCGATCTTCAAAGCAGATGGGAAGCGTGAGTCTTAAGTAAAGCAGATACTGTGCTCCAGACAGTAAGGGTGCGGGGAACACAGATGACTACCATACACAGAGTGGCCAGCCCTTACATAAATGGTTAGTGGGGGGATGATGGTGCTGAAAGCTGTCACCTCCGCAGCGGATCAGTGTTCAGTAGGCATGCTACTGAAGACGCGTGCACACCAAATTTAAAATCACCAACTGGCACCAACAAGGGCACTCCTGTCGCCAACTGCCAGGAGGTGGAACATTCTTACTTGTGCTTTAGGATTCGAGGAAAAGCTATGGTTGGAAGCAAAGGAGAAACGGGAAGCAGAAAATACAAAGGATTAGCATGGAAATATCACCTTTAAGAGTCTTTTCAACAAAGTCAGCTGTCCGACGTCATTTCTGCTGGTTAACTTCTGGGCTATGACTGACTACTGTCCAGTTTTCAGCAGTCATCCAAAGTTAAAGCCTGTGACATCGATATTACCCCAATGATGGTTCTCAAACTGGAACCTGGCATCAAATCCTTGTATATTTTCACTGTCCTCTCCCACCGCACTGATGACAGCTCCTGCTATGTCTCAAAATGACGAGCTACTTGTGCCAAAAAGATACCATGTTGGACTTTTATACTTTGCCTCAAGCTCCTTATAATTACTAAGGTGAAATCGTTTTAGTCAGATAAAAAAAATGTTTTTGGGGTGTGGTTAAAAATGTAGGTTGTTAAAAACAAACATTTTCAGACTAGCTCCTATTTTTGGAGTTTCTAATTTAACATAAATCGCCTTCCAGTTAAGATACAGGATAAACATAACTTTTTAAATATGAAATACAATTTAATAAAAACATCTAGAAAGGAATAACGTGCTAATTTTCGCATTGCTTTTTTTCTGAGATGCTGAGAGCAATTACTTGCAAGGAAGTGATGTGTACAGTATACAAACCGCCATTTTCAAAATAGGTCAGCCCAAGTATACACAACCATGCACAAATCTCACTTCCTTTGGGAAATTTGCCCTTGGAGGCCTGTGAAGGCCAATGTTAAAATATTTTAAATCTCTGATCAAGACCGATGGACAAGGCTTGTACAGTGAACTGATTATTCTTGAAGAAAATGTGATTATTCATGTAGTCTTTACTTGTACGTACTCAGAGTCTGATCAAAACTAGCGTACATTTGCATCCATCATTTTCCAAAATAAATAAATGTAATTTGAGGAGATTTTTGAATGACAGGGTCTGTGAATGAGGTCAGTAACGTAAAGCCTGCCCTGTTTCTTGAAGACACAAACACAAGAAAACAAACATACCTGGAAAATAAAATCGCATGCAGAAATTTCTTGAAGGAACACATTACTGGAAATATGGAATACCTTTGGCCCAAGAAATTGGCAGTTCCCTTTGCGATCACACTCGTTCGCAGTGTGAACACTACAATGCTATAGATTTCAGGGTTTACATTAAATACAGGCCCTACCTTTCCCTTTGACCCTGGCATGATCAACCTTTTTCCTTTTGCGCAAGTGGGATCCTTGTTGCTTCCTCAGAGACGTGTGCACAACTGCAACCTTGACTTTTGAAGAATGCGCCCGATGAGAGCGATATCGCTCCTGATCCATCCTACAAGAAAAATACAGAAGAGATAATTAACTTAAATAAAAGGCAACAGCAGCTTTTTCAACTGCATGCTGCTAGGGAGAAGAATTTGTTAGATCTTAGTCCGAGGTACAGCAGGTAACATTTTACAAAATTTTACAAAATGTAATCCATTCAAATAACACATTTCTTAAGATTTATTTCCAAAATACGTTCACCTGCACCGTTTTGAGTTTTGAGTTTATTTACTAGTACTTAATTGAAACTGACGTTCTTATTGACCATTGAAGATGCAAAGGCTACATCAGTCTCACCAAATTCAAACTTTAACACCGAGTTTCATACGGATTTGAAATCTGGGATGACAGCATTTGTTCATTAGATCCCTAGAAAGAAGGCACGAGGTGGTCCCCCACAACTACTGCTATCAACTTTTCCCAAATCCTATTGCAGACCATCTCCTATTAAAGGATCTCCAAGTTCCCCCTTTATGCCTGGCTATTCTTTTCGTATTGCCCCTTTCTAGTAGAGTTTGTTTGTACAGTACTCTGCCTACTCCTGGCCAACTTCTCCACTCCACAAATACAGCAATAAGTCAGTACACCACTGTAATGAGGAACAGCAATAATGTTATTAAAACACAGCAGAAATAATTTTAAAACAGATACAAAAATCAACAAAAATTGTCTACTAGTCAGGTATAAAAATGACTCGCACCATTTGATAATGAAGGTAATTCGGCAAACAGAACAGGCAATTGCGCCCAGACATTTCTAGACTGCACAGGGACCCTGCCTGGGGGATGAATAGGACTGAAATAATAAATGCTTATTTAGACAAGGTCTTTCAAAATGGCTGAAATGGGGAAGTGTTCTTTGGCAAGGAACTACAACCACGTAATAACCATCAGCAGTGCATTTGAAAATAATTCACTGATGCATCATATGAGCCCTTTAACCTAGTGAATAATAAATGTAGTGGAATCGAGGATGAATTTGGCACGAGCCAACATATTGATACAACAAAATCATTTTTTCCTATAAAAGTGGGATCATGGAAGATAATGAATATAATAAAACATGTACAATAGATAAAAAAAGAAAATATGTTTATTTCATCTCTCCTTTATTTACTGTACTTTTAAATATTTGTTCATATTCTTATTCATACTCATTCTATTGTTGTATGTGTTCATATTAAGTGAAATTATAATTAACAAATATAACAGTAAACTGCACTTGAGACCGACGAAGGAGCTGTGGGTCATCAGGTAAAGGCAGCAGTCACTTAACCATCAATTCCTTTGATGGGTTAGGAAGTCCTTAGAGTGGACTCAAGTGCAAGAGCTAAAAAACATAAATGAGGCACCCTACTGATCTCCTTAACCGCTACTGGTCAGTACAGAATTCTGGAGAGGCGTTTCATCGCAGAACTTTTAATAAAAATTATTCATAGACACTGCATCACATAGATTGAGTAAGGCGAACCATCAAGACGGCGTCCAAAAGCCCTCAAGAAATAAGGGTTGGGGAAGGGGCAGTTCTACACCAAACGATTAAAAATCTAAAAGTGTCAAACAGTGCTCACACGATGTGCTAATAGTGTTACGGGATCTGAAAGGAAACTCATGATATATTCCAGTACTTTCACGGTGTGCTAAGAAAGACTGGCCCTTTCACCTCAATAAAGATTTGGTAACAGTGTCAAAATGGAGCATTTTCACCAGAATTTCTAAAAGATCTTACAAACCTTAACTTGTACGGGCAGTTCGTATAATACAATTTCAGGTGTCCAACATGTACCATATCATCCAGCTATAGTCCAATCTACACTTCTATATTCCATCTAAAGTCTTTTCTATGCTGTCCTTCGATTTAGATTCCCAATTGTGTTATCACAGGAGCAGAGATGAGTATAAATTACACACATATCAACATCTCAGACAGTACTAAGTCACTCTAAACAGATTTCACAAGCTCATACAGCAGTGTAGATGCACAAGTTTTGAACAGCAGATGGGTCACACCAATCTTTCTGACGAGGGCATCAGAGAGGGGTAGTGGTTATCAAGCGAGTCAAATATCAGATTTAAATAGAGTATGCTATCATTTTGTCATCATGTATCATCTTGCCTGGTATGAGAAAAACAACAACATTTTACCATCAAACTCAATTCCAAAATTTGGCAAATACATTAATTTATCACAAAGGAAAACATACCTTTCTTTCCTGAAATATGAGATTTGGCTACCAACCTTACATTTCTAGCAGGTAAAGGACTGGTGCACAAACACCAATTTACACTTACATGTTAAAGTGCCACATGTGGACAGATTCTGTTTAGCATGCCTATGTGTCACAATTTGAGGCCATAAAACCACAATCTGCCAAGTATTACCTCCATAACTTTTGGGCACAATATTTATACCTAAGGCGGTCATTAACTTGCAATAGGTATCCAAAATGTGCCAGGAATTACTACCGTTATACCAGAGCCAGCATTCTCCCACTGGTTAGAATCACCATGCCAAGGGTGTCAACTATCACACTATAGATGCCCAAAATATGTCACGAGTTACCATCGTTACCATTTGTGATACTGCCATCATTTTAGCAGGGAGGCACCATCATGCCATGGATGTCTACAATGTGCCATGAAATGTCACCAGAATGTCAGGGCCAGCATTGTACCATGGGTGGGCAGCGGGCACATTCATACACTCCCAATCACACTCAGATAGTCACAGACACCAAAACACACGCACTCATACACAGCAGCAACATTCAATACTTTTTACATTACTTAGCTTCCAATGACCAGTTCAGTTGCAGTTTCTTCTACATGAAATTCACCTCTGGTTTTGAAGCATGGAAGGCCATGCGTCACACATACAGTGCAAGTGACAACACAGGCCTGAATGCACCACATATTGTCAATCGCACTAAGTGCGGCACCGAGCCTGTCATTGGTTGTGGCATGTATATACATAGCACTCTGCTGGAGAGGAGTAGGTTGCGTCATCAGGCCAATCCATTATGCAGTGGTGGGAAGGCTTTAATACATGTTAACTGTCCTAGTGTACTATGTTGTGGGGGGCATACACGAGAAAACACTTAGCGATATCGAAGGTGTTGGAGTGGTAGCTTTATTTACCTCCAGGTAACAGTTAATAGTTGTGGGACAGTCCGGGGAAGCAGGTTTGCTTGTGGCAAACTGGGGCTAGGCATATTCAGATTGGGGATCTGACAAATTCTTCCATGTGGTCTCCTAACCAAGGGTGTCAAAATGGTAATGCCTTCACCACAAGCCATGGTTATTGTGGCAGATACTGGCATACTTGTGGGTGGCAAAGATATGTTTTAGGCCTGCAATAACCAATGCTAAGAGGGAAGATTTTGTGTCTGTGTGCTAGGGAGACAGACACTTTACAATGTTAGATGTGCTACCTAAAAACGGTGCTTTCAGGCCATTTCAGAATTGTAATACATTTTCTACCAATAGTAGGTTATTAGAGAAAGAATAGGCCCACACAGAAGAGTGCTGACTAGTTTGGACGGAGGGAGTTTTACGACTTTTGAAAGCCCCATATTCGTGATCACTCAGGACCGTGTTAACAGTCTGATTTAAAGGGTCACGAGATGACCGGCCAGGCTTATTTACATTGACCTCTACCGGGGTGGGGTTCCCCGAGCCTGCCTCAAAGCGCCTAACACCAAACTTGAATATAGGTTGTGCAAAAGGATGCAGTGCTTTCACTAAAGCTTTATTAGCTGAGTCCTGAACGTGGAGGTCTAAGGCCTCCACAAGGGGCTCTTCCATGTGCTGGTCATAGGGACCAGCATCATATACCCTATACTGGTCATCATCTATATATTGTTGGACCATGATACTCTGTGCACAGTCAGTATAATAACTAGAGGTCCCAGATGCACAAATATCAATACTGGGGGGGAAAAACCCAGCTGCCACTAATAACAAATGCGCTTGCCGGTAAAATCAAAGTAAGAGGAGGAAGGCACCGGAAAGTTTCACTAGAGCAAGCTCTGACGTACTTTTATAGCCCCTCTGGGCATAGATCAGAAGGCGTGCTGAGCCCAGGGGGAAAAACCGTCTTCACCCGTTGAATCGCGCTCACTCAGAGTCCTACGCTTCTGTGCAACAAGTGAAAGCGGACTGTTCAGGGAAGCCGCGCCGCCTTCCAAATCTCTCCTCACCGGTGGGGCATACACTTAACACAGCATGCACGCGCGCGAGGGAATCTATGAAAGAAAAAAGACAAATCACTAAATCTTGGCAAACAGCATGTTTCAAGCTGTCAAATTAACAACAGTAATGCCGTAACGCAGAAACTAAAAAGCGCCTCAAGCAACAAGGCCACGCTGAACCACAACAAAGATTTGCATTATTAAACACAAGTGGTTAGGGGAAATGAAAAGTACATAGCTCTGTGTTACAGCAGCAAAGAAAGAGGACGGACGTTGAGGATTACGTAACATTTATGGGATGATAGGCCCTGATTGGGGGTCATATCGAGGTTGTGGTCTCATGGGAAATTTAGTTTGAGTTTTTATTGGCTGCTGTGTGTTGACAATAAAGAAAGAGATAGCATAATCCTCGCCTCTGTGTCCTTAATAGAATTGAAAATTCTTGTTGTGTAAGCTAGAAAAGTTTTGATTGGCATAAATCATTGTCATGTCACTGGAGTAGATGTTTACAGTAAGGAGGGCTATCGCAGTTTCTATCCAGGTACCAGACATTTAGAGGCCTCTTGTAACTACACCTAGGTGATTGATTTGGCAAGCAAGTATTAAGGTTTGGGTTCACACTTATGTTTCTGAGAACAGGAAATCAGTGGTAGATGGAACCGTAGGTGATCAAATATAGTCAAAGCCTCCATATTGATGGCATGGAGGCAGGCTTTATATCGCTTTTTGTTGCTAAATAAGTTGGGAAATTAGCTAAGTGACCCTGGATAACTACCTACAGTTGGTGGAATCTGGTTTATGATTATGGTGAGTGGGCCTTGGCGGTGAGTGAGCACTGACACTTAGAATTAGTCTTGGTACACAGAGGAGGGAAGAGAGACAGGATTGGCATGTAGTGTCTACTTAGTGTGGGAAGAGCTGCAGAATGGCAGATATGCGATCACAAGGCAAGTGCCCTAGTGGCTGGCCTTGCAGGCTTTACTTCGTACTTTGCTATGATCAGACAGCCATGCAGCAGATAGCACCGGCTCACATGAATCAGACAGAAGAAGTTGCACAGAAGATAGTTCACAATTGTGTTCCGTTGGGATAACTGAACCAATGAAAGACTTCTAAAGGGACTGCGATCATGCAGCAGCTGATGGAATTCAGAAATCATGCTGCAGATGATATGGCTATAGCACGTTTAGTCAGAAACATTCCAATTCTATCTGCAGATCAGATTTGGAATCCCAGAATGGATAAGCTGTAGCTCTGGCAGAACACTGATATCAAGTGGCAAGCCCAGGTGATTTCTAATGCCACACAAGGGCTCAAGCTTAATCCAGAACCGCTGGGCCCTTCAGCTGATCACACAAGGCAGAGACCATTAAAAACCCACAGAAGTGAGACAGAAGGCTGGCCTTTCGGGTGCTGGGTTGTGGATGATGGGTAAGGTGGTGAATGGTGCTGCCTGCTCAACTGGGAGAGAAAGGAGGAGGACATGGGTTATGCACACTGCAACACAAGGTTGGGTAGTGCTGGAGCATCTTCATCCTTCCAGGAATCAATGTCCTTCAAGGCTGATGGATCTTTGGACCCTATGACAGGGTGTGGTAGAACCACTAATACAATTTCAATACAAGCCCAATTAAGTTACACACCATGACCAATGTGGCCATGAAAGGAAACCTCCAGTCAGCAAGAGAGTAAAGGCATTTATTACAAACTTGAGCTAAAAGTCATGTAGACAATTCACAAGACAAGGTTATAAACATACATCATCACCAAGGATTGTTCAAGGAGGGGAAATAAATACAGGCAGACTAACATTCACAAAACTAATCATTCAAGAAGAAGAATACATATCATCTACAAAAATATTTGACATACAGAAATCAAGTGTTGCTCTGGATTAATCATTATTAGTCAATTCAATTTAGCAGAGTCAAAATTTAGCTGGGGACAGGGGTAACCCTACAGTTGGCCAAATTGGGCATAAACATGTGTGGAGCAAAAAACATGGGGGCAGAAAACAAAAAGTTCAAAAACAACAAAAAAGAATTTGGACAAAGAATCTCGGACTGCAAGCTAATAGCTAAGGTGGGCAAAACAAATAGGTAAAAAGAGAAAGCGTCAGAATGACAGAAGCTCGATTCTGGTCTTCTACAAGTGCTAAGGAGAAAATCTCTAAGCCTCAGCGTGGTATACCAATGGGGCAAAGGCAGAGGGGAAGATACCTCTCCAAGAGCCACAGCATACAGGGTTCTTATCAGCAGGGGTCTGAGAATCTGTTGATCTGGAAAGCATCTGAACAAAGTCCAACCAGTCATCGATCTATCAAAGTTAATACGGCATTCTAACTTGCCAAAGGTGACAGCCCATTTTACGTTGAAAGGGCATCATCCAACAGAAATAAATCCCAAGACTCCAAACTGCAACATCAATAAATCTTCCCAGTTCTGTCATGGGAACATCTTACACCTGTGTGGCTCCACACAAGTGTGAAGCAATTGTATACAATGGCAGTCCATGTTCCATGATGTACTACATTCAAAGACATTATCACCCTGCTCTCTACATCTAAAACAATAGGGGTCTATTACAAAAGTTTGCCTTCTCATGGGAACGAAGTCTGAAAGAAAGCTCACGTTAAGGAATGAATCAGCATTTCCTGCACAGTCATGAAATGCAAGCTTAACAGGCCTCACTTAGACTAACGCAATAGAATTATAGCAATACATTCAATGAAAATGTATTAATAAATACATTTAATATGCAAACTTATGAATTCAACAATACTTCATTAATGTGTGTGTTACATTCATTTGAAACAGGAAAAATAGTGCATTTCAATAAATATAATGGGGAACTACACTTCTTCCATTTTTGCACTCATTTTTAGTTCATTATTAGAAATGTAATATTGTTTCAATACATTCTGTTAGTTTATAGTCTAAATCACATGTTAATATCGATTTAATCTTGCTAAAATTTGATTCAATTCAAATACCACCTATGTCTAACTCTATATTATAAACAAATGCATTTTAATAAAGACTGTCAGTGCAATTTCTACATTCAAACCATTAGTACTTTGATTAACATAAGGGATAAAGTGTCACATATTGATGACTGCTGAGGGACAACACTAAAACCGAGATTACATCAGTATGGCGAAGCAAGGCTTTTAGGGAGAGGAGGAAAAGGCTATGGAGTAGCATGGGAATACAGGACAGAGACCAAAGACAGCACAGATGATGATACACTACAGCCTCAATGAAATAACCAGGCAAGCTCCCTTCTGCTCCAGAGAGAGACGAGGTCCTGCCTGTTGCCAGTAGGTTGCAGCCTGCCCTTGAGGACCTATCAAGCAGTTCGGCCAGGGAGCTAATTCAACATAGAAAACAATCATTTGCAATGCAATGGGTCTGGCGTTTGCTCGAATTAGAGCTATTAGCATTGTAAATTCCTAACTGGACTTTTCTTGCCACACAAACTGAAAATGAAAAGGACAACAGTTGACATAAGCGAGCCGATTCAAAGCACCACAGCCGCCATGAGCACAAAGGAGAGAGACAAAAGGACTAAAGTTCGCTCACAATCAAACGTATCTGCAAACGTGCAATTATCCAAGTAACAGGGTCGGCCCACAAGGCAGTAACAAAACTGCCCCAAGGAGGGACAAATGTGAAGCATTTACCAATGATAAAGGATTTTTGAAAGGCAACCCCATGAACAAGTGATAGCGATGGCCGTACGTGGCCGTGGTTAAAAGCCCACATAGATACCAACACGTCGGAAAAGCAGCGCATGCTTAAATGCCAGAAATGCTTTGGCTCTCAGTGGTAAAGAGGGCCTCCAATTCCAATACAGAACCATCAGTTAGCATGAAAAAATTGTCACTGCATCCTGCTTATATATCAAGGTGCATATGGGCAGTACACAAAAAAATGGATGCTCTTTTTGCCTAGAAGGCCCTGTGCAACTTCCTTTAACTTTTTGCCCCGGGGTTCGTTCTATTGTTCACTTCTGCAGCCTAAAACGTCACTGCACGAAACAAAGATGGAACAGTCATGCCCCAATTCTTCGCTTTTCCCTCCTTAATGGATGACGGTTACATCGTCTTTTTTTTAATTCACACTGCGCCGAGGCTTGAAGTGAAAGTTTGGTTGATAAGCAAGGTTTGAGAAGAATAAAGTGCTGGTCCAACTTAGACAGTTCTTTGGAAAAAAGAATAATGTGGAGGGTCGAAGAAAAATAGATAGCTGTTATTGACTGAAAACACGTCCCAATTGCCTTCCAACGAGGTCCACTTGAACGTGTTCGATTCCTATATAATAAATAATAGACAAGTATCCAATACAGTTCGTGGACGATAAATAGTAGGCTGCATGCACACCATAAAAATAAATAGTGAACTAAGAGTAAAATAAAACAATATTTGTATATCTAAATTCAAGTAGATTCGGTTTGATTTCAGTTCCAGATTTCAGTTCCAAGGTTAGCTCATGTGAACAGTCACAGTTCACCTACACAATTTTTCCATCGAATCTGTACAATTATACATTTGCAAAACCTTTTTTAAGGGCTGAGGTAGACAGAAGCGGTCCACCAGGTATGTATTTATGATTCTCTTCGCAATGCATTTTGGGGTCTTGCCATAAAGGCTTTTAAGAAACCAGAAAAGTAGTTGAAAGTGCATTTTGGAACGGGTAGACAATGCAGATTTCTCTGAAAGGAAGGGTGTGTTTCTGTTTTTGAGCACCAAACAAACGAGCTACTGTACTCGGCATCATCTGTAATTGGTCGCTTTCTTTCTTGGAAGAGCCAAAACACAATTGTAGGAGTCTAATTTAGGACATCTTGTTTTCATTCTTTAAATTGTTAGTCGATGACGCTGATCCAATTGAAGATGAAAGTGTTTCAGTGTGCGTTTAGAGCCCACCGTTACTCAGGTTACTTTAATCAGAGGTTGAAACGGGGCAGTGCTTAGCTCCAGTTTGGTAAACAGGACTGGCAGACAAAAGCTCTCCGTGCTGGCACGTTAAAGCCACTGATGTGAACAGGAAGCTCTGCAATGGTTTTGTACACAAGGCCAACCCAGACAATGCATGTAGCGTGCGTGAAGCGTTTGGCATCAAGGGCGAGGTCCAGATGGGTGCTACAGTCTTGTAGCTGCAGGGCTGATGCTACAACAATGTGTCAGTACGAAGGTAGTAAGTGACTTTCAGGGGTATGTATACTCCTATAACTAGGCCACAGCGTCAACTATAAGTATGTTATTTAGTCATACAGCCGCGCTCAAGCATCATATGCTAATAATAATCTAACACAGAGTTGGTGGATGATTACCACTTCTATTTAGGGCAGAGTTACCTAAAATAACCATTAGGGTGTGAACGGGAGTGTTCAACATACCGAATAACTCAGTACTTTTACACATCATAAATGTGCATACAAAATTAGCTTCCGGTTTTCCAAAGGCCCATTTACCAAAGTAAAACTGGGGAGAATTTGCACTGGAAAAAGGCCCAGAATTCAGACCTCCCACAATTAGTTTTCCACAGCACCACCTGGTGGCAATGCTCCAACTGCAACTCCACCGACCGGCATGTTACAGTATGTGTTTAATGAATGTATAAAGGGCACTAAAATGTAAGCTGACATCACTTCCTGATCATTTTTTTCCATGCTCAGAGAGCAATGTGGAGAACGAAGAGATTATGAATAACACAGATAATAACAAGTAACAAGTTTGCATACCCTGGCATCTTATGTTTGCCACTGGCACATCAAGGGAAGAGTTAAAGTAGTATGAGAAATTGACTTGGTGGTTAACTGGGGTGTGAGCCATGGTCAATCAACAGCCACAATCCCTTGCAGGGTGAACCACAAAAAGTCACTGATTTAACGGTGCTTAACCTTGGTTAGCCTGGCACAAAAAGCAGTCTGGTTAAACTTGGAGGCAATTTGTTCAGTATTTATGCAGTACACAAACAGCAACACAGTGAAAATACAACAGAATTAAATCCTAAACCAATTTAGAAAAATAGAGAAAAGTTTAGTAAATTATCCAACACCAATACTACGAAAATCCAATTAGTAGAACCAGGGTTCTGAATTTTAAAAGGTTAAGGTTCAAAATAGCAAGTCCACAGTTTTAGAAAATGGCCACCTGGGAACCTTTAGCACCACAATCAAGGGTCCAACAGTGGATGTAGATCACTTGGGGGTGCAAGACTCACTCAGGATGGGTCTAGGTGCAGATTTAAGATGGTGGGAGCCTGTTAATTCCCTGTGGCTCTCAACAGGAGACCGGCTAAACAAGCCTTTCTGAAGTCCTTGGTGCAGGTGATGATGCAGGGCTCTACAGCATGGCTGGACTCAGTTTCAAGCAGGCTTCAGGCAGCAAAGCAGTCCATCCAGGTACAGCAGCAGTTTGGCAGAGTGCACAGCAGCAGGCAGGCCTCTGAGTCCTTCCGCAGGTTCAGTAGTGAACTGAGGAGCAGGTATAAGAGCCCTATTTTTATAGCTTGGTGCCCTGCTCCTAGACGTTTGGGAGACGTTTTCAGAAGGGTTCTCTGAAGTTCCAAGAATTTCCTGCCTCCCCTGGTTCCTAGCTGACTGCCCTGACCATACAGGGCCGTTAAGCCTATTGCGTGGTGGCAGACTCCAGCCTATTCATTTGTAAGTGGGGCTGAGCTTAGCTCTGAACCACTCCCCCATCAAGTCAGTTAATAGCCTATTCAGGCTCTGCTTATCTCCCTATTGCGTGACTGTATGGGGTGAATTCACCAAGTCCCAACTGTCAGTTACGCCCAGTGATGTGATCAAAGGCAGGTTACAGGCACGGAGGGGCTAAGGGGAGCATGAAAATGGCAACTTTTAAAAAGTAGCATTTTCAAACTTACAATAATAAATCAGAATTTACCATTAAAGAGGGTTTATTATTACAAGTTCATAGACATCACACATGGTATATCTACCACCTATGGTTTAGGAATTACAACAAATTACATTTTAATAAAGACTCCCCAATATTACCCTATGGGAGAAGTAGGCCTCTCAGTAGCTGGAAAACAAATTTAGGAGTTTTTCACCACTGGGACATGTAAAACTAAAAAAGGTACACGTCTTACCTTTTAATTACACAGCACCCTGCCCTATGGGCTACCTAGGGGCTACCTTAGGGGTAATATATATAATGAAGTTTACGGTTTGACAAGGGGTTTTAAATGCCAAGTCAACATGGCAGTGGGACACCGCCTTCAGGCTGCAATGGCAGGCCAGGGACAAGTTTTAAGGTGCTACGTAAGTGGGTGGCACAATAAGCGCTGCAGGCCCACTGGTAGCATTTAATTTACAGGCCCTGGGTATATGGTATACCACTCTACAAGGAACTTGCATGTAAATTAAATATGCCAAACAGGTATATGTCAATCGAGCCATGTTTAGGGGAGTGGGCACATGCACTTTAGCACTGATTAGCAGTGGTAAAGTGCACAGAGTGCTAAGGCCAACATAGCCAAAATCCAAACAAGATAGAGACAAGCAGTCAAAATGTTTCAGGGAAGGCTGACAGGTCTAACAGTGGTAAGGAATCTACAAGAAGATTAAGTATCCACCATGAACATCGGTAACAAAGGAAAGTAAGTTTTAATTCTGACAGTTACAGCTTCCTGAGGATTTCTCACATTTCCAAAGTTTCTCATAGTTCCAAGGAATGGTTTCCAAAGCAATGGCCTCAAGGAGGTTGGAATAAGTAGTGCCATCAATCATGCAGCACTGTCCTGGAAAAGTATTCATCATCAGATGCTTGGGCTCTAAGCAGAAACGTTCATGTGGTCACACAGCAATTATCAGCCACTGGAATGTCATGGCTCTTGTGCAAAGGGGACGTATGCCCTTGGAGAGTGTCATACTTGACCAAGGCATAGCAGATATTGATCCACAGAATGTCCCAATTTGAAATAATGAGTTAGATCACAGACTTGACTTTCTTGGCACCACCAAAGTCAACAAAGAGCCAATCATCCACCCTGTCCTGTCGAGTGTAGTTGACATAACATGAAACCACAGGCCTGGAAAGGAGTCTATGGAGTTGGTCCTACTCCTTGCTTGTATGAAAGGGGAGTAAAGAAAGTTGAAAGAGGGATAGATTGGGCCATATCAAGGGTAGAAACACTTTAGGGAAGAAGGCTGGGCAGATACAGGACCAACTTGTGCAGGAAGAAAAGTGGCTGAACTAAGATGGCCATAAATGGTCCAAACCAATATGCAGAAGTTATTGCAGTCAACACCAATGTCTTCAAAGACCAACCCTGACACTGTTTTGAAATGCACTAAAAATACCCAGGTGTATTAGGAAACTCACTGCCTTTATGTTGTTATTGGCGATGTCATGGATTAAAGCACCTATCCCTAAGCTGAATTATTGGTTGACAGACCTCACTACCTATAACGGAGAAGCAGAGAACTGTGCCTCTCCTCTGTTTGCATCCGCAAGACCTAACGTCATTTGGGGCCCTCTTCAGGCCCATCTGCGCAATGCAACAATTTCTTCCCAGTGTGTCAAATTGACAGCTTATGTTGTACATATATATATATATATATATATATATATGTATATATATATATATATATATATATATATATATAATTTGTAATGATTAACTATGCGCAGTGTCTCTACTACTGTAGTGAATCCTAGTTTGTTTTAATGGGATAACAGGAGTCAGCTTAGCCTTTGGCTTGCAGACTCGTGCCCCCGTCACCTACTGACTTTTAACCTACTTAGCTTGCTCTGTCTTAGCCCATTTAATTATTTAATTCATCTAAGATGGATGCCTTGTTTATAGTTAGGCCACTTGTTAAGCTTTGCATTATCAGTGCCACCGCGCTAAGGCGTCAAGATCAAGCAATAAAGACAAACAAACAGTAGGTGTTCACACTTAGGGATTTTCCCTTTCTATACTTTCGAGGGATCGTTTATAATAATTGCTGTCCCAAGCATGTCTGCTATTTATTGTTTGGGAACACACCTACGTCAGGGGTCCTGGTAGATCTGTATAAATACATCACACTTTAGACAGATAATCAGAGGGATTCCGACCAGAGGGCATCGCCACCATCGCTGATACCGATGCTACACGTCGTCTTGACGCTGACCCAGTCTTCGTGTCCCTGCGGAGTCTGAGATAGAGACCTCATTCCAAGGTAACGAGGGTTGGGGGCTCCTCTCATGGACATGGCATTGGCAGATTAGGTTTAGCAAACCCAGCTCTCCTTTAGGTAGGAGGTTAGGCCTATCGCATTAGGCTATTAGGGAATATTACATCTCGTGTGTCTTCTACATGCATTGCAAGATGGTGGGGGTCTTTGTAATAATGACTCTCGTCTTTACAATTCTGTTTCTTGCATTATTCATTATCCTAATCATTGCAGCACATGCAACATATCGCAAACTGCAGTTGTGTTAAATAAAAACTATTTGAAACTTTACTGCATCTTTGTCATTGCCTGTGTTTGTATGAGACATGATATATCTGTGAGAAAGGGGTAATCTCTGTTTAACCACAACATTCCCTGAGATGTCTTATTTTCGAGTCCATGCGTAAAGGCTGCCACAAATCACCTTTTACTACTGTGTTTCGGCTGAGGTGCTGCTAGTGAGGGAGTAAGATTGGGACAACAGTTGCGACTTGTTGTAGGATAGGCATAGTCGCCTACAAGCAAAAGTACTGTCATCCTTTAACCAGCAGTCTTGCCTAGAGCAAGTGTCCAAACTACGACACTACCACAGGTCTCTTTAGTCTTTTATTTTGTTATGTGATATGGGGGTTAAACTCTACTAGGTTTGGGGTCGTTCTTCCTCTGTGGGCATTACCTGGTTTTGTGTGCATAGATAGGGTTGGTGGAAGGCCACGTAACTTCTGGGGCAAATGAGGTGCTCCCGCTGTAGCAAAAGATTGAGCTGAAGGTACCACAAACTGTGGCATATTGTTGTGCCCAAAAAAAATGATTAATTTATTTTTAAAAAATACATTGCGTTATCCTTTCCATTCTCCAATCTGCTATTCTTGAAGTGTAATCTTGGGCCCCAATGGCAGAACAGCATTTTATGTGGGAATGCTACACAGCCAGAGAGGATGAATGGCAGGAGTTTACATTAAGAACTAAAGAGAGAGGTTAACCAACAGGCATGCTGTGCCAGATAAAACACAAATGATCGAGGGTAAGGTAAAGCGCGAAGTTCAAATTGTGTCAGACCCTGAAAGGGAAGAGGGGACAGATTACAGGGGAAAGGTGAGAGTTACTAGGAGAGGATGCAACCAGGAGTACTCTGCAATTGTCGAAAAAAGTAGTCTGCATATCCATTCAGTATTGAAGGGTGGAACAGGGCAATGGACACTCATTTCCCAAAATGCCAAAGGAAGCGGAAGTGATATAATGCACCCCTTTGACACCCAATGGCACACCGATGATGATGACAATATCACAGGAAAGACCCTTCTCCCAATCGTAACCCCTGAACAGTGTCCTAATTGCTGACGAAGGGCGAGGAGAAGGCAGAGAATGGAAACTACTCTGACCTCCCTCCCTTCAGAGGTAGATTTAAAGTTCCAAGTTAAAACTGAATAACACTGGCAAATCCTCAAAATTTCATATTAACCAATTTTGCCTTATTTTTGCCCAAAGATTTGCACAGAACATATTTCACTGAGAATCATCTTGCACACAAACCATTCTTCTGCCAGTATAGTGCAAGACTCAGAAGAGGTATGAGTTTGCATGAAAATATCGTGAGAGGTAACGGCAAACTCCATTTCACTCGAGAAGCGTTGTTTTTGTGAACTTTTTACGGAACTTCTAACTGCACGTCAGGCGTAGCTGAAACTAATCCTGAATACGAGCAACTGACATCCATAGATAGCCCAGTGTTTAGTGACAGGTACATCATTCAAGAAATTGTGCGCATAATTTGACAAGGGAACCTGGACTTCAGGTTATGAAGAGTTTGAAAATGATGTAATTCGTTTTGAATTTAATGTTGCCTAGTAGGAACAGAGCTAGTGGATCTATAAAGATGGGAGAGATGAGGACTGCAATCTCGGATAGTTACTCGTTCTTAGGTTGGAAGCTTCACATATTTAAATGATAAACTGAGAAATAATTATGACAACAAGTGAGCGATGTAAGTTGTTTAATAGTGGTTACATTTAAAATGAAAATATACATTTTTTTTTAAAAGATGGGGTGATGTGATCCTATGTGCAGCAATCAATGATGAGGCAGTTAGCAGTAAGATGTGCAGTCTTCAGAAGGGCAAGAGAAGGAATCAAGTACATCATTTTGTGATGCTATTCAATAATATACACCCTATCATGGTGGGAGCAATTGAACAGTAGCAAGAAAGTTGGCTGGGAAAAGTAAACATTTTATTTTCAGAAGCAAACTCAGTTAACCCCTTCGCTGCCAGTCCTTTCCCCCTCCGGTGCCAAGCATTTTTTTAGGCTATTTGGGGAAGTTCGCGCTTAGGAACTCATAACTTTTTGTCCACATAAGCTATCCACTCCAAATTTGCGTCCTTTTTTCCAACATCCTAGGGATTCTAGAGGTACCCAGAGTTTGTGGGTTCCCCTGGAGGAGACCAAGAAATTAGCCAAAGTACAGCGAAAATTTCATTTTTTTAAAAAAGAAATGGGAAAAAAGGGCTGGAGAAGAAGGCTTGTGTTTTTTTCCCTGAAAATTGCATCAACAAAGGGTTTGCAGTGCTAAAATCATCATCTTCCCAGCTTTCAGGAACTCGCAGACTTGAATCAGAAAACCACATTTCTCAACACAATTTTGGCATTTTATTGGGACATATCCAATTTTTACTAATTTTTGTGCTTTCAGCCTCCTTCCAGTTAGTGACAGAAATGGGTGTGAAACCAATGCTGGATCCCAAAAATCTAAACATTTCTGAAAAGTACACAACATTCTGAATTCAGCAAGGGGTAATTTGTGTAGATCCTACAAGTGTTTCCTACAGAAAATAACAGCTGAAATAAAAAGATATAGAAATTGAGGTAAAAAAAAGAAACAGACATTTTTCTCCACGTTTTACTCTGTAACTTTTTCAGGGGAGGTCATATTTTCAAAAGCAATATACCATTACGTCTGCTAGACTCTTCTGGTTGTGCCGATATATAGAGCTTGTAGGTTCAAGAACTCTAGGTACCCAGAGCTAATAAAGGAGATGAACCTTGCAACAGGTTTTCATTGTATACTGGGCATACAGCAATTAATTTGGTGAAATATAAAAAGTGAGAAATAGGTATCAAGAAAACGTTTGTATTTCCAAAATGAACACAAGATAAGGTGTTGAGAAGCAGTGGAAGCAGGAGCAGTGGTTATTTGCACATCTCTGAATTCTGGGGTGCCCATACTAGCATGTGAATTACAGGGCATTTCTCAAATAAAAGTCTTTTTTACACACTGTCTTACATTTCGAAGGAAAAAATGCAGGGAAAGACAAGAGGCACTAACACTTGTTTTGCTATTCTGTGTTCCCCTAAGTCTTCTGATAAAAATGATACCTCACTTGCGTAGGTAGGCTTAATGCGCGTGGCAGGAAACACAACATGGACACATCACATTTTTTACATTGAAATCTCACATGTTTTTTGCAAAGTGTCCAGCTGTAGATTTTGTCCTCTAGCTCAGCCGGCACCTAAGGAAACCTACCAAACCTGCACATTTTTTAAAACAAGACTAGAGGAATCCAAGATGGGGTGACTTGTGGGGCTGTTACCCAACTCAAAAGTTGGCTAAAAAAAACAAACACTTTTTCCTCACATTTCGGTGACAAAAAGTTCTGGAATCTGAGAGGAGCCACAAATTTCCCTCCACCCAGTGCTCCCGATAAAAATGGTGCCTCACTTTTGTGGGTAGGCATACTGCCTGTGAAAGGAAATGCCCCAAAACACTATCTGGACACATCAAAATTATCAAATACAAAACTACCTGTTTTTGGTCTTGGGCTCAGCAGCCATCTAGGGAAACCTACCAAACTGAGACATTTCTGAAAACTAGACATCTGAGGGAGTCCAGGGAGGTGTGACTTGCGTGGATCCCCCAATGTTTTCTTACTCCGAATCCTCAGGAAAACTCAAATTTAGCTAAAAACAAAATAATAATAATCATATTTTCCCCACATTTCTGTGTGGAAACACCACACCGGGGCAAATTTCATACCAATCAACTTTCCCCTCAGTCTCCTGGTAAAAATGATACCTCACTTGTGTAGGTGGGCCAAGTGCTTGTAATAGGGAAGAGCCAAAAACATGTTGAAATTGAGGGGGAACCAAAGCGGGTCCAAAAGTGCAGCAGAATTTTTATCGGTATAGACGAGACAATGCTGGGTGGTAGGAATTTTGTGGGTTCCTGCAGATTCCGGAAGGTTCCATCACAAAAATGTGGAAAAACGTGTGATTTCCAGCAAAGTTGGAGGTTTGCAGGGCATTGTGGGTAAGAAAATGTTGCAGGTGCATGTGACACACCACCCTGGAATCACCCAGATGTTTAGTTTTCAGATGTGTCGAGGTCCTGTGGATTTTTCTACATGGCATCGTCCCAAAGTCCATAAAGTGCAGCCCTCACCATTCCAAGTGGGGCGATTTTGAGAGTTAGCCAAGCTGTCATGGCCCAAATGTAAAACCAAAACCCAAAATAATCAAATGTCCTCTTGCTTGCCGTGGGATAAGATGTTTTAGTGTGCGGGAGAGAGCTGAAAGGCTGTTACCCCCTTCAGATGGGGTGGGGGCATTTTAACCACTGCGTTAAAGAGCTCTTCAATTGACTTTGCTGTGTCAGAGTCTTGCAGGGGCCAGGGGTAGCTCCTCATCTACCATAAGTCACAGCAATAATATGTCCCAAGAGTGTAGATTTGCTCTTCCCCCTGAGCAAGAGCGTCTGCCAGGAACCATTTGGTCCCTGGCAATCCATCCACCCAACACCAACGTGTCAGGAATCCTCCAAGCCTAGACAATGTACAAGTAAGTGGCTTGAAGGGACAGCATTAATACATCTTTGGTTGCTGTAGACTTCTTCCCACCATGGCAACCAAAGTTCTACATTAATCGAAGTTTGAATTCTTCTCTCAATCAGGGAACATGCTTGTCTTCCTGTACAAGGAGTTCAATGTTAGACCAGTTTGAAATAGTCATGGTGGGGCTATATATTTTCCCTACAAGGAGGCCAACGGAACGCCTTAATTTACAGGAAAAATCCAGCAAGGCAATTAACTGCGTTCTTAACAAAGAAGGTGAGGATGACGCGTTTGTGCTTCAATTAAATGATATGGATGGAGAGTATGATGTTCTGTTTGGTGATTAAAGGCTGGCGGCATCACTGTAACAATGATGGCCAATTCTGGAACTAGGTAGGAGCTTATCACAAATGACAATAATATGTAAACAAGTGTGTATGAAGGAAAGGAAAGAGTGTGTCTTCTGGGTTGGTAAAAACAGACAACACTCTGGATCCCAACCATCCCAATCAAGTGCTCTATGTGAAATCAGTAAATTGTTTGAAAAATGAGACACAATATTAAAGTGTCCTATCTGAGGTGACAAGGTAATTTTACAAGGTGTTTGGTGTAGAAATTGAAATACTAAAGGTGTCTGAACCGAATAATCCTTTAAAATGAAGCTGTACTGAAAGTGCAAAAAGTGAGGCAAGTGCCCCGTGTACGGAGGGAGGAGTTGAGTCTGAGCTTGGTTGCGCAATTATAGAATATTTGAAGGAACAGAGGTCTTGGAGTGTTTAGCTCCTGTGGCGCCAGGTAAGTTATGGATGTGAGTGGAGCTGTGTGATCTTATTGAGATTATCTGCATGGATAGGAATCCACTGCCAAAAAAACTAAAAAGAAATCTATGAAATGTTAACACATAGGTTTCTACGCGGACTTGTCTTCAACACACTATCAGATCTCACTCCATGAGGACTCCAGACCTTTCACATCATGTATAACTCAGAAAAGGGCATTTAGGTTACAAGGTATGCATTTGGGTTAGCGTCTGCTTCAGCTGTGTTCCAAAGAGCGATGCAGCAACCCTTTAAGGGAGTAACCAACATAACTTTCTTCCACATCATCTTGGTGTATGGCAAGTATTGGAAGATACATGAGGCAAAGTTAAGAATTTTTGCAGGCAGTGGAATGACTGGGAGAGATTAACAATGTATGAGGAATCACATGGACAGTGAAACCCAAAGAGATTTTAGTGAAAGCTATTATGGAAGTACCTCCACCATGTGAGAGGTAACATTTGTGTCCTTTTTTATAGCATGCAGAGTATTAGATTTGGTTCATAAGAAGATTTTAAGGTGGGATGTTAGAGGAGCCATGCAGCAGGAAATTGCTACTGGGCCCCAACCGGTCAGACTCAGGTTGTTACCAAGTCCCTCCTACTATAATTCCCAACTATTGCTCTGAAAAATGTCCTAAGTACACACCAGTACACATTTAAATCTCAGGATACCAAGGCAAAGCAGTCACAGGCTTCTCAAAGAAGTCGTGTGGTGGCAAGATCTCAAAAGTCAAACAACAGACAGTGATATAATGTCCAACCCAGTGCTTAACTTTTAGGAAAAGAACGTACATTTAATCTCCCAGAAAAAATTAATTACTACACAATTCAACTGTTCCACTATACAGGGCTGTATTAAACCGCACTAAGCTTGAGGTACTAAACTCTTTGCTGCGTACTTCCTTTGCTTGGAAGTCGGGAACCCTTGCTGCTAACACCCCAAAAGTTAGGTTCTAGGACAGGACAGGCTCAGTTGCAGACTTCTCAGAGTTCTTATGATTTTCAGGAAAAGAACGTACATTTAATCTCTAAATTCAAAGTCTTAGGATGGCTTTCTGAATGACAGTCCCAAGCAAGCGTGGTGGTTTTGCCCAGGCCCCTCTCAGATTCTCTCTACCACAGAGGCAGCTAGGCCTAAAGTTTACCTGATGTTGGATGGCTTCCATCTTGGCTGGTGAGTGTTCCTGCCTATACATTGCAGAATTTTCTGGGCCTTGTTCACCACATAGACACCAATACGGACAACGACCTTTGCCAGACTTGGTCAGACAAGCCTTAGCGGTAATGGACCTCCACGGTTAGCTGCAAACCAGCATTTGAGCCCTTGGAGGAGCATAGGAGTAACTTATAAATATTTAAAAGGAAGGTTTTGACCTGTCAAAATCGTTTAATTTGATAGGACGAATTTGCAATTTAAAACTGCAACTGCTAGGCTACAAATGGTAAACCTGCAGTTAAGTCTGCATTGTCACTATAGTGGGTGGCACAATGGGTGCTGCAGTCCACTAGTAACATTCAACTTACGGGCCCTGGATACACTTTGTACCATATACTTTGGACTTAAGTAAGTTAAATATGCCAATTATGTGGTATGCCAATTTCAATATGTTGAAAGGAGAGAACAGGCACCATCACTGGTTAGCAGGGGTAAAATGAACAACATTCTACAACCAACATATAGGATCCAGTAGGAGAAAAATCTGGGGTAACTCTGTAGGAACGGCACACTTCCTGCACTTGCACTGCCACCTGAATTAAGTTTTGATACCTTCTTAATGGGTACCTTCTTCTCAACACAGGCAATAGCTGATGCATGTAAAATAACTGAAAAACCTTTAAAGCAGCTGTTTCACTGTGTGAAGCATGCTACACTTGGACAGTTAGTAAAATAACCAATAAAATATTTAATATTATATCACTTGAACGCAGGGAGCATCTCTGGTAACAATGGAGTGGCTCCGGTCAATAACGACCGCTACAGACCTTCTGCTTCAGCATTCCTAGGTTTGCCTGTTTCTCAAAACATCCAACCTTAGTGGGAGGAAAATTTTATAGCATTTGAGGCTTGTTAATTCGGGTTGTAGCAGCTGTTGAAAACCCCCTCCCTCAACACAGGCCATCACCTAAGGATCAGTACTGTAACTCTGGTACAGGGCCTTGAATAGCCAGCATAGCATTGAAGCTACATGCAGAGAGATATACGGGTTCTTAAATGCTCAGTCCTCAACTTATGGTTGATAAACAAAGATGAAGGCCTGTCCGCGGAGAACCAGGCTATATAAAGACTGGTACAGCCTGATGCAAAAGAATTGAAAACCAGCTAGAACATTCCACCCACTGATGGCACAAATTCTAAGTGACATGAAACACAAAGACAAACATTGGAATGTTGGATTAGAAGGCACGTACAACCCATTATAGGTCCTGTTTCATTCCAATTTTCTCAGTGGAGCTGCCAATGTTCTACTGTTAACAGTGTACATAATTATTGGGCAGCTGTCAAAAAAGAAGCTGTTTTCCACCAAAGTATTCCAAATTACATCAAACAGACCAAGACAAAGTAGCTAAATATTTCTTGGAACCCATAGGTAGAAAAAAAGGTGTTATTGACAACTGCCCCTCCACACGTTTACGTTAGGTATGCCCGCCTAAACTCTCTCCCCCCTGAGCTAATACCATATATCTGCTGCACATGGGCAGATGAGGCATGGAAGAGCTACATGCAACATAGTCTAACCACCTTCATCACTAGCCCCCTAATTTTAATGGAAAGAATGGAGTCAATGTCCACTCACTCATCCCCCACCACCATCATTAGGAGAGACAGACACCCCAATCTGACATCACAGGGGGCCTGAATTGCAGTAATGCAGAAGCAGCCCATGGTGCTAAAGAACAGTCACAGAAGACGTCCGAAAGGCCCAGCATGCAGCCTTCATTTTGGGCCAGACGTGCATTGTCTGGTGAATGTCAGTCCTTCACTCCAATTCTCAAGCGATTTTGTGTTGCTCTAGGCATGGTCTATCTATATTATAAATAGATGACAAGCCCAGGCAGTAATCATGGGTCAAAGCACTTAGCAATGAGCGAGCAGCAGCATCCAGAAGCGCCATAATGTCTGGAGTCTAGGAGCAACATTGCGGAATCCCAGCCTAATATACAAATACTTTGGATGGGTAACCAACCCACTTTATTCTTGAAAACTCTTTTGATATGTTACTCCACTTTATTCTTGAAAACTCTCCCTTGATATGTTTGCCCAGGAACAATCTTTCATTGCACACTTGGTGAACGTGAATGCCGGCTTTGCTGGATAAAAACTATCACTAGAGAACTTTAGAGAACAGTCTTGATGTTTTGTCTACGCACAGCAGGAGAAGAGGTAATTCAACGTGTGCACAATCTTGTCTGAAGGCAGAGAAACTTAGTTTGTTGTAATGAATGAAAGAAATGTGCATTTTGGTTCTACTCATGCTTTTACTGTGAAAAGAGAAAGCATCAATGAAAGCCAATTATTATCGTAAAAGGTGTCGGCCTCCCATGAAGGCACGTGCTCAGCTGCAGGTCAATGCAGCGAATCTTTCAGGTAGGAGGAAAGACCCTTGTAACATAAGTCACAGATGTGTAACCTTCATTCAATGAAGGACTGGTTGTGACAGCGTCATTCTGTCTTCACAGGATCTACTCCCCGGTGCCCCAGACCATATACATCTCCCCAACGCCATAGTGTAATTCGCTGTATTTTGCAGGTCATGGCTGCAGCCCTAGGGTCTGGGCAGGAAGTGGTACTTTTCTACTCCCGCATAGATAACTGGTCTTGACAAGTACCCTCCCATACCCCAAATCCACTAAATAGCCTTGCCACCTTGCTCCTCCTCCGTAATTTCGAAACTCACTATTCCCAAACATACCCAAAATACACCAGGCATCCTTCTGTCCTGCCCCATCACCCACTAATTCCACACCCTCACCCATTCTTATATGTAAGAATTATAATACTGGGCATCTTGTGACCCTCTCCCACTGTGCATTCCAACATCCTAATCCGAGGACACACTCTCCCAAATTGCCTTACTGGCAGGAGAGGAGTGGTGGTTGGCACTAGAAAGCCAAGTCTTGAGCCCAGACAACTTTTTTTAATCCAACAAATCAGTTAATATATTAAAACTGCATGAAGCCCCACAATGTTATGCATGTCCCGCCTTTCCCCTCGCACCCTAACCCGAGACCACAAGGTATAACTGTTTTAAAAAAATCACACAGACTTTACTTGGTTGTTACCGGAAGTTCACATTCTCTAGCACACGACGACTGTTGGACCAAAAAGGGGACTTGACCGCTTCAAAATGTTTTCTTAACACAATCTCAGCAATTACACTGCGTTGAGCGCAATTCCAAGACTGCTCATTCAAAATAGACTTAGGTTGTGAAACTATAAGACAAGTTTTTTTTGATTAAGTCGTTTTTTTTAGGGTCGAGCGCGCAAAGCGCTATGTCCCTGGTGTAATCGCTCTGTGGGCTTCTAACCATGCCCATGTCACGCCCATCAGTTTAGTTGATTTGTGGGCTTGCCTTTTAAAATTTGCTTGATTTAATTAGTGAAAGACATGCATACGTCAAACCTTTTCCAGGGTTTATCCCACCTTGAGCACACCAGCCAACTACTCAAAACATACAAGGCTCCATGTTTTCTGTATGCTTTCTGGACTACTTTTTCTCTTTATTTCATAGGCAGCGCAATCTCGCTGGCCAGTAGTCGAGCGCTTTGCATGACATCGACCCTGTTATGTGGATAATTGCACTTGTGTCTGTTACATGGATAATTGCACTTTTGCTGATACGTTTCACTCCGAGCGAACTTCTGTTCCCTTTTGTGTGTCTGCTTTGTGCTCATGATGGCCGTCGGCTTGCTTATATGAAACTGTTTTACTTTGAATTTTCAGGTTATGTGTCAAGAAAAGTCCAGTTGAGGAGTTTACAACGCTAGTAGCTTTAGCTCTAGCAAACGTGAGACTCATTGCATTGCAAATGCTTGTTAACTAGTGGAACCACAACCCTCTTACCAAACCAAATTACTGAGCTTCGTAATAACATTCACATTAGTGGCAAACCTTGGAATGCAATTTCAGTCTTGTCTCGACTAAAGTCAGAAATTCAAGCCATGCACCAATCCACGTACAAAGGAGCTGTCTCAGTTTATTGCTCCAGCGGTAATATTTATGTGAGGGAGGTTGGGCGGCAGGGGCAGCTTAGAGTTGGTGTTGAAAAACACAGTTTATCCCAATGTTCGCCTGTTCCCACTCCCCGAGTAATTCTACACATCAGGGAATACACCGCATGCATTCCACTAAGGTTACAAAAATATACCGTCCCGCCACTTGTTTGCAGAGACATTCCAAGGGCTCTGTACAAAAGCAGACGCTGAGGCAACCGTTTATAAGGGTTACAGGCGAGATCCAGATGCCGATGTTTCAAAAGAAAAAGGCCTTCCCTGGCAACCGTTTACTGGAAGGGACGGGGCGTTGGTGGAAAACCAGTCTCAACGCGAGACCCACTCTGCCGTGAATTCGACAAAAAAAGAAACCCATCACTTCTCAGGAGTATGCCCAGCTGATAGAAAACTCCTGGGGATACAAAAAGTCGACTATTTAATATCTCTTCACACCTAGAAATGTGCAAGTTCTGGAAGGGTGCTGTGTAGTAAGCTGCTCACATGGAACGTGTTTTCTTCTCATGTACATGGTACCGTCTCACCTTAAAGATTTTGGGGGCCCACGGCAGGACATTTGGGGGACCCTGTACTGAACACGTTTCAATTTTATTACCCAATTCATGCTAATCCAAGTCTGCTAGATTCCAAATATTAAATATGTTAAACGTTAACAGGGTCACAAAAATCAGTTGAAACATGCATTGCAGGTACCTCAAAAATACCTGGGATGACTGGGCAGACTGGCAGAGATAGATGGGCAAAGAGGGAAGGGACGTTTACACTACACAAAGGTTTAAAAGGCAGAGGGTTCACTTTCCCAGGGGTCCCTTGGGAGGTGGGGCCCTGGGCAATTTTCCACTCAGGCTATGCCTTAAAACATCTGACATGGCATGGGTACACAAACAGTATTTGTTAGATCCTTCTGCTCAACCAAACAAAGCAACGTTATTTGCTTCCAACCATCAACCACAATGACAAGCACTAGCAAAGCCACCAGCTCTTACTTTTTGGCTATGCCAAATCGTTATCGCTGATGCTGACCAGAATTAAAAAAAAAAAAAAAAAAAAAAAAAAAAAAGACACCCACACAGCACAATGATTTATGCACGCGTCACCAAGCAGGCGCATGGAGGCATGTTAATGCACTAGTGTGATGACATGTGCGCACACACTTCATGACGTGGTTGCTTCTTTTATTCATTTACCATTCCAAAACACAAAATGGCAGATGTCCATTATGAAGAGGTAAATTAGAAAAAAAATACAAAGAGGCTCAATTGAGCATTTGGAAAGCTGAGCGCCCCAGTTGAAATTTCCTGCTGTTGAGCCCTCCTACAAACACACTTTAAAAAAGGGATGTCGACGGGTGAGGCAGCAATGGGGATGGGAGGAAGACGTCAACCCAATAGTGAGCAGGGAGCGGCAACTTAATAATGGAACAGCACTGGAAACCGGGGTAGGATTAAGAAATAGGAAAAGGAACAAAAAAAAAAAAAACACTGTGCTCGGAAGGGCAGGGAAGGCAAGAGCTGATCTGGAAGTGCAACATGGAGCACAGGGATCTGAAGGAGAAAGCGGCACACAATCAAGAGGAGAGAACAAGAAAACACGTAGTCCCATAATGCTGAAAGCAAAACAGTTTCCTGAATGTAGGGATAAAAGTAATCAAATCAAAAGCAAGGCAAAGAAGTGGGCTTCCCCATGTTACGTCATATATTCAATGTTTATTAAAATCTATTATGTGTGCTATGATCAGACTGGGGTTAAATTCAACAATTGTGCCAAAGATAGTCAGCTGTTTATTGGCTTTTTGTGCAGCAATAAAAATGAAGCAAAAACACTAGCAGTTGGACATTAGCATGGTTTAAAGGCATATATGAAAACCTGCCAGCCATAAATGGAAATAAGATGGAGTTATTGGTTGTAGGCTTACATTAGTACTTGATCACTTTCTCCACAACCCAAGGCCTTCCGAACGGAGAGTTGTGCAATCCGTAGGCCCCTCAAAATAAAAAATATTGTAAATAACATTAAAACCAACAATATCAATGGAACACCATGTTAATATGTTGGAGAAAAAGTATAACTATTATCTGCACATAATGAGAAGGACCTAGTCTACTACGGCTACCATTGCTAGTGCTGTGACTGGGAAAAGAATTGACCTATTCCAGTGCGACATCTTAGCCTTCTAAAAATATATGACGGTTCTAGAACTCAGCACTCAGAAAAGAGGAAAATATTTTTAGCTCGTAATATTTATCTTTGTTTTCCAACCATAAGTACAAACACTTTGTAAACGATTTGCTTGGCAGTCGGTCAACATCTTATCTCCTTAGCAGCCCAGTATTTTTCCTCTTCACGTCATCCAGTCATCTTGGTTGAGGCCTTCCAGCCTCAACAGTAGTTGGTTTAGTTGTCCGGATGCATCACGCTGAACTTCACATTTCTAGACCTGCCCAACCTGAAACTGATTATGTCCATGCTAGTGGAAGACACAGGCAATTATACCTTGAAAAATAATCATACTATTATTCGTGGAGATCTCAATGGTGGGTAAAATTGCACTGGGCTCATTTTCTCAGAAATCGTAAACCTCACAATAAATAAGGACCTTACACAATAAGCAGGACATCATCTTTTCATTTCATCTTTCCTGAATTATACTATGAGTCAGCCAACTCCTCTAGCATGGTCTGACAATTTTTTGTTTCTATTCAATCTAAAAATGATAAAAAGATAATAAGATGAAAAAGAAGAAAAACGCTACCACAATATGATGTCGGAGCTCATTTAAACTTGCAGAAGCCAATCTTAATTCTCCTGCTTCCTTTCCCCCTGAAATAACATTAGATTACAACATGGAAACAGACCAGGACATCAACAGATTTTTCTCAAACTTTAATCATAACATGACACATCTACTGGATATTGGTTTACTAGTTAACTCTTACACTATTTTATCCAAGGAAAAGGACACACTCAGTTTGGTATTAAATTGGGTGGTGCCTGCGGCAAACCCTGCTCTGTCCTCATCAACAACTACCTCGAAGTGCCCTTCTCTTGGAAAATATTGCTATTGTATATCAGTTCCCAAAAATTTGGTGTGAAATTCGTAAAACTATTTATTATGTGTGTTTTATGTGATAATATTTAGGTGGAAGCTTACAAGAAGAATAGCTGCTGGATTTTTTTTGTCAATTTCTTATTTTGAGATCCATGAAATGGTGCATTGAAAAAAGGAGTCCCAAAGTATTTTAGTTACAATATGACTTAATTATTGGTGGTGCCATACCACTTTTAGGGACTATGGCGAGTTATGAGATGACTTCATTCACTGAAAAATTATGCCTTGGTGGTGGTGGTGGGGGGGGGGGGCAGGGGAATGGAATGATGATGGGGGGGGGGAGCGTTTGAGGACCTACAGAGCCCGGTAGCAAGATAACCACTGCTTAGCAGGTCTCTGCCGGCCGATGTCTTAATCTGGCACTTATCTGCGGTGTCTGGGCTCGATACTGGCTCCCTTCGCACTGTGTGCCTGCCCCAAACAAAGTGAAGCTGCATATGCTACTATTGGGGGCGCATCAGGCCTTCAGGTAGTGACTGACAGTGCTGAGAGTGGGCAGCTGGAGCCGTCAGAGCTATACTCAACACCATAGCCCAGCGAAAGAGTGGGCCTGCACCAACGCACTTCAGTGGGGGTTCTTGGCCCCAGATGATATTATCAGGCTGGAGCTGCGTTGGAAGCGCTCTGATCAGACATGACCTGCATGGGACAGGCCCTTTTTTGGCCTAGGACGTGGGCTGTGAAGGCAGCTTGAGAGAGAGTGGAGGCTAAAAAGACTGTGGCTGAGCTCACTGGTGCTGCATGTGGGCCCTGTGGCCCTGGAGGGGCAAGTCCTCACCCTGCCCCCAAAACCTGGATACAAGGCCCATCCTAACTACTGTCCATCAAGGAAGCGTCCTATCAGCTGAGCACGGTGGGTGCAGCCCCTGCAACCATTAGCCCCACGGCGTGACTGAGCGGGGCGCTTGGCGCTTACTGACCTTGGGGCGAAGAACTCGCTCACCCACCTTGGGCCCCGATTATCAGGGCTCCGCTCAATTTTGAAGTGTCTATACTTGGGCCTTCCCTACTCGATCCTCCCCACAACATTGGCCTGCTTGTGCCCCCAAGCTGAGAGTCTGCCAACACTGGGGTGTGGCGGGGCCTAACGGTGCTGCTGGTCATCAGTGAAGCTCCTATATCCCTCTGCACTCCAACTTGTTGACAGCCTAAGAGCGGGGTCCTTGGGCGCATCTCTGTTTGGCGCAGTGAGCTCTTTGGTGGGGGCCCTGGCAAGCAGATCTACATGTTCCCCTAATTCCCAGAGGGCAAAACCAATGGAGAGAGACTCTATCCTGCAACTGCCTGCCATGCTGGACTGCGAGCCATGGAGAAACTGAAAGCACACCAGTCAAAACTGGAGGGAAGTGGCAGACGCGACACTCCAAGTTGGAGATAGCCACAGGAGACCCACCTTGAGAGATCCCAGGGCACTTCTATGCAAGACCCAGACCTGAAAGAGATATTGGTGGACGTCAAGAATAGTCTGCTTGCTACTGATGCTAAAATTGGCCTTCTCACTAGCCAAGCTGACCGCTTGAAAGAGCAAGTGGATCAGCACGAGGACCAGCTAGATCACCCTGAAGCCCAGGCATCTGATGCGGAAGACACTCAGACAGCAGCCTGTAAACACCTGCTCCGCATGGACAAAGTCCTCAGTGTTATCAAACTCAAAAATGAAGACTTAGAAGCACAATAATCTCAGCATCATTGAGATTCCAGAATCCACAGCAATCGACAAAACTGAATACTTCCTAGAGGAAATGTATCAATCGCTGTTTGAGGATGCTCTTTCAGCTGTCTTTATCGTGGAACGAGCCCGCAGTTCATTCAGTCTGCGTTCCCCTCCCAGTGCTCCGGGTAGACCTTTAGCTGCTAGACTTCTCAATTACCGAGATCATGATGTGGTCCCCCGCCTAGTTCATGAGTGTGCCTCCTTCAAATATCAGGGCAATAATGTCTCCTTCTATCCCGATTTTACACTGGCAGTGCACCTGGACCAACACAAGTACATCCTGACCAAACAACTATCTTAGAAGGGGGAGATTGCCTACCCCTTACTCTACCCTGCCAAGCTGCGGATACATCACAATGGGAAGTTTCACTACTGACCAATGCCAAAGGCACACTGACATTTTCCAGAAAGTTTTCGATCCAGAAAGTAACTCCTCAAGCATCACCTACTCATCACAACAAAGGCCACCTCAGTGAAAATGAATAACGTCTTATGGTGCCGCCAGCATCGCTGTGCCCCTGGTGGTGAGTGCTGTCTCTACAACAACACTTAAACTGCCGCTGCCATACAATCCAAGGCCCTGCCCATGTGACGGACACCTCCAATCTGCTCGGTTTCTTTTCTGATTCTTTCTATATTTTGTTTGTGTCCACACCGACTTCAGCTCGGAAGCACCCACACCCCATCTGCCACCCACCTCTTTCCAGACTGGGGAGATCGCCTGGCTCTTTGATACCTCACTGGATGATTCCCTTTCTGGGATGGGAGCTCTCAACCAAGATCTGGGGTTGAAGTGGTTGGGAAGTGGCTTTGTTTACTTTGTTTGTGATCCTTGGTTTTCTACCGCCACATATCACACCTGGCAAGGCTCCACAGAGTTACTGCCTCATGCAACTGATGGGACATTGCTTGGCTCTCCTGTACCACAGCATGCTGCTCATCATTTGCAATGCGATGACCACTACCAGACGTAACCTGGAACGAATCTGGATTCCACGTTTATGGTTGAGGAAGTGGTCTAGGTTATACAGCGCATTCCCAGTGATAAAGTGCCTGGACTAGATGGGCTTACTACCTCCTTTCACAAAAAAACTCATCTCATTTGGCCCGGCATCTCCTGGCAATGTATGAGGACTCTCTGCTGAGACGTCACCATCTCTCCGTGAAGCAGTGATAGTCATGATGCTCAAACCGGACAAGCCTGCTATTTGTTGTGATTTGTACCTGCTGCTTCCAATAGCAAATGTTGATTATAAAATATTCATCAAGGTCCTTGCAAACCGTCACCTCACTCTGCTGACCGACATTGTCCATACAGACCAGTCGGGTTTTGTGAAGGGCTGGTCCATGGCACACAATCTTCGCATAATGTTCACCCTCATGCAAGCTATAGATCCTCTGCTCGCCGCCACCGCTGCTCTACTCAATGCCACAAATGCATTTGACTCTTTGGATGGATTTGCTCTACTCATTCTGCTTACTCTTGCACCTTGGTTTCAGCCCGTTTCGTGTGCCTAGTTCAGTTCCTATGCGCCACCCTCACAGTCCAACGTCAGCTCAATGGGATGATCTCAACCCATTTCCTATCACACACGGAACCCAACAGGGATGCCCCTTATCCCTGGTCCTATTTGTTGTGGCAATGGAGCTGCTGTCTGTCCAGCAATGTTAGCACCATGCTCTCAGGGGACTCAATTTTACAGCCCAAATGATGTTGGTGTCCATGTACACGGACAATGTCAAGCTGTACGCCTGATAACCTCAAACAAGCCTAGCCCCAGTCATTCGTGAACAAGTCAGATTTGGTACACATTTGTCCATCCACATGAATTAGGCGAAATCTATACTATTTCCCTTCATGCAGGGGTTCAAATCAGAAAATCTGCTGCAATGGGCCACTGAACAAGTGAGCTACCTGTATATTTGGCTCAGCCGCGACATGGATGAACCATGGAGGGCCAACTATGGCAGGGCCATTATGTGGTTGAAGTAGCGGAGCCCGACCTGGACTCGACTGCCTCGGTCTGTAATGAGGCTGATCGCTACTGCACAAATGGTTCTTACCCAATTTCTTGCATCTCTTTCTTAACCTCCCAATCCTACTCACCACACATTTTCTTCAGCGATTGCACTCCAACCTGATGGCCCTGGTCTTGGCCGGAAAACAGCCATCAACAACAAGGGAGCTACTCACTCTGCTGTTTACACGGGGGGGTCTCAACCTACCAACATGACGCTATACACACTTTGTGCCCAAGCCCAATACTTCAACACACTTTCAGCCCCATATGCCAGTGGAGACCGAAGAGGTGGCGCCTTGTCCTCTGGCTCCAACTCCCTATCAGACCTAAAAGCCATAATGAAATTGACCCAGCGGAGTGCATTCGATGGGCGTGGAACAGCATGCAGCATCGCTCCCAGCTACTTTGCATTTATGCTCCAACTACCCAACCCCCCAACCCCATGCTGTCGCCGCTGCAGGATGATGACCCTAGAGCAAGAGCCTACAGGCATGGCATTCGTACATTTGCAGACAGAGTCTGAAGGTCAACTTCTACCCCAATATGTGGCAGACAAGCATTCCCACCCCACAGCACTAGACGTCCCTCTCTACCACCAGCTCTGTGCTACCGGATGCGTGTTACAGGACATGTTCCTCACGCCACCACCCAGGCTCCATGCACTTGAACACATGCTGACTAACACCTCCACTCCCAGGTTAGTCACCCGATTGTAAAATGAGATGCATGGCAAGACGCCCGTGCACACTCTGGTGGCTCACACAGCCTTGGACTTAAACATTAACCCTCCCATCACAGACGCACCATGGTCGTGTTGATGTGAGCACACTGCAGTCCTCTCACCCAACTACAGACAGCAGCACATTCATTTCGAATTCCTGCACAGGCTGTAACATATCCAAGCAATTGGTTCACATGGGGTTGATCGATGATGGGCTCTGCTTGCAACCAGGTACTGACAGATCACATTTTCATGAAAACTAAATCTTAAAACATTAAAGAAAATCTATAGTTGTGTGGGGAAATGCCAATTAAGGTGTCAGTTGATGTGGCTAGATGTACAAATATATCGGAAAAATGTATACAAACAATAAGAAATTAGGGTGTGTGTGGTTGGTGGAGGAAAGGATATCAAAATTAAAGGGAGAACTGTGAATACCAAAACTAATGAAACAGGACGTGCATCTAGTAAGGGGTTATTGTGCTTTAGGTGTGGTTCAGTTAGCCATTTGGCTAATTCTAAAGGATGCGCAGCGTCAAACAAGGAATGTAGTACATGCCAAAAGAAGGGCCATTTTAGCAGGGTGTGTAAAAATGTGAATACGTGTAAATCAAATTATGGAAGATGTTAAGGATGAGGATGCAAATTTGCCGGTAGTAATGTTAAGTGTACAAGATGAAAAAGTGTGTGAGTAAGAAAGCCACAAAATTGACTAGTTGTCTGATCAGCATTGATGGAGTACTAATTGAAACGAGGGTGGATTCATGTGCTTGGTATATCATTATGGGCAAGGACATGTTTGACAGTTTATGGCCTGGCAAGGGATTATTTGAGCCTGATGACAAATAAGGTAGCTATTCGGGACATAAGATACCCAGGCAGGAATTTGTGCGGTCAGATCTTGAATTTGGTTCATGGAAATACCAATGCAAAGTTTATGGGGCCTTGGTTTCAGGTTGGCCACACATAATGGAACTTGGTTTGAAAATTGATCCTTGTGTCAGTCCGCCAGTGTACTCCATCCAGGATGTTGCAATGAACAAAATATACACAGAATATGCCTATTTGAAAGTTGTGTCAATCAGACAAAGATTGAGAAATGTGCCATTACAACTACAGTGAGAAATTAAAGGGAATGTTGAAGGACTTGTGGGAAAAACGTATTATTGAATCTGTTGAATGTTCTGATTGGCTATCACCTATTGTAATTTCTCTTAAGTCCAATTGAGATTTAAGACTGTAAACTTGAGGTGCTTGATTGAGGCAACCTAAGTGGACACATTTCCTCTGCCTAATTTACAAGTGTTAACAATGTCAATGCAACTATATTTTCTACGATAGATCTCACAAGTGCATAAAATCAGATTCAGTTAGATGAGAAATCCAAGCACTGTACAACTTTTATAACTCCAGAAGGTATGTTCCAATAAAAAAGAATGCCATTTGGGCTTGCAAGTGCATCTGCAGTTTTCCAAAGGAAGATGACCAAAAAGGAAAAGGACGTGACACTGAAAACCGTTAAAAAAGGGCAAATGCGAGGAGAAAGCAATGCATTTTGGAAGATCAAGGAGGAACTTTCTGTGTGCAAGGGAATAGTGTTGAGAGGGGACAGGATCGTACCACTATATGGAGTGCAGGAGAGTATTATTAAACTTGGACATGAGGAGCATGGAGGAATGTCTAGCACAAGGAGGAAAATTTAAGGAAAACCTTTGGTGGCCATGGTTGGATGCTATGGCTGGCCATTGGGTAATGAATTGTGGAGCATGTAGTGCAAGCGATAAGGTGGCTAAACCTCTGAGTATACCTTTAACAATGGTGGAATTGACGGATGGTTCTTTGAGCAAACGGTCCATAGATTTCATGGCACCTTTTTCTACCTTATCTTCTAAGGAAACTTAAGCCATAGTACTTATTGATTACTATTCTAAGCGGCCAGAGGTAAGTATGGGGAGTAATGTGACCACAGATGTGGTCACAGAATTCCATGAGGACGCCTTTTCATGGGAAGACATCCCTGAAACTGTGGTTTAGGAAAACAGCATGCAACTCAGGTCTCAGAAAATGCAATTGTTTTTTAGGAACTTCAGTGTTAAACATATGAAAGCATCATTGTACCAACCTGAAGGAAATGCCTAAGTGGAACATTTTAATAAAGTAGTAAAGAAAACCATCCATTTAGCTTTAAGATCAGGTTTGCCCTGCAAAAAAATCTATTCAGGAAAGATTGTTATCCTACAGAGCCACACCTAATTCTGTGGTGGGCAAAATGCCTTTTGAGTTATTACGAGGAAGGCAACCTTCTAAAAAGTTGGTGCTGTGGTGGTTGAGGAGAAAGCATGATCAATTATTTGGTGTGGAAGAAGACAAAGGTATGAGGAAGAGAGTGGAAGGGTTACAGGAACAATCCAGGATTGGAAGGAATTCTCATTAAAAAATTGCCTGTTGTGGAGGTAGGTCAATATGTGCGTGCAAGAAAACTGGGTTTTGTTGGAGAAGGGGCACTGTGTTGGTCTGAACATTTGAAGGGGATTAAAGTTTTAGCAAGTGCTATTGAACTTGAAGATGGGAAGGTGTGGAATTGACATCGTGTGAGTTTATGTTGGGTGAAGGAAGGCGATACCGAGCCTAATTGTATGCCTAATGGTACTTGACTGATGGTAGTGGTTATTTGATGGGGAACGATGTAGCACAGGATGTGGATGTATTGTGAATTGGAAGTGGTGGTGATCTGGTGCGAATGTGAGAACAATGATGGTTGAATGAATGTGTAGCGCAGTACAAGAGTGGGGAAAGTACCTGTACATTTTGACGATTACCAAGTCAGATAACTGTTTATCCTGGGTCATAGAAGGCTGAAATGATTATATCAGTTATACCTTGTAGCAAATAATGAGATTGTATTCTTTTATTTCTCTCTTTTATTGTATATTGAATTGTGGGGGGGGAGGGAGAATTGGTAGAACATTGGGGTAGAATGTAGAATATGGAATGTTTGGAAATGGTGTTCTGTGTATTACCGTTGGGAAAGGCAGTTGGAGTTGTGAAGATTTTCCTGATGGTCATTCAGGCACCACTCCTTATGAGGATCTTATCTCTAACAAATATCCACATACCCAAACCTACCAGCATTATCCCCATGCAATAGCACCAGCAAGCCCTATCCTTCTTAGATGCATACACCTCATTGCTTGATGGACAATCTCAGCCCCACGCCCTTCCAACCTTATTGACTATGCTGCACCCACGGTAGTTTGTCATCTACACTGATTCAGAGCAGTATTTAGAGACCTATAACTGCAGAGCGGCAAAGTTCTGCTTTTTTCACTTGAAACATATAAGGAAATGCCTCCCTTTGATCAATCCAGAACACCATACTAATGACACACTCGCCCTTACACAAACTCCCCTTGAGTATGAAAACTATTTATAATTTAATCTACCCAATAAATTGCCCCAACTTGTCCAGAATGCAGCAGTCAGGCTTGTAACTGGTTATCGGCATGCCACAATTTTAGTAATCCTATAATGAAGGCAAAAACTGCCTTTTAGTCAGGAAAAAGATCTCCTAATAATACATCCTTTTATATGTTCAATTGACCCGCGGATAAAGTGAGCTACATACCTCAAACCATACATTACACTGATCTGATACACCAGGGATACTCAAAGTGCGGCCCTCCTGACCTCTACATGCGGCCCCAGGGCTGCTGTTGACTTGTCTTAGCACTGACCTTCAGAATGCAGTAAAACGGACAAGTATTAATTTAGCTGTTTACTAAATTAAAAGGAAAAGCAAAGAAGATGTCCTTCACCACATACAGAAACATCTTCATTTTAAAAAGACTATGTAACAATCGTACAAATAGGATAGTCTTCCAAATTCCGAAAACTGTTTTTCAATATCATGTAGAGGTTTCATTTTAGTGCATCCAATTATGTAACTGTATTGGCAGGTATGTATTTAAAGTGATAGTTCTCAAGTATGATGTTAGAAACATGTATGCCTTCCCCACTCTGACAAGAATGCTATTAGTTAACCAAGAGGCAAGTGTGCTCGCTATACGGCCTGGGCTTTTATTATAGGTGGAATAACATGAACGTTCATTAAATCAAACACAAAAGGTTTTGTACAGGGCACATCTTGAACTCATGTATTTTGAGGTGCACTTCTCACTTCTCATACATGATACTGAGCAAAAAGAAGGCAAAGTGAAATAAAACAATTGCCTAGGATCATAGAGTTTGGTCAAGTGGGGAAACAGGGATTCATATGATCTTCCTAGAGAGTAGAGGCTTAATTTCAAAGGGCAGTATTGAGTGAAACCCTCAAATCAACAGCACTATTTACTGTGCACACCACACACATGCTTGGCGAACACTACAACCAACTTCTAATGAACCCCCCGCCCTTTCCCCCCTCTGCACCACACACACGTCTGCTACAATAATGTGGCCATCAGCAACATCACAGACCATACTTTTTGGCCCCTGGTACAATGTTTTCAAGTACCCTAGTGATACACTTGTGTTTAACATTCCAAAAACAACAAGCATTGGCAAAGCCAATGGTTCTTGCCTATGTGAGATTCATTGGTTTGCTAATATATATATATATACACACACACACACACACATATATATATATATATATTTTTTTTTAGATATGTTGGAATAGTTGAAAGTTATGTAAAAAAAAAAGCTGCATGACACAGCCAGCGTTCTCCGCATTATACCACTTTTTTATTTTTACTTATGCTGCACAGAAGCCAACACTGCTGTATAATATGGCTAAAAAAAACATTGACAAAGTCAAAAGATCTTGCATAGGCCAGACCAATGGGCTTTGCTAATGCTTGGAATGAAATGTCATAAGGTAAGTTAAAAGTATTTATATAGCGCTGAAGCGCTAAAGTTATGGAATGGTGAATGCCCTTCCAAAGGTACTACTATGTCCAGATCCAGAAGCATTTTAGGGCCATACAAAGCTGTCAAAATGTGACATATAAATACGCTGAATGTCACATAAGTTGTAGGTCTGCAGAAAAGTCCAATGGGTTACAGATTTTACTAAAGTGATGCTTTAGGCTATGTGTTACTTTGGGTGCAATGGTTACCAAAAACAAACAAAAAAAGGCACTCCTGTCTGCTCATTTAGTATGCATCACTCACCTCGTGGCTCCCTAGTACCTGCAAGGTAACTGAGGTTGCGGCTGCTTGTTTAATGGTAACATAGCAATAATCTGTGCTCAGTGGGTTTCCTAGAGATTTTGATCTCTGTGCCACTGCACTTGCTGCACCATTCAAATCGAAGTACCCAGTTCCTGCAAGGTAACTGCACTTGTGACTGCTTTTTCAGTGGCAGCATATAGCAATAGCAATAATCTATGCTTGGTGGGTTTCCCAGAGCAATCGGCCCCTGTGCCACTGCACCTGCTACACCATCCAAATCATGGCCCTAGTTCCTGCAAGATAATAGTGCTTGTGACTGCTTGCTTAGAGATAACCTATAGCAATAATTGATGCTCAGTGCTAGTCACTGCACCTGCTGCACCATACAAATCATGGTCTTAGTACCTGCAAGGAAACATGTGGAAATCGCTTACATCCAGTAATAAATGTGTTCTGAAAAAGGCAAAGTTGCAGATGGAATACATAATTATTTTGTAGGTAAAGAAACACAAATTCTTTCATAAAAGTGTCTTTAAAGGTATCCGGCCCACCAAAACGTGTTGCCACAGATATCAAAGCATACACTTTACACATCAAAGTAAAAGCCAAGCACCGTTAAATTGTGTTACAATGTGGCTGTGCTTAACAGTAAGTGGACCATAAACAGCGTAAATTGCCGAAGATCACCATTTGTTAAGCTTGTCGCTGAGACTGAAAAGCTGCGTTGTACATTGTTTCTAAAAAGGCAGTTTCACAAATTAAATGGACTCAAAGAAGAATTGTGCAAAAAAAGTGCAAATGTTATGTGCAGATGAGGAAAAAGATACTTTATGAGATGACTATGTCTTAAAAAAACAAAAATAGGCACAAGCAGGCTTGTGGCAAAAGGCTGCATTCCTCTTTCCTTTAAAGGCTGATCATATTGAAGTCAGCAGAAAGCAAAACAAAATAACCAGGCTCCTACAGAAACACAGCTTGACATTTGACCTCAGTCTTTGAATGCCCAGCAAACGTTACAGATAACAAGATTTAAGGCTTGTTGACAGAAAAGAAATACACCGATTTCTCACTGTGCTGGACGAATCGAACATTGAGAGCTTAAAACAAACCCAGCAAATGGGAAGCAAGAAAACGTGTTACAAACCACAATGGAAAGACTGTCCGAATGCATTCCTAGGTCAATTTTCTGAAAGTCACCAAGAAGTCTTAAGCAAACCAGACAGGCTGGGACCTGAAAATCACCACATTTGGTGATTGAACATTCTCAGCTGCAACTGCTAAAACATTTAATAGTTTTATTCCAGATCCTCGGCTACACTGTACTCTCCTTATATTTAAGAAAAAAAAAAAGACCCCTCTTTTTAACGTGTAATTTGAATGCTGCATTTATTTTATTCTGCTGTTATTTTTTCCATGGCTCAAAGGACCTCTACTGTACATATGCTGACACTACAGCCAAAGCTGTTGAGTTTGGAACTGGGGAACCGGGTTCTGGTCTCGTCGTTGGCTCAACATCCTGTGATTCTGGGCAAACCCCTTATCTCCTTGTGCTTTAAAAGAAAAAAGTGAATGTGTCCATGTGTAATTTAACTTGTGCTCATGTAAAGTGCTCCAATACCGTCGGATCCAGTTGGTGCTAATAAAACTGCCAAAAATAAAAATTGACTTTTCAGGAGAATAAATTGGCTCCAAGTACATATTCACATCTGTTTTAAAACAGTTACTGATCCACTGGTGTCTTTTCGAACATACCTCTTTCCACTAAGAAGTTATTAAAACACTACTGTCCAGCAAATATTGGAGAGCTTCTTCTTGGCTAGCCACTCATTAAAGACCCCATCGGTAGAAGTCATTTCAGAATAGAGGGGCTGATCTCTAAAGCAGGCTCTCAGTAAGGAAAAAAAAAAAACCTTCCTCGTTAGCAAGCCCCTTTCTCTCTCATGCTCAGGCTCCCTTGTAGACAATACACATGCTGAACTCCCAAATGCCTTGCCCTCTTGCCATAAAAAGCAATCTCCCCATCAGCAACCTCCCTGCTGGTCTCAAGAACTAAATCCCACAAACAACCTCCTAGTTTGCACCTCAAGTTCAAAACTCAAATACAACAAGTACTGCAGTCCAACAACTCAAGGACTACAATGTAAAACATCATTTTATTGAATGAGCATATAAAACAAAACACTTGAGCTGGTAAAGTATACTTCCGGGAGTTGTCCTCAGCTTCAGACAACCTGTGTGCAGCCTCCCTCGCAAACGAGGGGTGCTAGAGAAACGTGTAGCAACGTTATACAAAAAAAGCATATATTAATACAACACCAAGATCATCTTTATCCTCCGTCTTACTTCCCATTGCCATGGACTCACCTCTTCAGCTCACCTCTTATTCGGAAGAATCAGGTCTGTCTGATTCAGTTCCAAGTAAAACTAGTTTCCAAGTTTGTTTTCATCAACCAAAGGCCTCGAGTGGGGTTTACCACTTCAACAACTACCATAGAAACAGCAATTTTACCAGTACCTCTTGTATGCAGGTTTGACTACTGTACTGATATTGTCACAGGCCTAACGGCTCTGAAATGTAGATTTAAAAAGGCTAACAATACCAGATATCTCCCCTTGAATCCCAACTATTCAAAGCAAGTAGGCCCTGCATGGACATCTTTGTACGAGTCACAGTGAAAGAATGTACAGAGTTCAAGGTTTATTTCATATCTAACCCACAATGCAATCCATGGCCAAGCACAGACAGCTTACCACAGCCTTCCAATGTTACCAGCAGACAAGGCTTCTAAAACCTTCTGTCTCTATGGCTGAGCAGGTACACTTGTTTTTGAAGTAGACTTCTACAATACCAAGAGTTTGGGGTTCTATCCCTCCTCATCTCGGACAGAAACCAGATTAACTTAAGTTCCTTACAGCTCCACACACAATCCTTTTCAGTGTGAGTTACAAAACTTTATCTATGCCCTCTTTCTTTTTAATATAAAGGTTATTAAAATATTTGATTTGGCAAAACTACTTGTTACACAAATCTCTTTAATGATTTAAATGTACATGTTTATAAAAATGCAACTACAGACATACAAATTAAACACTTCACTGCTTAGATGCACTTATGCTTCCTATACAGGAGGAACGGACATAGACACTGTGTAATCTTTGTTAGACAAAGTTGCATTGCAAACCCAATCTGGGGAAGGTTTATGTGATTGCAAGAGCAATGTCCATGTGACACGCAGATCAATTTTTGGAATGATGTCATCAAGTGTATTTACTTCTTGCCCGTGTCTAGTACATCATACAGAATGTGTCCTCTAGCCTTAGAGCCCACTGTAGCGGGCCCTACCTGCCATTAAAGGCCTGCTCCTGCATTAAAGGCCAGAGCCAAAGGCCAGGGACTTTAATTGCCGGTATAGCCCAGTTATGAAGGGCTATAAGGCTATTAGAACATTCTGCCACTAGAGGGCAGAATGTTCTAATAAATAAAACAAAGTCCTCAAGGGCCCCAAAGGATTAAAATCCCCTCAGTCTTCGTGAGGGCTTTGTTCACGGCTGTTGCTGTGAACAAAGAACAGTGGAGTTTTGACGCTCCAGGCTTTTACCAGCCAGTAAAAGCCCAGAGCACTGTCTCCAATGGAGCTCCCAACATTCCAATCTTCCAATAAAACTTCATCTCCTGCTCTGATCTTAAAGCAATCCCTAATGAAAGCAATCAATGTCATTTGAGGTCAAATCAGGCCTTGGCTGGTTATCAGTTTCCATTAATTAGTGTTTAGCAAATTGCCAAAACATTCACATATTACTTATATACAGGTACTTTTACACTAACTGTATGATGTTCCTACATTTTTTTCATATCTCTTAAACTGCTCGTATTTTGCCTTCCTTATTCTACCCCACTCCCCGCCTCTCCCTACAAACAAATGCAATAGAGTCCAGGCGAATACAATTGAATTATGGAAACACTCAATGTGGCATAAATAATTTCAGTGAAAGGTAAGTACCCCCATGTTAGAAATTAGGTCTCTGGGTGGCAAAGTTTGGATGCTGTCCAGATAGGGATGACAATCCTAGTCAGGGCAAGTCAGTTACACACCATAAACTAACGTGTGCTCAACTTCTGGCAGCTTGGCACGGAGCAGGAAGGCTTAATTTAGGAGGCTATGTGTAAAGTATTTTTGTAACATTTAAAACAGTAAAACAGTGAAACAGTGAAAACACCAGACAAACAATCCACACCAGGTTAGAAAAAAAGAGCTTTATTTACTGAACAAAACAATACCAAAATGACAAAAGAAACAACTACTAAATACTTAGAAGTTGAGATATGACTATTAAAGAATGAACTTAGTTGTAGTGCTTAAAAGCATAAATCGCCAACTGGGACTATCTGCTCGTGCTTGACCAGATCAAATCAGAAAAGTCAGGCTGACCGTGATGGAGTGCAGGTTGGTTACAGGGATCAACCTTATCCCACTGAAAAAGTACCTTGTTACAATGTCAAGAGGGCCCGATTCATGAAGCAGAGGAGGTGATGCGTCAATCTTGCTTGATTTAGGCGATGCATCAGTTCCGAGCCATGCAAATCGAGATGCAGTCGCTTCCTACAGTTAGGTGATGCATCGTCGTTAAGCCGCACAGTCGGATGCAACGTCCTCTGAGCAGGCAATGCCTTGCTTCCAATCAACACAATGGGGTCAATGAGCAGATTCTGACAGTTGCAGCACTTTATACCCACTTCAAAGGGCCCATGACTGGACTGGCACCACTTGGCATTTCAAGATTCGCAGCAAGCAAAGTCCAGGCGCTCTTGCAGGATGAAGAGAAGTCTTTGATGTCCCTGAGACTTCTGAACAGGAGGCTAGCCAGCAAGCACTTAGTCACTTTGGTTCTGGAGATATTAAGGTGCAGGTCCAATCCTTCTCACTCCCAGGCAGTGAAGGCAGCAGGGCAGGCACAGCAGAGCAGGAGTCCAGCAGAGTGACAGTGCCTTTAGCAGTACAGCAGTCCTGGCAGAATATCCTCAGGTCCAGAAGTGTACTCAGTTGGTAAGGTCACAGGTCAAGTTATTATACCCAGTGGTGCCTTTGTAGTGGAGGAGACTTCAAACAGAGGCCTTTGAAGTGCACATAGTCTCAACCCTTCCTGCAGACTCGCTACAGAGGGTTAGGCAGTCCTTTATGTGGGATCAGGACACACCCCATTCAGATGTGTCAGCCCCTCCCCCATCTTGCCTAGGAGGGCCATCAGGATGTTAATAGCCCATCAGTAACACCCAAGCTCCCTTTGTGTGTTGCAGTCTGGAGGGAATGCACAAGAGCCTAGCTGTCACCCACCTAGATGTGTAAATCAGAGACAGGCATAAGGCATAAGGCACTAGATTTTTAAGATAAGAAAACGCAGACTTTCTAAAAATGGCATTTTCAGAATTACAATTTAAAATCTGACATCACCATAAGTTGTGATTGTAAATTGAGAATCCAGTGACACCAAACTTGGGGGGCCCACTCTTCCCGATTGAAAATTACACTTATAAAATGTAATAAGGTAATCCCAATGTTCACCAACAGGAGAGATAGGCCTTGCAGTAGTGGAAGAGTTTTTCACTACCTGAACATGCAAAACTAAAATGTACATGTGCAGTGTTTTAAATACACTGCACCCTGCCCACTGGGCTGTCCCTGGCCTACCTTGGGGGTGACTATTATGTATTAAAAAGGAAGGATTGGGCCTGTCAAAAGGGTTAACTTCCCAGGTCGACATGGCAGTTCAAAACTGCAAACCGGCTCTGCAATGGCAGGTCCGAGACATGTTTAAAGGGACTACTGAAGTGGGTGGCGCAATCAAGTGCTGCAGGCCCACTAGTAGCACTTAATTTACATGCCCTTGCCACGTGTAGTGCCCTTTATTAGGGACTTTTAAGTAAATTAAATATGCCAATTTTGGATAAGCCAATGTTACCATATTTTAAGTACAGAGCACATCCACTTTAGCACTAGTTAGCAGTGGTAAAAGTACCCAGAGTCCTAAAGACAGCAAAAATGAGGTCAGCAGGTAAAAAAAAAAAATCACAAAAAATAAAAATAAAAATAATCAGGCGAGTTCACGCCAAGGATGCCGAGTCGCACACTCCACTGGTGGAAATGTTTTAAAACAATTTTCATTTGTTACATTATTTACAGAGAATATTTTGTTGCCCATTATATTTTGAATAATTTAATAATTTTGTTTAATATGCTGGAGTTTAGGCCGAATATCTCCCAACAACTTATTTTGCAAGCACTTTCCTCAACAGAACTGTACATCACACTAGTGCCTTTAATATCATTATCCTTCCTGACAATCAATTATTATCTTAAATCTAACAACTATTATAACAATCCCAACCTTTGAGTACAACCACATATCCAGGGCAAATTTCAGGTACCCTTTCTCCCCTAAAGAATTTTTGTGATTTCTTTATTAAGGCCCAATTTGTTCTTGATCTTTTGGCCCAATACTGTGCGTAGATTTTTCTTTCTTCTCTTTCAGATACTTCTTAACAACAGCATGCCTCAGAGCCCATGGACAGCCACCTTGTTATCAGTAAACCTGTCTGCCATAATCCCAACATTATGTTCTCGTGAGCCTCAGACAGGCTGCAACCACGTTTGAACAAACATGCCTAATCTGATCTGTTTCCTGCCTTATCACTCTTAAGAGGATGGCAGATAGTGTGAGGGTTTAGCAAATCAGTTTAAACAAATATAGTATATCTATTTTAAAAGGTGAGGTCAGTTCAAAGGACCTGTTAATCAACAGACAACCAACCCAAAATGATTCCGTATTTCTCGCACTTTTATGCGAAACTTCATATACTGGGTAAAAAATTGCTGTTAAAATGGTGCAAGGTCTTTTTATAGCTACCACAAAACGCACACGAGCATTTACAATCTCCGTATTTGCCTTTTATGAAAGCCTTTGCCATTTTCTGCACAATGATAGCATGTTACACATAGCTATTTTGCTGCATGCCCCCATTAAAACGCATTTTACCAGTTTGCACGGTTGTGTGCAGGCAGACAACATCGCAAATATGCATAACATTTAGGAGCAGTTAACTCGGCATCTTAAAGCTTATGTGCACCCCTCTCTAATCTTCATGATGTCACGCATCCCTTTCAACCTAGTGCCCCTAATCCTTCAACGACCGGGAATGAATACCGACCGATAACCTACCTCTCTACATCCCCAACCTGCTCACCTACCTGAGACAAAGCCCCCCACCCTTTCAGTGCTGATGCCCACCTTACTTTATCTCTTAAGGTCCCCTCTGCCCTCATTTACTCTTCACTCTCAACAGTGCCCAGCCTGGTGACTCAACTTGGATCTTTCTAATGAGGGTGCTGATACTTTTGAACCCCCCTAACCCTAGGCGGAGGGACGGGACTGAGAGTAATAGAATGCATTGCTAGAGGAGAAACTGAGGGACCAATGGTTGACTCTTATCGAAGCAGGCATTTTATCTCCAACCCCAAGTACAACTTTCGGTTCTAAGGGAGGAATGGAGGGGTATGGCTGGTTTCTCCCAACTTCACTTGTGGCAGGGCCTTTTCTGCTCTCTGCTAGATCCCTGTAACAACTCCAGCAAAACATGGGAAACCACCTGAGTGAGACCTGAGTTGCACCCTTAGTTCCACAAACAGGACCATTCTCCAACCTGTCTCATGGCCAAAGCAGCCACATACTTGTACATGACTCCTTAAGCATCACCAGTTGAGAAATGGGAAACAGTCGACTCCCTTCTGCATCCTCACCAAAGCTGGCTCTCCCTGATCAGAAGAGCAAAGAGGAAAAAGACAAGGTTGCTGCTGGCAGATGCTTCACAGAGCTATGTCACCATTTCAACAGCCACAGTCGCAGCAGCTTGCTAAACAGAAACCAAATTGAGCTTCTCGTCATCCTCGGGGAGCATCATCCCTAATATAGCCACGGGGCGTCAGCCTGGCAGTCTATTTAATATAACACATTTTGTACAGTTGGGAAAAAAAGAGGGCGAGCTGACATAACACGATAAAATCGGGTTTAGGGTTAGTATTACTGTGAGGGAAACGGTTTCCTGGTATGGTAATGTATAAGTTAAAGGTAAAGAAACGTTGTAGGAAAAGGGATAGGGACATATTCAAGGTTAGCATCAAGGAACCCAGACAACATAAAGACATGGGCGAGGTAACATTGTCAAGGCAGGGGTAAAAGGAAGCTGAGGTGGCGACATGGATCCTCTTGCTAGTTAATCTCGGAGGCTTGTTTTCCCGTGGTCCACGGGAGGCTTCCAAGAAACGCTGAGAGGCAAGCATGAGATGTGCTGCGTTCCTGAAGATTCCAACTGAAGTCAAGACAACGTATTTCCAATCCTGTTTTTTTCATGTTGAAATCATTGCTAGGAGTCATTTTAGTTCGGCTGAAGCAAACCGGAACTGCAACACCCAGAACGCATTAAGATGTACCACAAACCTCCAGGACCGGAAACATGAAGTGAGGTGGGCACAGTGTGTGTCCGTGTGTGTTTGTGGTCGTGAGTCTGTCCAACTCCCCAACTGGTCTCAAAGTCTAGATACAGAATTGCGAAATTTGAGAAGGAGTTATTGCTCAACTGACCAATGGAAAGGAATAAAGCTCCTGTGGTGCAGTCACTGGCCACAGCACAACAGTGTACAAAGAAAATGTTGTTTACCTTACACATTTATTGTGTAGCGCTGCGGGTTGCACTGCCATGGATTCGTGCCAACATAAGGTATCTCAGGATGTAGATTCTTGGCGTGCAGTAGATGGATGGGGTATGATGGTATTGTTCATAAGAAACGGTTATGTTCTTGTTTCTCTGCCCCATGGTTCGAGTCACGACTATTTTATCTTACTTTGCAAGCGTGCTCCTATGTCAACTTGTTAGTGTATTCACCAAAATTATAGGCTACCCACTTTTTAATAGGGCCTCATTCCGCTTTTAAATACCTTCTTTCGGGCTCTTTGGGACTCATTTCCAATTCCCCAGCAAAAAAGGAAGCAGTATTAAAGCACCACACACGTGTTTTCTCCCCCCCCCCCCCCCCCCCCATGAATGCTGCTTAACATGTGGAACCGTTGCTATTGGGGTTTTCAGCATGTCCTGCTTTTTTGCTAAGCATTTTTTTCCTGTATTTTGCCAGCTTTTTCCTGAAAGGTGGAAGAGGAAATAATACCAGATGTCTTTCAAAACCCTTACACCTCATAACCCCGGAACTGGAACGGAGAACTCCTGGTTCGGCCTGAATCAGGTTTAAGGGTTTCTGAATAATCTCATGGTGCTTTTCACTGCTAATTGTGGACTGTCAGATACTGAGTAACGCCAGTTGTGTAATATCCTGGAAAAGTGCAACATTTCCAAAAAATCCCCAGAGTCCTATTTACTATTTTAATACAGTCCTTGATGATTTGGGGGGAAATTAAAAAAAAATCACCAATTTTAAGAAAGGGTAGAAAAGTAGTAATTTTGCGTTGGGGAGAGTGCTGCCCTGAGGGCACAGTTTAAGGCAAAACCTAGGAATACACCATTTCACAGCATGTTCAGTCTTTGTAAAACCAAACTAGTGCACCCCCCTTCTCCAAGTCACACCTGCCCAAACATAAACGTTTTGCAATGCATTGAATCCTTGAGTGTGCTTCTGTTTGGGGTTGTATCTCAGTACTGTAGGTACTATGACTTTCTGTTTTGGTGTTTATTCTGTCTACGCCACTTGCCCATATGTCAATTAAAGGTGTATTAAGATACAGCTCTAAATATAGGCAGGGGTGTGGAATTCCTAGCCGGATGCCCAGGACATATTGTTTGAGGTCAAGGGCAACAAGTTTTCATGTTTTTTGTCCCTGGAACAAGTAGCCTCCCAATCCCCTGCAGCACAAATCCTTTGGCTGGCAGTTTACAGTACCACATTATGGATTAGGGAAGAGGATTGTCTGCTGTTAAGGTTACATTTGTGCCCATATGTTAATGCTGTTCGAACTTGTATCTATGGTTCATTATTGCAAAGTCATTATTAGGGTGAGCACACAAAAGAAAAAGCACACCTTAGCACTGTAGTTCAGGGTACTGAACAAAACTACTTAATGAGTAAAAATGCTCCCTGTGAAAGTGTAGAATGCTGTAGCTCACACTGAAGCAAACAAATAGAGAGCTAGAATTTCATGAACAAACAAAAGGTCTTGGATAACCAATTAGGGGCCCAAATCTTAAATAAAAAAAATCACTGAAATGAAAACAAAGTATACGTCCTTGCTTTAGTGCAGATTTCCAGCTTTCATGAATTCACCTGTATTTGACAGAAGTAGGCCAGGAAATCGTACTCCTAGAAAATATTTGTGAGCTGCATTTTAGCACAAACAAATATGCATGTGTGGATTTGCTCATGTGAAAATCTGTTCAGAGTTTACAAGTTCACTTTCCTTCCGACCACTTTTTCCCAACTCTGGAGGAAATTTTACTTCTGCCCTTGTCAGGAGTAAATTTGCAAACTTTCTCTGTGTGGGAAAATATTAGAGAAGAGCTAGTGAAGACCCCTAAAACATGCACGTTAGTAGTTTTGCACAGACTCAACAGGGCATTTCAACACTAGAACTATTGCTATCTCCAGCTTCAGGATGCAGATCTGCCGAAAGGTGCCACAATAAGGAAATTGCTAGTATTCAAGCCCTACTATAGTATGAGCGCTGGCATAATCAGAAAATCTATTATCAGAGCTTTTATATAATGAGATTGGGGGCATCATTTGTCGCCACATTACATGGCACCAAAGGGACAAGTGGATTTTTTTTTACAGGACAAGTAGATTTATGAAGCAAACTGTCCCATGTACTAGTAAATATTTTATAAAATTCCACACCCCTGCTGAGTAATGTTTTAGAAAAAAAGCGTGGATTTTATTTACATATAGGATAATAGGGGAGATAAAAATAATTTTAAAAAAAATTAGAAGATCTAGAACCTATGGGGTTGAGACTGCCCCATTACTGGTTTCAAGCATGATCGGAGCTTCACAACCTTTGCCACCTCCTAGATGAAGCCTTGATACATGCAGAGCGTGTGGGTGCCATTTCAAGTGCAGACTCCAGATTCAATCACTAATCTTGGCGCCTGTGGCCCAGCTCACTGGTGGGAGGCAGCAGCAAAGGAGACTGCAAAGCGAGTGTCGCTCTGCTCTAAGCCATCAAACATATGTATTACCCACCTCACTGTTAACCACGCAGTCATAAACAAAAGCAAAATCTTGCAATTACATATGCCCAATTTAAGTTTAGTCCTACATCTTTGCACCCTTAATAGATAATTAACAAATTGGAAAAAAGTTTTTGTAAACAGACTTCTGAAATCATACATTCTACTTCACTTTCTCTTCAGCTATGGACAGCCATGCTGATGAAGGGTTCGCCCCCATGTCCAGACAACACCCGATCAATGTAATTAGTGCCTCTCAGCGCACTTACATAGCTGTGCCTACAGATACTAAATGCCCATTATACCCCATTCTTCATTAGAGTTTTAGAACCTCTGGCTTTCCAATAAATCTACTGAGAAATGGTTTAGGGTCAAGGGGCTGTTATTCACTTCTTGGGAGGATGTTCACATACATATTTATTCTTGCTCGGGACCAGGTAGGCACGTGCACCTGAACACTCCCGTGCAAAAAGATGGACTATGGAAGGCCTTAGTAGGCAACAGAGGGAAAAAAAAGTGTGACAATTGATGCAAAGAAGTGGAACTGTAAAATGTTCTCAACAACACGCTACAAGAGAAAACCAGATTAACACTTCCAGAGAGACACAAAAATAAGTCTACAAGTGCCAATTGATTTATTCCTTGCCAGAAAACTCTTTTTAAGAAGCTCGGCGGCAAATTCCTCAACCATTTACAACATAAAACGGCTGGATCTCGTTTATGCACAAAAATGCATTTTACTACCTAGGTCACGAAAGTTCAGAAACTTCCATTGGTAAATTTCTATCGTCTGCCTACAGAATTACAGCCCCTGAAGGCAGACTGGAAAAAGCTCTGAATAGTACTCTTTGAAGGTGACTTGCAAGATTTAGAAGAGCCTAGAAAAGATCTGGATCGAAATTAAGGAAAAAAAGTATGCACAGGGATGCAATGCTGAAGTTAGGGTCCTAGTAACATTGTGCAGCTACAAGGCCATAGGGAAAAATGATGCAAAAATAAATACATGTGGTGGAGAATGGTGATAGGGCAGAAACAAATGGCTAGAGAAGAGCAGCCCAGTAGCAGCCTACTGCTGCCTGGCCTTAGAAAATAAAAAGCATTTGCACTGCAATGTGTATCGCATTTGCTTGAGTTAGAGCCATTGGCGTTGTAAATTCATAACTGGACTTTTCTTGCCACATAAATTGGTCAACTCATAATTTGGACTTTTTCTGACACATAATTCCTGTGGCCCTGCATATAACTAAAACACTTCAATTTACCTTCTTCCTCTATCTGCAGCAAAAAAAGAAAATGTTGCAATTTACTATCCTAATATGAATCTGCCATGCTAATTCCGATAAAATACAACTTTCACCACCCCACCATCGGAGTTGCTGGCTGGCTAACACAATTCCCAAAACAAGACATCCATGAAGAAGTAGCAAGATAAATAAACTAGAAGGGTCACCCAAACATGTCAAGAGTGTTAGAACAGTCATAATGTAATAAGGATGTTAATTTAGCCTGCATCATGGTCATTACTGCAAAAAGGAGAGATTAATAACCATATACAACTATCATATAAACCCAATAAAAATCTTTATCAGAAAAACATTTGGCATAAGACTATAATGCTGAGAACAGCCCCTAGAGGACACCACAATTGAAATAGCATGTGTAAAGAAACATGGTCATGTTACCGTATAGTTAGCCCTTGAAGGCCATAACCACATGAAAAGAAAATGACTGAAAGCATTGCAGTCTAACCATATATTTAGCCCTTAGAAGGCATAGTGCATTACACATTTTTCAAGGCAAACAGGCCTACTGCAATGATATTACAAACAAGACCCTTAAAACACAAATTATTCTGTTGTAAAACAAAAGTTTCAGTCACGAGAGAGGTTAAAAAGACACTGAATAGAGGGAGGGATTATTATTTTAGGGGTCCCCACTAACGCCAGATCCCTGCGCTCCGCCCAGATAGTACTGGCCACCATCCCTTGCATCCGCAAAACCACCGCAGGAGGACGATCCTTCACCTACATTGCAACAAAGAGCTGGAACAATCTCGCCCTGCACCTCAGACAAAGCCAGTCGCTCACCATCTTCAGGCAGAACCTCAAGATGTGGCTCTTCTGTTAGGCCCGCCCTCTCCTTCCCCCCCTTCCCCAAGCGCCTTGAGACCCTCACGGGTGAGTAGCCGCGCTTAACAAAAACTGATTGATTGACCTAGTGAGGGGTCCCAGAGATGATCTAGACAGAAAGAACAGGTTGCAGTGAACGTTTTGAAGGTGGCCCCATTGTCCTAGGATGAGTTATGAGCAAAAATGTTTTGTAAAAGAATGCCCTGCAAAGCATTATGGGTTGACTGAGTGCAGCAAAAATAGTAGTATGTTGACTGTAATGCTCATAACAGCCCTTAAAGGACACCACAATAAAAATATCATTTGTAAGAAACATGGTCATGGAACCATAAAATTAGCCCCTAGAGGGCATAACCACATGAAAATAGAATGGCACAAAGTAATGTAGTGCACCCATATATTCAGCCCCTAGAGGACACAGTGCACATTTTCAGGCCTACTGCAATACTAAAGACCTTAGAACAAAAACTATTCCAAGCTGTAAAACTAAAGTTCCAGCCATAAGAGAGCTTCAAAAGGGACTGAATGGTGGGAGGGGTGGTTATTTTTGGGTCGCGTTAACTAGTGTGGAGACCGAAAGATGACCTAAACAGAAAGTGTGTTGTGCTGAACTTTTTGGCCTAGGACCACCACAGGGTGAGTTATGGGCAACAATGTTTTAAAAAAGAATGCTTGCAAAGCATTATGGGGCAACGTTTCCCGAGTGTAGTGAATATCGCAGTATTGTCTCTCCTGCTGTGCCGGGAGAGTCGTGTTGCAGATTTCTATGTTTTTAAGTAAAACATTTATCAATTATAAGCGTTCTCGGGAACGCTATGGAGCGTGAACGAGAGAGCCAAAAGAACCAACTCTGATTAGGTAACAGTGTGAACAATGTGACCAGCGCTTCAAAACCGCCGATGGAGTTTGCGATGCTGGAGCTGTTCGCGCTGCGTGGGCAGTGACTTCCATGGAGCACGAAGGGGGAGAGACAAAAGAAGAAAAAAAATAGTTCACCCATGCTGAAGTATATCGGCAATCGTGCTATTATCCATGTAACAGGGTCAGTCTGCAAAGCAGTAACAAAACCGCCCAAGGAGGGACAAACATAAAGCAATTACATCGAGGGATTTTTGAAAGGCAAGTTCACAAATGAATGAAATTACGGGTATGATTAAAAGCCCACAATACTTCCAAAAGGTCAAAGCACTTGCACACTCGACCTAAAAAAGTAAATAAATAAAGCCATGGGGTACAGGGAAGTGAACAAGTAAAGTACTCCTGAAAGACACATACAAAAATAGTCTTCTTAAATAGGCAGTGGGAGAATACAAGTCATCCAATCAGAATCAGTATACACAAAACATGCACCAGCTGCAGGATAAACACAGGAACAGGTACGAAAACCATTAAATGAGGAGGCCAGAACTGAGATAGACAAGAAAGTCATCCAATCACAAGCAAGAAGCCAACTCAAACCCCACCATGCATTGTAGACAATAGAGCTATGATTAATGACACAAATAGCTGTCTGTAAGACATATGTGGGAGTCACCGAGTTCTCAGGGTGCCAGACACTTTGGACCGCAAATGGCAGTTAACCTGTGGCACAAATGTTCTGAAAACTACTACTCTGAGGACTAAAAATCAGTACTACTTTGATCCATACTTTTCATATGTACTTTGTCAATCAATACATGCATACTAACAGTGCTCTGTAGCAATGGAGGGCTGTAGACATCTGCAGTTATCATTTGATTTTTGGAAAATCTTAGAGTTACTATTGTGTCAACAAAAACATTATCACAGTCAACTAACTTAAATATTACAAATTTCCCAGGATGTCCTCAAAAGGTCTCTCCTCAAATTCCAATTAAAAAATGCACAGTTTTCCCTCATGATCAATTTCTGTTTGTTCTGGCACAAGAAATGTATGTAAGATACAGCTCTCTAAAACCATATGATTCTAGGATATGGAGAGGTACATTACTTTTGGTGGTTGTCCCTCAATATAAAAAAAAAAAAAAAAAAAAAACATACAAATGTAAATATTGCTGCGGGTTGCTCTGTTTTCCCCATTTATAATCCGCTATTTTCTTTAATACAATGGGGTTCTTGATTGATGGACTCTTGACAAACCTGGAAAAATAACTTAAGTGAACTCGGAAATAAGCCACAACTGAAAACACAGGCAGCCAAAAAATAAAGAAATATTGACCACCACTCACAGAAGTATGCCAATTAATATATTACATTCTCACAACCTCCTGTTAGAAAGCTGAAAAGATGGTGATTTTAGCACAGAAAACGTCTTGTCAATGTCTTTTTTCATGGAATGAAGGAAAAGAAACTTAACTCAGTGTGTCCTTTACTCAAACGTCAGTAAAAATATACCTGTTGCTCTGTTTTTACAGAAAAGCTGAGATGGGTGGTGCACAACACCGAGATAACTAGGGGCAGGTACGCGAGGAAGACAGCAGCAGACGGGACGAGACGAAGAAAATACATGCACTCCCATGTAGTGCTCAAAGAAAAAGAAAAAAGTAGCTCCCAGAGGTGAGTTGTTGAAGGTTACAAGTTCTCATCCCATTCAGGGGTCACTGGGCATGCAGAGGCTGCTGAGCTTAGACTCTGCTGATTGGAGTTATTTGCCACTGGTGTCCTGGTTTCCAGGCTCTGACAATTGGGCAAAGTACATCCTTTCTGTGCTGGACTCTCATGGTAGTGCAGGCGGGCAGTCAAAAAGTTATTGTGGAGGTAATATGGATGACAAGAGCTCCAAATTCAATAAGCAACCAACAGACACAATAACGTATCATCCACCTAGTGCTCATCTTTTTGGAATAAAAAAAGTACTTAACCGCTGCTGTTAGAAATTGGGTCTCTAGTTGGCAGTGGTCTTCACCCTGTGCAAATAGGGACCCTCGCTCTAGCCAGGGTAAGGGAGCCACACAGCTAAGATAACCCCTGCTCACCCTCTTGGTAGCTTGGCACGAGCAGTCAGGCTTATCTAAGAGGCAACGTGTTAAGTATTTGTACACATACACAGTAACACAGTGAAAACACCACAAAAGTACTCCATAAAAGTTTTGGAAAATAGCCAATATTTATCTGAGTAAAACAGGACCAAAACGACAAACATTTAACTTTCACAAGTAAAGATATGAATTTTTAAATATAGTGCTTAGAAACACAATAGCTCCAACTCGGGCTATCGGGGCATCTTGAGGGAATAGTTCCCAACAGTCTGACACCACTCCCGAGGTAGTGCGGGCCGGTCATCGAGTCGCAGGGACCCCAGGTACAGTATCTTGGAAAACAATGAGGAAACAAAGATTTTGCACAATGTCAGGGAGCTGAGGCGTCACTGGAGCTGGTGCGGTGTCGGTTTCTTACTGCTACCAGAGAGGTGAGGTATTGGTCTCTTATTGTTAAGAAGGGAAGGTGAGGCTTCTGTTCCTTAGAGTTGCAGGGGAGGTGATGCGGCATCAGTGTCGAGGCGTCTGTTCCTTACAATGCAACGTCAATGAATCCAGCAGATCAAGAAATGAGGCGTAGACTTCGGTGTCACTATCACACCATGGGGCCACAGCTGCTGCGCAGAGTCAGAGCCGGGTGCCACGGACATCGGTGACACAGCACTCTGGATTGACGCTGTGGCTGGACTTCTACGCCGCGGTGGTGGTGTCACTCGTGGTCGTTGCGCTCGGTGGGGACCACGGCTCCATTGCAGGCAGCGGCATAAAGTCCAGCAGCGGTGCCAGTTCCTCTGGAGTTGATGTGCTTGGTTTCTTCTCTGTTGCACCAGAACTCACCCCCAAGGGCCCAGGAACTGGATTTGGCACCACTTGGCAAGCCAGGACTCTCTGCAAGAGAGCCCAAGGGCTGGCACATAAGGTCTTTGATGCCCCTGAGACTTCTTAACAGTAGGTAAGCTCAGTCCGAGCTCTTGGAGAACCTTTGGAAGCAGATGTAGAAAGCGAAGTCCAGTCCTTTCACGCAAGGACAGAAACAGCAAGAAGAAGGCCAGCACAGCAAAGTGGCAGAGTGGCAGTCCCTCCTACAGCATCCAGCTCTTCTTCCTGGCAGAATGTTCTCAGTCCAGGAGGATTCTAACTTTGTGGGGTCAGAGGTCTGGTACTTAGACCCATTTCTACCTCTCAAGTAGGCAAATGTCAAAGAAAAGTCTTTGTAGTGCACAAGATCCTGCATTTACTGCCCTGGCCCCAAACACACTCCAGGGGTTTGGAGACTGTTTTCAGGTGCAAGTATCGGCTCCTCCCACAACTGTAGCTAAGGAACACCCATCAGGATATGCAGGGGACACCTCAGCGTCCTTTGTGTGACTGTGGAGAGTGAACTCACAAACAACCCAACTGTCATCCTGACCCAGACGTCTAGCCCACAGACAAGCAGAGGCACAGAATGGTTAAGCAAAAAAATGGCCACTTTTAAAAACCCACTTCACGAAAAAAAATTATTTTTAAATTGTGAGTTCAGAGACCCCAAACTCTACAGCTCCACCTGCTCCCAATGGGAAATTACACTTAAAAGATATCTGAAGGCAATCCCCCATGTGAACCTACGGGAGAGATAGCCCTTGCAACAGTGAAAAACGAATATGGCAGTATTTCAGTATCAGGACATGTAAAACACACTTGTACATGTCCTACCTTTTAAATACACAGCACCCTGCACATGGGGCTGCCCTGGGCCTACCTTAGGGGTGGCTTTCATGTAGTAAAAGGGAAGGTTTAGGCCTGGCAAGTGGGTGCACTTTCCAGGTCGAAAAGGCAGTTTAAAACCATCCACACAGACTTTGCAGTGGCAAGTCTGAGACATATTTACAGGGCTCCTCGTGTGGATGGCACAATCAGTGCTTCAGGCCTGCTAGTATATTTCATTTACAGGCCCTGGGCACACATGGTGCACTATACTAGGGGCATACTAGCAAATCAAATATGCCAATCATGGATAAACCAATCACAAATAACATTTAGACAGAGAACACTTCCACTTTAGCATTGGTCAGCAGTGGTAAAGTGCCCTGAGTCCTAAAGCCAGCAAAATCTAAATTCAGCACAGAGTCAAAACAGGCGGTCAGAAGCAAAATGTTTGGGGATAACCCTGCAGAAAGGGCTTTTTTCAACAGATGCATAACATCATACCACAGAGAGTTATTAGGGGGCACAGGCTGTAATCCTGTTTCCTATCTTTCATGAGGTGCTACATCCTTCGGTACTCTCCTCCCACTGATGGAGTACCCCAGCATCTGTAATCCTATGGTACAATGCGAGTGAGAAGAAAGCCACCCAATGATAAACAATGGGCTGACAAAAACACTTCAAATATTGCAAGTGTAGACAACTTACATCTAAAAGCCGTCTGTGATCAAGACCAAAAAAGTGCTTAGTTCTGGCGCCAAACTCTTAAAGGATTACAGGTGCAGTCTAACCAACAATGCTTCTCACGCACTAAAGAGAGGCAATACCAAAATGCTTCAGAAAGCGAAACAGGACGATAAGTTCAGGTCTCAGTTCAAACAGCAAGAAGGAGACAGATGTATGACAGAATCCCCATGGCATTTACAACAAATGCCTCTGCAAAGACATTGGAACCACAACAGACTTTATATCAAATGTCTTGACGATGTATTTTTTTTTACGAGAATGCCTTAATCACGAAAATGTAAGTATTTTACAGGCAAGTATAAACCCTTTTTTAATATACACATACATATATAAATACATGTGTGTGTGTGTGTGTGTGTGTGTATAATGGGTTTATACATACTCAAAATACTTACATTTCCGTTGTAAAAGCATGCATGGTGAAGGCATAATCGAGGTAAAAAATAAAAAAATTAAAAAAAAATTAAAAAAATTCACAGGTTAGTTTAAACCTATATATAATCACCCTATTAACCCACAACCTGTAAAAATACCCTTGACATCCCAAAACCTATACCCTAAAAATACCCTTATCACCCAAAAATCCACCCAACCCTAAACCTTAAAATTACAGTTAACTCAAAAACCCATACCAACCCAAAACTCAAAAAATTCCCTTGCCACTCAAAAACCTTTACTCGCCTTGACTCCTAAAAATACCCTTGGCACCCAAAAACCCATACCCACCCTAAACCTTAAAAATGCCTTGCCACCCCAAAACCCATACATACCATATACCCTAAAACTCCCCATGCCACCCAGAAACCCATACCCTCCCCTACCCCTAAAATTCCCCTTGCCACCCAAAAAACCATACCCAACCTAAACCCTGAAAATACCCTTGCCATCCCAAAACCTATGCCCACCCTAAATCCTGAAAATACTTTTGCTACCCAAAAAACAATAACCACCCTAAACCCTAAAATTTGTACCCGCCCTTAAACCCTACTACATATATATATACACACACACACACACACACACACACACACGTAAACACTTAAACTTGCGTACAAAATATTTACAAACACATTTTTATCACGAGTATGCATTTACCATTCAAGCCTTTACAACGAAATTATTTGTAATTACATCCGTGGTAAAGGCACACTCATGGTAAAAAAATGTGTTCTTGAACAGTCGTGGTAAAGATTGTTTCATTGTTAAGCATTCGTTGTAAAGAATTTAATGATGGATAGTGCACCAAGCCTGATGGTGCTTCATTCCGCATTATGAAGTGCAGAATTCGATTGTTAATCAGACTAAAAATGCAAGTATTTAGTGCTGTGAAAATTCCATCTTTTATCTCCCCAAACCATCTAACAGGTCCAGACTGAGGAACTCTTCGCGGCGTGGAGAGAGAGCGCACGTGCATAACTCAGCCCAGAGCCCCCAGCACAAAGAGAGCTCACACCTGCAGAGGGGGCTGGAGCCGGCAACATTCCTCGCATTCTGGGGTGAGCGGGAAAACAAGGCGCACCTCCCGCTCGGAAAGTAACAGCTTGAAGTAAAGAGTCAACAAGGACACCTGGGCATTGTTCGCCAGGTTGGTGTTTCAAACTCTATGCAGGACCATCAGCCTACGGGTGCCAAGCATAAGATACATCCGAGCCTTCCACTTCAAATCTCAATAGGAGATTCGCCTCGGAGATTCTACAACAGGGAATGAGAGGCAGAGGGGAGAAATGTGTCTATACGTATGCATACCACGAGAAAGCCTTGGTTAAGGCATGTTAGGGTTCATCTTCAAGGATCACATGCAAAACATCCAGTTCAGTGCACAAAGATGGGGTAGATAAGTACCCAGGCACTTCAAAAGACATAGCACCTATAGGTGCACACAGTACATGTATCTCCGTACCGACCAACATGCGTCTATCTACACAGATAGAAAGAACACACAGGTATAGACAACAGCCAAACCTATGTGGGGAAGGAGAAATGGACTTGTAGGTAGACAGATGGTTGTGGATTGCAGGGGCGTAGGAGACAATAAATTTCTGGGGGGGACAGGGACAGCCTTGGGGACTTTCAATCAACCCTATACAAATCGCTCGTTGTTTACGAACTGCAGGCTCCGATAAATATACACAGTCATATATATTGGAAGTGAAATAGGGAGAAAGGAAGGCATGTTTACACAGTCTGAAAGTATCTTTTATTGTTATTTATATTCACAAAGTAATTAGCTCAAATGTGAAAATAACATGTTGATTAACCTTGCATCTTCATGCACCAAGCAAATCAAGGTAGGAGGGTAAAAAGGAAGAACATACCCTTTGCGCCCCACACCCATCATGCCCTTCGCCTCATGCCAATTGGAACCGCACTGGAGAGATCAAAAGTGATTAGGTACAATAGTTGTAAACTGTGCTCGGAAACCATAGTTCTAATAACACTTCTACTCCTGTGTGTGATCTTGGGAAGCTCAGCTCCACATCAGTCATAACTAGAAGCATTTCAATTGAAGAAACTCTTGGAGTTACAGTCTATATAAACATGGATTCTCTAATCTATGTATAAACTGCAGTCACTAATTTATTTAGAAACAACTGTTTGTGATGCACCAAGTCACAGCGTGTAAAGAAAAGACATTCACTGATTATAAAGATAAGACATCAGAAAATGACTATGATAGGGTTATTACAGTCGAGTTCTGACATTACAATGCCTTCTGCCAGAGCTAGCAGCCAAGGTAAAAGGCAGATCGGGTCAAGGAGCATATTTAATAAAGCTGTTTAAAGCAAAAAATTGAATGTTGCTTTTCTTTCTTCTGCTCTACTTTAATAGCTTGGAATGACAGAACCTATGCACTAAGGTTTTAAGTGGTTTGTGGGAAAGTTGGTGGTGTGACCATGTATTATATGGGGTAAAATACCCCCTGTGTACATAAGGATATTGCAAGTCACCTTAAAGTGCATACCTTATAAACAAGCAGTGGCAAAGCCAATAGGTCTCGCCCATGTAAGTTCTATTGCCTTTGCCAATGTGTTTTAGCCATGCTGTACACTAGTGAGACTACTATTCAGCATGGCTCAAAGTAAATGGCATAAAGGAGAATGATGTGTCATCGACTGGTGTGGCATAGTATCATGGAGTAAGTAGAGTGTCCTAGAATGGAGCAGTAAACTTAACTTTGAAGGAACAGGGGTCCATGGAAAAAAATGCAACACCACTCCCATAAACAATGATATTAAAGTAGTATGCAAATGGAATGTTTTATGCATTTATTCAATCAAAATATAAAAGATCAAATGTAGTGGGAAAACATCAACAGGGGAAATTGAGAAGGACTGGTATTCGGGCATTACACAAGTTATCTGGATGACCCAATGTCGCCAATTACACGAAAAATTTAAAAAGTAACCTATATAGTACAGTGGTTTGGAGGAGGCTGTCCTGGTTTGTAGTGGTACCTATGGTACTTACACCTTATACCACATCCAGTTAGCCCTTATTAGTGAAATGTAGGCAGTGCCTAGACGCCAGGCTCTCTAGGGGTGGCTGTAGCCAAGGCTCATCTAGGAGACATGCAAAGCTCATGCAATACCACTGTAGTCACACAGTACTCACACACATGAAAGAAAATACTCAGTGTTACAAAAATAAAGGTACTTTATTTTAGTGACACAAATGCCAAAAATACCATAGAGACTATACTCCCTTAGGAGGTAAGTAATACACCAATTATATACACTAGTATGCAGCAATAGCAATAAAAACAGAAAACAGTGCAATTAGTGAAAATCACAATGGTTAGAAATGGGCCTAGGGGAAACACAAACTATGTACTAAGAAAGTGGAATGCGAATGTCGGTTTCCCACCTAGGCAAGTGTGGTGTGTAGAGGGGCGCCGGGAGTATTAGAAAATACCAAAGGTAAGTAATAGAACCCACCTCAGAGCCCAGGAAAGCAGGAGTAAATCACAGTAACTTTCCCAGAACACACAAGAACACGAGAAAGAAGATAATGCAAGAACCAGAAGATACTTCAAGACACAAAGGGTGGATTCCTTGACCTAAAGACCTGTGGAAGAATGGGACTAAGTCCAAGAAGCACAGAAGAGTCCAGGGAGGACAGGAGCCCCCGCTAACCCGAATCAAGGTGCAAAAGAAGAACCACTGGTGAAGAACAACAGTCAGTACTGCACCCAAGAAGATGGATGCGGGTTGGTGCAGATGATATCCCACACCGGATGGATGATTGCAGTCTGGTTTTCATCGCTGGATTCCACCAACAAGCCTTGGCACAGGCAAAGCTCATGGTTAGTGGAAAATGGCACTGCCCGGGACCAGGAGGGACCTGGTGGACTCTACCCAGGAGGAGGAGTCAGAGGGGGCTCTCAGCAACTCAGAGAGCCCACAGAATACCAGCCAGCACACACAGGAGTCCCCCAGCACGGGGACAAAGGAGTTGCAAAAGGAGGCCCACGCAGCACAAAAACAAAGGATCCCACGCCACCAGAGAACCACTCAGGAAGCTGTGCATCTCAGGAAGGAGTGCTGGGGGCCAGAGCTACATTGTGCACAAAGAATTTCCTTGAAGGATGCCACATGCCTTGGCAACTGAAAAACACGTGGTGCACGGGGTACTGTCTTGCGTGAAAAGGCAAGCTCTTACCTCCACCAAAGTTGGACAGTAGGATGTCAGGACCATCGGGACCACTTCAGTCTACCACCCGTGATGCAGGATCCATGCAACTCGTCAGGAGAGGGGACCCATGCAGAGGGTCATCATAGCAGAGAGGTGCCTGCTGAAGCAGGGGAGTGACTCCTTCACTCCAAGGGAAATTTGTTCATTCTTCTGGTGCAGACTGAAGACAGGCTGTCCTCTGAGGATGCACGACCGTGAAACAGCTGCAGTTGCTGGCAGGAGCTGAAGTTACAATGTTGCAGAAGTTGTCTTTGCTTCGTTGTTGCAGTTTAGTTCCTGGAGGGTCCAGATGCAGTTTCTTCGGTGAGAAGGTGAAGTAAAGGATGCAGAGGATTCCTGCTGGAGTCTTGCAATCTGAATTTGAAGATCCTCCCAAAGGAGAGACCCTAAATAGCCCTGAAAGGGGGATTGGTCAGCTAAACAGGTAAGCACCTATCAGGGGACGGCTCTGACACCACCTGCTGGCAATGGCCACTCAGATGCTCCCAGAGTTTGCTGACAACTTGGAATCCAAGGTGGCAAAACCCAGGGACCCTCTGGAGGAGCTCTGAGCACCACACCTGGGGTGGTGATGGGCAGGTGGGTGGTCACTCCCCTTTCCTTTGTCCAGTTTCGTGCCAGAGCAGTGACTGTGGGTACCTGAACTGGTGTAGACTGGATTATGTAAGGAGGGCACCAAATGTGCCCTTCAAAGCATTTCCAGTGGCCTGGGGAAGGAAGCTACCCCTTTCCAAACCTATTTCCAAAGGGAGAGGGTGTAACACCCCTCCCCCAAAGGAAATCCTTTGTTCTACCTTCCTGGGCTTGAGCTTCTCAAGCAACAGGAGGGCAGAAACCTGTCTGAGAGGTGGCAGCAGCTGGGGCTGCCTGGAAAAACTCAGAAGGCTGGAATGGTAATACTGGGGGTCCTCTAAGGAGCCCCCAGAGTGCATGAAATCATACAACCAATGCTTGCAAAAGCCTTGGGGTATGATTCCAACATGTTTGCTACCAAACATACCTATGTTCGGAGTTACCATTATGTAGCTGGGAATAGGGAGTGACCTATTTCCAGTACACGTGTAAAATGGCATCCCCACACTCCTTAAGTCTGGGAAAATGGTCCTGGAGGTCGTGGGGGCACCTCTGCTAGTGCAGGGGTGCCCTCACACACAGGTACTCTGCACCCTGCCCTCAGGGCTGGAGGGCTTGCTATAGGGGTGACTTATAAGTGACCTGGTGCAGTGTAACTGGCAGTGAAAGGGTGCATGCACCTTTTCACGCAGGCTGCAATGGCAGTCCTGCAGAAGCCTTTGCATGGGCACCCTATGGCAAAAGAAATGCTGCAGCTCATATGGATCTCCTGGAACCCCAATGCTCTGGGTACCCAAGTACCATATAATAGGGACTTATAAGGGGGCACCAGTATGCCAATCTTGGGTGAAATACTGAGTTACCAGTATGCAACAACCATAATTTAAGGGAGAGAGCATAACTGTTGGGGTCCTGATTAGCAGGATCCCAGTAGACACACTCAAACACACTGGCAAACAGGCCTAATGTGGGGGTAACCAAGCTAGAAAGAGGCTACTTTCCTACAAGGTTAGCATCCACAATAATGGTTTACAAGCTTTTATACACCGACTTTTACATGAATGACTCAAATAGTGAATCAAGAAGTCATTAGCTCATAGTACCTATGCTTATGCCAACTTATGTACAATATCACAAATTCAAGTCAAGGTACTTTGGCCGACGATATTTCGATCCCCTAGACAAGTATCAGGATCATCCTAAGCCTTCGTTAAGCTTGAGTTAAAAGGGTTACAGAGTGCTTGTAACCAAAACGGCCAAGATAAATCTGACTCACGTCTCATATCAGTGACAAGACAATCAATGGAGATCTGAATCTCTAATCAAGCGCCAATGCCATAAAGTAGTAGTAGAGTGGAGTAGTGTCACAGTGTAATAGAGCGTCATAGAGTGGAGTGGCAGAGTGTCGTAGAGTGGAAAGGCATAAATATGAGTGAACTGGAGTAGAGTGAAGTAAAGTAACGTGAACTTGCATAGAGAAAGTTGGGTAGAGTGCTGTTGAGCACAGTACATTGTTGTATAGTGGAGTGGCATAGAGGGTTGTGCAGTGGCGTTGAGTAGAGTATCGTAGATTGAAGTGGCATAGAGTGGTGTGGAGTGGCATAGAGTGGAGTAAAGTGGAATGGAGTGGCGTATTGGGAGTTGTGTAGGGAGTTACAGAGTGGAGAAAGTGTTAGAGTTTAATGAAAGAGTGTCAGAGTCTAGTATCATGGAGTGTAATATCAGAGTGAAGTGTCATAGAGTGGAGTTGGGTGGTCTAGAGTGAAGTGGCATAGAGTACAGTGGTGCAAAGTAGATTGGTGTAGAGTGTGGTGGTATAGAGTGCGTTGGTTTTGAGTAAAGTGGTGTAGAGTGCATTGACGAAGACTGCACTGGTTTAGCATACAGTGCAGTAGTGTAGAGTGGTGAAGAGTAGAGGGGAGCAGCGTGGAGTGGCACAGCATAGATTGCAGTGGTTCAGAGTGATGTGTCATAGAGTGATGCAGTGCATGGTAGAGTGGAGTGGTGCAAGGTAGAGTAGACTGGTGCAGAGTGCAGTGATGCAGAGTAGAGTGGCATAGAGTGTAGTGGCATATAGTACATTGGTGTAGAGTGCAGTAGAGTGGCATATAGTTGAGCGGTGCAGAGTAGAGTGCCGTGGTGCAGAGTAGAGAGGAGTATAGTTCAGTGGCAGAGTGCAGTGTTGCATAGCAGAGTGTCATAAAGGGCAGTGGTGTAGAGTGACATAGAATGCATTGGTGTAGAGTGCAGTGATGTAGAGTGATGCAGAGAAGAGTGGCTTAGAGTACAGTGGTGCAGAGTAGAATAGAGTTGCATAGAGTGCTGTGGCATAGAGTAGATTGCTGCAGAGTACAGTATAGTGGTGAAGAGTAGATTGTTGCAGAGTGGAGCATAGTGATGTAGAGTGCAGTAGCATAGAGCAGTGCAGAGCAGATTGGAGTGGCGCAGGGTACATTGGAGTGGTGCAGGGTAGATTAGACTGGCATAGCAAAGAGTGGAATTGCGTAGATTGCAGTGGCATAGAGGAGATGATTTCAAAGTAGAGTGAAATGCCTACAGTGGAGTGGTGTAGAGTAGAGTAGATTAGAGTGCAGTGGTGCAGAAAAGAGTGCATTGGGACAGAGTACAGTGGCATTGAATGCAGTGGTGCAGAGTAGAGTGGTGTGGAGTTCAGTGGCAGAGTGTAATGTTGCAGATTAGAGGGTCGCAGAGTACAGTGGTGTATTGTAGAGTGGCATAGAGTGCAGTCGCCTAGAGTGCTGTGGCGCAGAGTACAGTGGCATTGAAAGCAGTGGAATAGAGTGCTGTGGTGCAGAGTAGATTGGCATAGAGTGCAGTGGCATAGAGTGCATTGGTTTTGAGTAAAGTGGTGAAGAGTGCACTGGCAGAGTGCAGGGGTGTAGTGTACAATGGTTAGAGTAGAATAGCATAGATTGCAGTGGCGTAGTGTAGAGTGGAGTGGTACAGCATAGATTGCAGTGACGTAGAGTAGCACACGGGCCAAAATGAAATATGGCTTCTCCCTGTTAGCCACGCTATGATCAAGCCCTTCATTACCTACATAAAAAAGCATTAAGCATAAATCTTAGAAAAATATACCCTTCTAAAACCTAAATTGTTGTGGGAAAGGGTAAAATCTGGGCCCAATTTCGACTTTACTGTTTCACCAACTGGTGTGATCTTAGGCAAATACAAATACTGTGTTTCACAGTCTCCTTTCTAGCCTGCAGGCACCAGGCTGAGTGGGACTCTGTTTCCTCTTTAGATCTTCCTCATTATTCTGCAGCTCCTCTTAAAGGCCTTCTGCAGTGCCCCTCTTCAAGGCGCAGGTGATGCAGACAGTAATCATCCAAAACTCTTCTCCTCCTCGTGCCCTTTGTTCTTATGAGCACCCTTAATGCCCACAGCTGTGAACAGGACAAACAAAACGGCAGAGGGCACAGGGGGCCTCCTGACTCACCTTCATTCTGTTACCATTAGATTGGAGGATGGTCCCTACAAGGTTAGTATAAGTAGCGCTTTTGTGCGCTAAAGGCCCTCTGAATAATAGATGTAATAGGGGAAATTATTTTGTCCCCCCCACCTTCGTCCCCCGTGTCCCCCACCCTCCAAAATCTGGGGGGGATACGTCCCCCGCGTCCCCCACACTTCCTACGCCCATGGTGGATTGGATAGGTATATAGCCTGGGAAAAAGGCAGTCTAAGCTTTGGCCACTCAGACAAATTCCATTTGAGGTGGGGAGTGGAGTGTTTAAGTCCACTGAAACAATGGAGAATCACTGGCCGAGTTAAGAGATAAAAGGGCGCCAAAATGAAAAAGCGAAAGAAATATACAGGCCCAATGTAGGCAGACCAACAGCCAAAGATATTTAGGCACACATCAACAAACTTGCATGCACTCGTGCATACAGACAAAAACAGAAGCAGAAACCCATCCCGGGTAACTGGTATGCAAGCACATATGCATACATATAATAAAGTGGGCCACATGGGTGGAAGGATCTATAAGAATAGTATATAGAGGTTTTGCTGTTTGGACACGAGTTAGCGCTGGCACAGATCGCCAGTGTTGGAAGATCACATTTGATCCTGTAAGAAACTGGGTTTCGGTGGAGATGGCTAATGCGGTCTCTTAACAAAATCTTCATGGCAGACTTAACCAAGTAACGCACTCAAGAGATGATAGAGTGTCTGATGTAGAGGGTTGAAATAATCTGTTATTGGCCCCACGGTCTGTCAGAGGACGACAGCTAGGTAATGCTTGTTAAGAAATGAGTTCCTACTGTGAAGTAGTTCAAGGCAAAGGGGAGTGACTAAGAGCGCATCTCTAACTCGAGACTCCATATAGAGAACTAGACCAACAAGAATTTCCAATGCAATTGGTTTCGCATTTGCTCGATTAGCGTTGTAAACTCTTAACCGGACTTTTCTTGCCACAAATTGAAAATAAAAAGTAAAACAGTTTCCCATAAGCAAGTCAATTCAAAATGCCACGCCATGAGCGTGAAGGACACACACAAAAGAAAAAACAAAAATGGCTTGCAGTCAAACGTGACGGCCAAAGTGCAATTATCCATGTAACGGGGTCGATGGCCAAGGTGCTAACCAAATCGCCTGACTGAGGGACAAACGTAAAGCATTTACCAATGACAGAGGATTTTTGAAGGGCAAGCCCATAAACCAGCAATAGTGACGGGCGTGGTTAAAAGCCCAAATAGATGCTCGACCTAAAAACCAAGGGGCTTAGCTTTTCTAGGGGTGGGTGGTTTATTTCTCTCAAGAGACAAATACTGACATCGGAGATATACATGCAGAAAATTGTGTTTAGAACCAAAGTACAGGAACCTAGTTTTTGAGCAGTATAATCCCAGTCAGGTATCATCTATCCAGATCTTCAATTAAAATCCTCTTGTAAAGCTCAAAAAGTGAGGAAACCAGGTCTTTAAGGACTTGTAAAAGGGTAAATGATTGAAACAGACTAAGCTTGAGGGGCAGGTCGTTTCACAGAAAAGCCTCAAAATAGGAAAGAAAATGTGGTGGCAGACAAGGGGGGCTCGTTTATATCATGAGATTTGTGTCAAGAGACTTGAAGAAGAGACTGAAGAGATGTAGGGGATGAATTTACTTTGAAGAGAGAGGTGGAACCTAACTATGACCATCCCAGTGCTCTAAGAACAGTGCTTTGAAAGTTCGCTTTTAATCCACTGAAACATGACAAGAAGCAGGCGGGCCACAGTGTCTTTAATCAGATGGAGCCTGCTCAATATATATCTAGGCAGGCCCAAGTATTCCAGCCTTGAGGAAGCAACATATACTACAAAAGGTGAATGAGATGAACATTTAAAGAATGCAAAAAGTTGTACTCCCAAATTACAATAAATACATGCTATGTAACGGTCAGGTTCTTGTGGGTATTATACTCCAACTAGTACAGTATAACTACTTACCCATCATGGTGCCTTTTTTGTTTGTTTTGAAATTCTTTATTTAGGAGTCATGAAAGACGTTACAAAGCCTTACAACAGAATAAGCATTCCCACCAATATACAAATAGGAAAAAACATCCAAGAAATCAAACATTTATACAAAAACATGAGTATACAGTCCTGGACATGATCATAGTTACGATCTTGGTATCATGTATAGCGGCAAGGACTATCTTAGTGTATTCATCTGTTGTCCCAGCCACGGCCCTAAAGGACAATTGTAAGGAGGATCCAGGTGAGGAGGGAGCCTATCGAGGAGGCGCTAGATGAACTTCATCCACCGTGGTATCCACAGGCCAAGACATGCAGCAGTACAACAGGAAAGGTTGTTTTTTTATAAAAAAGGGGGGGGGGGCAAGAAGATAGCAGCGGGAGAGTCTAGATAGAGGTTACGGTCAGTGATAGGACTCCAGTCCTCAGGCTAGTGGGTGAGAAAGGCCATGTGCAGAGCACGGATATAGGTAGATGGACATTGAAAGTGTGGGAACAGGAAGGGAAATAAGCAAGAGTAGGTGGGATGCAACAAAGCAGGCTAAAAGGACTTGAAGACAATAGTGGAGAGAGAGATAAGGTGGCATGTGAGAAAATGATAAGGGAAAGACAGAAGGAGAGTGAGGGGAGATAAAGAGGACACCTAAGAATAGAAAAAGAATAAAGAAAGGGGGGTGGGGACTAACCAGATCAGTGATAAGTGAAAAAGACTGTAGTAAAGAGGCTAAAAATAACAATGACAACTAGAAAAATATCAAGATAAGAGTCCATAAAAATGGGAAAGAAAATAATAAGAACCAGAATAACAATACTAACAATAACAATAATACGAACAACACGAATTACATCAACACCAGCACGGACCGGGAGGGGTGTGGGGTGTGGGGGGAAGGGGACAGGAGTTAACTGAATGGTCCGGGTGCAAGGACATTGTGGATGTAGGAGGGGAAAGAGGAGGCAGGGAGCACTTTCAGGCCTAGATGAAAGGAAGGGAGGGGGGGTAAGCACATTCTGATTTGGGGGTTGTGACTATACCCCTTGTTGGGGAATCATGCGGATACTCGAAAGTCCAGGGTATTCAAAAAAGGAGCCCAGGTCTGGAGGAATACCTCTGTCTTGTAGGCTGTATATAAGTCACTCATGGGTGGGGGATTTGTACATGGCAGACACCAGTGCGCTACAACAATCCCTTCCCATGAAGAATGTCTGTCAAAGGATGCAGAGTTTGGCCGTTGCAAACGCAGTATGCAGGAGTCGCAATTTCGGGCAGGAAAGACCTTGGATATCACCTGTATCATGTAGGAGGAGAAGGAGGCAGGTAAGGGAGGGCGGTAATGGCAAAACGTCCCTTAATGTGTTCCCCACTGCCTTCCAGTAAGGTTGGACAGTCAGGCAGTCATTGAGTATATGTAACAAGTCGCATCAGGGTGGGGACAACGCCAACAGGGTGCATGGTGTAGAAGCCCTGCAGTTCTAAGTTTCTGGGGCGTCCAGTACCATTCAAGCAATGTTTTGAAGAAGCAGAACTTCAGGCAAGCCTCACGAGGACCCTGATCTCTTGCCCCCAAAAGGTCAGCCTAGTCGTCTAGCTCATAATCCTGTTGTAGATATGCCTGCCACTTAATTTTGAGCGCTTCTAGAAGGGATAAGGAGAATAGATGACTGTTTATTATGATATGCATGCCCGATACTACTCCCCAAAAGGACCCCAGGTTTCAAGGTAGTAGAGTACTGGGGAGCGGTGAAGCACCCACGGGCAAACTCCCATGCGGCCGTGGAGACAGTGCTGAAGCTGGAGAAATCGCCACAAGTAATGGCCGGGCAAGGCAAATTCTTCCCGATGGGCCACAAATGGTTTCAGGTTCCCGGTGGCCAAAAGTCACCCAATACGTAAAAGGTCCTTGCTCCACCAACCCTCCCAATTGATCGTTTCCCCCCCCTATTAACAGGACCACATTATCCCATATGGGGGCATGCTCATGGATCAGTGGATCCACTCCAACCAAGCAGTGTGCTCTTCTCAAGGAATTTAGCATGGCTTGGATCATGGGGTTAGTGGGTCTGGGCAGGGTAGCTCCTACACTGTAAAGCATATTGAGGCCAGATAGGGAGTGTGAAATCGTGCATTCTGTTTTAACCCACAACGGTGGGTCCGGAACTTCCAGGAGCAGAAAGACAAGCTGTGAGAGATGTAACGCTAAGGTGTAATGTCCTACCGAGGGCAAGCCCATCAGGCCGCACTCACAATGCACTAAGAGTGTGGCCTTGGATAACCTGTGGTGCATTGACCCCCATACAAATGCACATATTTGCCTATCCACCTCTGTAAGTATAGGCAGGGGGATGTGCAAGGGTAACATTCCCAGAACATACAGAAACCATGGTAGTGTCACCATGCGGTCCGCCTGCACTCTCCCCCACAAAGAGAGGCCAAAGTGGGACCACTTGTCAAAATCCCTCTTCATATTGATAAGTAGTGAGTCTAGGTAGTCTGTCACCATGCGTTCCTGTCCCTTATTGAGGAACTTACCTAGGTATTTAAAACAGGACTGTTTCCATTGAACCAGGAAGTCCTGTACGGCAGCGCAGACTGTCACGGGGGACATAGGGTGCACTTCTCTTTTATCCCAATTTATTTTGTACCCTGAAGCGCTTCAAATTCGACAAGGATCGACCACAGTGCTGGAAGCTAGTAGGTGAGGTCTGTGAGCATTAACACTATGTCATAAGCATATAAGTAGATGGTGGAGCAACCACCAGGGATTGATACACTAGAGATGTGATTTGATTTAAGGATGAGAGCAGCCAAGGGTTCCACAGCTAATAGAAAGAGCAGTGGGGACAGGGGGCAGCCTTGCCGAGTACCTCTCCTAATCAGGAAAGCATCAGAAAGGAATCCCCTGCAATTAACTTGTGCCATTGGTGAGTCATAAAAAGCAGACCTTGTTGATGAATCCAGTCCCTAACCCGAATTGCTTCAGGGTTTCAAAAAGTTACCACCATTCTATTCTATGAAATGCCTTTTCTGCATCAAGGGATAGGGCGGGGGCCTCCTCCCGTGAATTTCGGGCAGCCTATAGAGCATGCGACAGAGTGCAAAGGTAGTCCCCGGAGAAGCGGTCATGGTACGAAACCCACTTGTGTATGGTGAATAAAGGATGGTATTACCTTCTTGAAGCTGGTCGCCAGTATACCTACCAGTATCTTTATATCTCCATTGAGGAGGGAGATGGGCGGTAGCTGGCACTTAAGAGAGGGTCTTTCCCTGGTTTAGGTAAGACTGCTTTTGACGCCCTATTGGAAATAGTACTCGGCGAACCCATGTGGTCCGCTCCATGATAAGCGTCATACAAGAAGTCCACTGACTCTGCTCCAGTCCATTTATAGAATTCTGCTGAGAATCCGTTGTCGCCTGGGGCCTCATGATAGGGGAGTTTAGCTACAGCCTGCTCAATCTCTGTGTTACTTATTGCTCCTTCTAGGAGTTCCCTGCCTTCCCTCGTAAGGCTGGGAACACATGCTTTTTTCGAAGAATGCAGACAATTTATCAAGAACTTCTTCCGCTTCAGGAGCATATAAGGTCTGATAGAATCTACCGAATGCGTTAACGATGTCCTGGGGGTGAGTAAGAACCGTATCATCAGGATCACAGATGGCTGGTATGGCCAGCGCTGCTCCTCGTTGGCAAAGATGGGCAGCCAGTAATCGTCCTGCCTTTTCCCAGTGTTCGTAGTGTCGCCCTTTCATCTGCTGCAATGCATATTCCGCCTGGGAGGTATAGAGAGCATTCAATTCCATCTTGACCTTTGAGACTACGGCGGATGGAGTTGCAGTGTATTCGCTGGTATATGTTGCTATTTGTTATTATAAGGCTTGCTGACAGGAACGTCTCTGAGCGCTGGAGATGGCAGCGTCTCTCATGAGCTGCCCTCTGACCGTTGTTTCACCGCTGCCCATAAGGTCTGCGGAGAAGAGACTGAACCTTTATTGTTGCACAAATAATTGGCAACATGGGAGCGGAGTTGTTTTTTCCCTTGTGGTGTGCGACATCGTGATGCGTTCAGATGCCACGGTTTGCATCCAGGGTAGCTAAACCCAGGTCCAGTAGCACCAGAGAGTGGTCCGATAGTGCTGCCGCCAATATTTGGGATTCCTTGATCCGTGGGACCAGGGTATGAGTAACGAGGAAGTAATCTAGTCTAGATTGTGTACCATGAACCGTGAGACATAGGTGTACTCGCGATCAAGCAGATGGGAGAGACGCCAATGATCCACCAATCCCTGATCCGAGCCTATGTCCCTGTCCACATTGTTACCCACGTTCAGACTGCCCGTGCCATCGAGCACAGCATCGCATGCCAGGTTCCAGTCACCGCCAAGAAGATATTGCGAGGCCCCAATCTCCGTTAAGAAGCGACAGAGAGGAAGCAGAGACGTTTGGAGCCCGTAAGGGCATGGACACACACACACACAGGGACACACACACACACACAGGGACACACACACACACACACAGGGACACACACACAGGGACACACACACAGGGACACACACACAGGGACACACACACACTTACTTCCAGGTTGGTCCATGTCTTAAGTACCTTGAATTGCAAGTACCAGCAGATAAGGATCGCCACCCCGCATTTTCTCCTGGTGTCGGGTTCTCCGAGCCGACATGATTCCGCTATAGAGCATTCGACCCACCCAGTCCCTGCAGAGTTTCTCCGATTCCTGTGGGGAAAGAGGCGTTTCTTGCTATAGGGCAATATCTGCACTTTTGGATTGCAAATAGGACAGAACTTTCTTTCTCTTGATGAAGTGTGTAAGACCATGAACGTTCCAGGAGAGAACCGTTAGCGGAAGGGAACATCCCATGCCAGGGTCAGGCGTGTTAATTCGGTGGACGCCGTTGTCCCTCACTACGCTGATGCAGCCGAGAGCGATGTGTGTTAAAGGAGAGTCAAAGAAAAAGTCAAAGTACAGGAGAGTGCTGGTGGGGGTGTGAGAACCCCTGGTCGGTTTAAGGAAGAGGCCGGACCAAACCAAGAGTGGGGAAAGAGGGGAAAAGCAGAAAGAGTAAGATGCGAAAAAGATGTGAAAGATAAAACTGAATAGGGTAGAGAGGAAGAAATAAGGGCCGAAAGAGAGGAGGAGGACAAAGAAGAAGGGGAGGAATACAACTATTGTACAATGGAATGGATCTGGGATAGTTTGGGAACGGAGGTAAGCACCTCACATAATATAAGTGCTGTGTAACTGTGGGTCAAAACCTGCGTAGTCCGCAAGCCAGGCACGTGCACGGGGAGGCGAAAGGGGGCCCGCAAACATAGACAGGGGTTTAACAATGCAAGCCTCTACAGCTGAGATGATCAAGGAGAGGAGGGGAATGTGCAAGGGAGTGGGAGGAGGGGAGGGGCGACCACCACGGCGAACAAAGAGAAAAAGAGGGGGGGGGGGTTATATTCCTCTGTTAGTAGGCTAGGGTGTGAAATGAAAAAGTGAAATGGGGAATGCATCCTTATGGATCTCCTTGCTTCTGGTCCGACTTGGGGATATGGGGGCCGTCTGGGGAGATAGCTTTGGAGACAGAGATACAATTAGAGTGGAGTGAGTCCCACCTGCCAAGGACCGTGAGTGCCAGTACCGCTGGTTGCGCCCTTGGCGTCGACATGGAGTTCAATATTTCAACATCAGCGTCAGATTCGGCATTGGCCCTTCCCACTCCTCCTCTGCCCAGGCACCCGCTGAAGGAGGGTGTGCGCCATTAGGAGCAACACTCGGAAGGGTTACAGTAGCACTAACTGGTAAGAGGGCTGTGAGGGGCTACTCCACGCGAGAACAGATTCAAGACTGTAATACAATTAGATTAGCAGCCAATTAGATTGTGAGTCTCTCTCATTGTGTCTACCATGTGTACAAGAATAAGAACAACAACATCTATGTCATCGGCTAAAGTGACAGCAGCCGATAGAAAGGTGCAGGATACTTAGCCGTCAGACAAGTGTGCATTCTAAGCGTCCATGCAGGGAACCTCAGCTGTTGCAATTAACTCCCAATACATGTATCAGTCAATCAGCAGGAGGTGACGGTTTCAAGGGAGAACGGGATTGGTCTCTGTTCAGGTCTTGGGTAAGAGCAGTCACAACTTGAAGGGCATGTTCTCTGCCTTCCTGTGATCTCTGTGGGCGATTATAAGTCCTGCCCCTTTTCTGCTTCGCTGAATTGGCATCATGCCTGTTGGGGTCAGAGTGCGTAGAAGGGCCTTCCGAGAAAGGAGGGTTTGATTGCGAATGTATGGATGTATGGTCCATGGGTTGCGTGGCAACAGCATCCAAAAAGGAACTGAGGTCTGCTGGCTCGAAGAAGTCTCTATATCTGCCATCCTGCATGATCCACATGCGAGCTGGTTCGAAGAGGCCAAATTTGATATTCATGTCTCTTAGTTATGGCCGAAGAGCCAGAAACGCTCTTCGCTTCTCACTGGTTTAGTGGGAAAAGTTTGCGGCCATTTGGATATCATTCCCCTCCAGTTTATACGGACCATGTGATCTGGCCGCCGTGATAACCTGACATGCCTGATCGTGGCAGAGGAAACATGCGATGATGGGGTGAGGCTTCCCTGAGTCTGCTTTATGAATGGGGACAATTCTGTGGGCCCATTGGAAATCCAGTGCCAGGGAGAAGGCAAGGCCTGGGAGCTCTGGTAGGAGATCCCGGAGATAGGCTCCGACATCTGTGCCCTCCTTGCGTTCCGGTATGCCGAAAAAAAGAACATTGTCCCTTCGGCTCCAGTCCTCCAGGTCCGTAAGTTTAGCATGAAGGAATTGTAAACCTGAATCACACTCCGGCAGCACTGCAAGTTGGCCTTCAACTTCTGTAAGGCAATAGTCTAGGTTTGTGACCTTATTGTGAAAGCTGGCGATGTCAGACCGGACTGAACGAGAGGCCGTAGAGAAGTCCGTGATCTTTGAGTCCATGGCATCCAGGCGGGGCCCATTGCTGCAATTTCATGGAGAATGCGCTTCGTGACAGTGTCTGAGCGTGCATCAGTTGCAGAGGCCATGGAGCCGGAAGCCGCAGGAGTTTTAGGTGAGACCATGGGGTGAGGTTGGGAGATGGCTTCTGAGAACAGTAATTGGCGGGTGTGTTTCCCCGCCGCCTTGCCATTGGGCATCGCCAAGGAGAGGGAGAATCAGGCTGCCTCGGGGACTCCTCCTCGACAACGTGCAGTGAAGCGGTGAGATTTTGTGCATCCTCGCGGAACCACTTAGAGTTGCAGATCGAGGGATCGTATCCCAATCCTCAGGATCCACCTCTACACTCTGGGCATGGGACCAGTGTCCTGGGGGGAGGAGGGGGGCCGTATATGGCAGACTATACACATCACCCCCGGAGGTCTCAGTCACTTCTCCGTGATCTGTGACCTTATTGCGGCTATCATCATCCGTCTTGTGACAAGGTTTGGGGTGTGGAGGAAGGTAGGGTCATGTGTTATCCTGAAAATTGCAGCATAGGCAAACACTCCCCTGCAGGGAATGGGGGTCACCAAGCAGATGGAAAGAGGGCAGTCCAGGGTGCCCGATGACCCCAATCAGGTGTGTCTCCTCTCCTGACCTTTTGGTGTCGAATGGGTTGAGGCCGATGGGTCACATTCCCTCAATAAAGGCTACATCGCTGTCCTCATCCAGGGCCCTTTATGCCTCTGTTCGGGCCTCTGGGTCCCCCTGTAAAGGTGGGCCATCTTCCAGTAGGGGGGTATTTGAACTACTACTGGTGCAGGTGGGGGAGGGGGGGGGGGGGGAGTAGCCCCTGACAGATGCTGGGCACCCCCTGTCCACGATTAAGAGCGTGCCGTTAGTGCTCCGCAGTCCCCAATACCAGGCTGTGCTGCCTTTTTGCCTCTCTCACCTGAGGAAGTCATGACGCTGTGGTCTGATGTAAGGATCCAAGGGCTCCAGGCTGGGGGCTCGTCAGGTGTTCCCTCCCAGTGCTTTCACCCCTTACTGCCTGACACTCCTCAATCAAAGGGGGAGCGGAGGGGGAAAGCGCAGGAAGAAATGGTGTCCCGGGGTGGGTGGGGTGCTGGCAATAATAAATGACGCCCACACGCGGGCTGTACCTCAGGCCGTCAATGCATGCAGCCGAGGTTAAAAACTGAGCCCACGGATCCATGCAGGGATGTAAGCCTGAGATTATTCTGGGGGCAACCCCGGGCCTCAGAGGAGGTGCAGGTCCAAACCGGCCGGTCTGTTGAAGTTGCTTTGTAGGCTGATGGAAATCATTAGTATAAAAATTGAAGCAATCCCTCATCCAATAATAGTGGCATGTTTCGTCATCAGGGTTGCTCCATCGCCAGCATCGATTGTGGTACCTAGCAGGCTCCATGTCAGCTCGGGAGAGCCTTCGTGTTATGTATTGATTGGGATAACTAGGGTCTGGAATAGATGGTAGTAAAATTGTGTCATATTTTGAATTCGAAGTATGTATGTTTAATATAGTAATAAAAAACTATCCTGTACAACATTGCAAAGACAGCGTACGAGGATGCTGCCATTAGAATATCTTCTTCTTACTCCAGAACGGTGAGCATGTTTCCGGCCTTCAGATGAACTCAATCATCCGTGGTATTTCATCAGTACCTAACTGGTAATCCTACAAAGACTACTTTATTTAGGCTGTACCTCTATGCTGGTAGTAGCTACAGTTTCAAAGCCAAACAATCTTGTCATTGGGATCATCAATGATATCCTGAAGGGGAAAGATACAGTCAGTAGTAAAATTAATGAATTCCTTAAATCATAAACACATTATGTCCCTATTCCTACCACCAGCAAAGCCACACCTAAATTCATACACTGTAAGTACACAGGTGCAATCAATTGTGTGAAAGCTGCTCGCCTACATCTAAAACTCAACAGACTTCAAGACACTGGCAGCTCTTATCCCATGCGAAGAGTCTGAAGAGTGAGCTCAGACCAAAACGTCTTGCAGAACTGAGCTGGCTAAGTGTCTTCCTCGTCGGACCTGGCTGTCAAGGCTTTGTGGACATATGCAGCAATGCCCAAGTCACAGCCTGGCAGATATTAACAATAGGCACTCCTCGTGTCAATACAATGGTAGCAGCCTTAGCCGTGGTTTATTGGATCAGGGTATCAGACCTTCTGGAGGCTGCTTCTTGGCAAATGGGCTAATGTTTAACAAATCGTAATGCAGAGAACTACGTGCCTCAACATCGTCCTCTTCTGAATAGCCTTCACTTTCTTTTCTCCAGAAAACCCCACGAAAAAGTTACTTCTACACTTGATGATCCTTGATAGCATCTACATAAAAGCTGAAAGCCTTTCTGGGATCCAACCTCTTGGACCTCTCTTCCTCCTTCGAGGGGTAAAGGGAAACAAAGAACGCTGGTAAAGTGATGCACTGCCCAATGTGGGAGTCAAATCTTAAGGTACGAAGGCCGCCTGAGGCTTCACCACCAACTTGTATCCGAAAACATGGTGCAGAGAAGTTGCACTGACTGTGCCTGCAGTTCACTCATGCTACAAGCTGAAATAAACGTAATGAAGAAGATAGTCTTCAAGGTCAAGAAAGGCAGCCAGCATTTATGCATAAGCTTAGATGGTGGTCATCTGAGGAATATTAACACTAAGTTAAAGTGCCACTGTTCATCACAAGCTTTTAATGTGAGCCAAACCTTTAGTAACATCACAACAAATCAATTTCCACAAGGACTGTTGGTCCGGCAAACACAGAGAGGGCGAAGGGGCAGACAAAGAATCTTTTACAGTGCCCACGGCAAGGTCTTATTGGACAAAAGACAAATTATACAAAGGGATATCTGACAGCTTTGTATGCAGTCAGTGTTGCAAGTACCACACCAGGTTAGAAATGTATACCAGCATGTCAAATGGATTTAGTGGTGGGATATCTGGTGGCAAGGATAACATCCACAACTTCAGGTGACAAATCAAAAACAGTTAAGTGCCACCACTCAACCTTCACTTATAGAGAGGTAAACTGCAAATATTCGGATGTAAGATTCTGCCCTGTTGCAGAGAGAAGGTCCTCCTCTAATGGTAGCCTGACTGGAGGACAGGCAGTCATGCTCAAGAGTTCTGGATAGCAAACTCTAAAGGCCCAATATGGGGCCACTTGAGTAACTTGGGCTTGGTTGTTTTTGATTTTCTTCTTAACTCAGGGCAGGAAGGTTTGCGGCCGGAAGGCGTACAAAAGTCCTTCGATCCATTCCAGCCGGAATTCATCACTTTAATTATTGTTCCTGTGGAAATTCCAAGGCACAAAATTGTTGACACTGCATGTTCTTCGTGGTGGCAAAAAGATCTAGTCAAGTCGTTTCCCATCCCACTGCACCACCTTGGGATGTAGACGATACTCATGATCTGCCACACAACTTCTGCTCAATTCATCTACACTGGCATTCAAAGTCCCTGCCATGTGGCCGACGACCAGAAAGATTCCCTGCCACTCCAGACTCCCCCAGTAATACAAAGCCACAGACCTCACTCTGTCCTACTTGTAGCAATACCACACAGCATTAGTGTTGTCTGTGAGAACTTGTACCTGCAGCCCTTTGATGACCAGCATGATGGCCTTCAGAGCAGATGAATGGTCACCAGCTCCTGTAGGCTGCTTCCATCAGCAGCTCTGGGGGGGATTAGGAGAGTGGCTTGCCGCAGGACAAATTGTTATCAGTCAATCACCACTTTAGATCTACAGCGGTTTACTCCAAAACCTGTGTGGTCAGGGGTGTGTAATTTAATAAAAATGTCTACTTGCCCCTGGGACAGGTTGCTTCAAAAATGTACTTGTTCCATTAAAAAAATCCACTTGTCCCTTTAGTGCGGCAACAAAATATGGCAGCCATCTCATCATAGCTCTGATGACAGTCTCTCTGATTCTGATGGGACTCATATTGTAGTAGGGTTTCAATACGAGCAATTCCCTTATTTTTGCCACCTTTCCACATATCTACATGCTGGAGGTAGCAGTAAACAATAGTTCCAGGACTGAAATGCCCTTCTGAGTCTGCAAACCTACTAACCGGCATGTTTCAGGGATTTTGACCACGTCTTCTCTAATCTTTTCCCATACTGAAAAAGGCTAGAAATGTACTCCTGACAAGAAGTAAAACTTCTTCCAGGGTTGGGAAAAAAAAGTGGTTGGAGCGAAAGTGAACTTGCATATACTAAGCAGGTTTTCACATGAGCAAATCTACACAGGCATATTTGATCATGCTAAAATGCAGTTTACAAATATTTTCTAGGAATATGATATCCTGACCTACTTCTGTAAATTCTTGTGAGTTCATGAAAGCCGTAAATCTGCATAAATGAAAGGACATATACCATAGGTGCACTCTTGTGACTTTTTTAAAGAATTGGGCCCCTTACTAAGTCTGGCATTAACCAATACCTTTTTTAATTAATTTTTATTAAAATTCTACCAGCGGACTTCACTGTGAGTGATCGATTTCTGCACTTTTACAAGGAGCATACAAAGTAGTTTTGTTGAATGCCAGGAACTATTGTGACAATGTGAGCTTTTTGACACCAAAAAGGAATTTTTCTTTTTGCCAGAGTTTGTTAGCTCAGTAGCACCCCCAGCAAAAAAGTTTTACAAAAACTGTGTCAAAACAAGACACACACTGACAAAACCAAAAGGCTGACAACTGAAGTGATACCTATTAACTTTGGCCATGCTCGTTTATTTTCGTGTTCCTATAATCTTGTTGAAACTGGTTACATCAATTTTCCAATATAAATATTTTTTCGAAATACTAGTATGCATCAACACACTTTGATAAATGATGCATCAAAGAAATGGTACCTAAAATTTTACAGTAGTTCAGCAAAACGATTCTTTTCCTAGCTGCATTTTTTTTGTGGCCACTTTATTTTGAAAGCAAAGAATCGTTGCTCTGGCTTACTAGCGTCTGCAAATATTTGCATGTAATCAGAGAGCATTCTGGGAACATTATACGTAGCCTTATATTGTTAATGGTTGCAAAAGTGTACACATTTTTACACTGGAACCAGTGTCAGTAGTGCGGTCTAAGCTTATAACATTTCTTACAGCGCTCACCCTCATACTAAAGGCTTTGCATTAATGAACCATAAATAAAAGTTCGAACAGCATTAATATATGGGCACAAACATTGCCTTAAATGTAGACAATGCCCTTCCCTGTAGTACTGTAAACTGTCAAAGGGCCTGTGCTGTAGGGGGTTGGGCTTGCTTGCCCCTTGGACAAAATAAATATGACAACTTATCCTTAACCACAAACAATATGTCCTGGTTGACTGCCTCGATTACGGACACACTGGGATTTCAGGATCCAGGAAGCAGGTCTCTGACTAATTCATATTTCTGATGGATACTTCTAACCACCTTAAAATACTCCCCAAGCAGCAGATTCAATTTCAAAACCTTTCTTGAGCAGTGCTCCAGTATGCTGCTAAGTGGCGGGGTACAGCTCCATATTGACTTCATACTGCCGCAGAAGTGACTGAGAAGCACCCGCATCTCTCTAACTGTCTTACGAAGGCTTTGAGCGAGTGCTTGCATATCACAAAGAGAACTTTCAGATTACAACGATAGGAGCTAATGTGTTAGGTCTAAATTCAAACAACTTATGCCCTTGCCTTCTTTCTCAACCTGAATCACCTGCACACACAAGAACTGTGAGGTGGAAGAGAATAACTCTTTGCAATTATGATCAATAAGTAATCAGAGAATTATCAAGCAACACCCACACATTTAACTTATCAAATGAACAAATATGACTAGTGGGGCAAGCACAGCTACACTCTAAAGTTTCTTTTACTGTTTGCTACCAACCTGGATAAAGACTAGTTTCAAATACTTCCTGCTTGTCTCCAGAAAGCAAGGTCCAATACATATTACATTGGGCTGTTTTTACTTTTAAAATTATGAAAAGCACATAGCCCGGCATCATGTGATATGTATGGCAAAGCACTTGGGTAAAAGTTTTTATGTAATACTTAAAACTGTACATTATTAACAACGTGCAGATTTGTGATCTGCTCTCAGATTCACATGCATATACTGAACTGATGCTATTGCATTTGAAACAATTTTGATGCAACCTGTTAAAGTGCATATATTTACCTTATGCTATCTAAGCCTGAGCTACGCCTCAAGCTATCTTGTTCAAAATGGATGTCACATTAACTGTTTATTTCTGCTGCGCGCAGTCAAACAAGTCATTTGTATTTCCAGTTGACACTGTTCTCGAAAAAAGCTCACTAGTATGGGCTCAGTATTGTTACGTTTCCTCAAAGTCCTTTGCCTTGCATGCAGTATTGTATTCATTCATAATGGTGTACTGTTGTTTTAGTAACTTGTTTAGTCTGTCATCCCCAGATGACATTAGGTCAGAGGGGGATGATTATATATTCAGCACTGGTCATAGTGCTTAGGTGGTAAGGCTGTGTGACATTTATTAATTCAATGTTTTGATTTGCAGAAAATATTTTTGTTTTGCTCATAACATGATGAATCTGCAGTTTCTATGTATTGCTATGCAGATAGTTACTATATAAACCTTTGAATTTAGGGTGAGCCAGAACTCCAATCAATCTTTTGATACTACTAGGGATGCCGTTCGATAGCTTGCAGTTTCTGCTGCACTTTATGGGCTTAGCATTCTCCTCTAATTTTGTCTTTCTTTTGAACGGATAGCCTTTATGGCAATTATTTTAAGCATCTGCCTTCTAATTATACTGTATTGAACTTTCTGAATTTTTGTAATACATCTATTACATTTTCTACTTCCGCCCTGGAACTCCCTTATTGAATCTGTCCTTCCTTAATTGGCTATTTTTGATATTCTGATTTGCATCATATCTAGGGACACACTGTGTCATGAAATTAAGGTTGAACACCATCCCCGATCCACCCACATGTGGACAGGCTACTGGGATGTCTATGGAGTGTAGATTTTAGGGTACCCTCCATCTCAAAATTTTGACAGAGGTTGAGTTTAGAGATAAGGGGTGCCTTTAGAGGCATATGTTTGCCCTGTTTCTAGACTGGCATTCTGTCTACATTCCAGAGTCTTCTCATTTGGATTATTTGCTAAAACCGAGGATTGCACAACTGCAGTGCTGTTCCTGAGCAAAGGATTCTGAGTATAGGTAGGTAGGTAGACATTCCCGATATTGATAGTGCTCAGAGTGCCACAGATGCTTGTGTAGTTGAGAGTGCACTCTGTGCTGAGGGATGAGCTGTTGCACATCATGTGAGATTTTTGGTTATGCACTGGATTCTTGGTTCTTTTGTGATGGGCATTTAAAAATGAGTGGTAAGTGGAGGTTGGTGCAGGATCTTAGATAACTGTAATCCCGCATTGCCTGGCGGTACCAAATTCTGCAGTAATTTTGTGTCAGATTCATGGAAATACAGAATGGTATACACTCAATGACTTATACCAAGCGTTCTTTTCCATTCCTTTCCATCAATATAGTCATTGTTGTTTTTTTTTTTTGCCTTTCGGTTCCAGAGTAAGAATCTTGCCTTGTCTTGTCTTGAATCCCACATGAGTATACTTGAACTCCTTCATTTTTTAGTCAGATAATAAAGAAAGATTTGGAAAGACTGCAGCTGCACTTTAACTCAGTCTTTGTCCAGTAGACTGATGACTTGTTAGTGGCACCAAGAACAAAAGAAGAGTGCAAACTAATTACAATTGCACACCTGAATCATCTCACTGACATCTCTACCACAAATATAGAGTATTGTAAAAACAAAGTGATTTACCTTGGTCATACAATTATAATAAAGATAAGGAAAGTCTAAAAAGAACAGGCTTCTGCAATCCTGAGGATGAATCCTCCAACCACCCATTGGGAGGTGAGGATGTTCCTGGGAATAGTTGGCTACTATTGTCAATGGACTCAGAACAATTCTCTGACTGCAAAGCCTTTGCTAATGCTAACTCTGTGATATCAAGAAATTCAGGTACCTTTTGATGAACGCATAAATGCCTTCCAAGAATTAAGAGAAACTGTATCCACTGCACCTGCCTTCGGAATCCCGGATTAGGATGAGGAATTTTTCGTTATTTGTCATGAGAGAGTGGGTGCTCATGGTCAATGCCTACCCAAGAACATGGAGGAGTGTTGAGGTCTGTTGCTTATTTCACTATGTGTTACAGCAGTAGTTGTAGTTCTTCTTGATTGTCTGAAGACAGATGCAGCTGCTTGCCTTGCAATTGAGCAAAGTGAAGGGATCATCATGAGTGATACACTTTGTGTTTGTCCATCATTCAGTTGAAATGTCGACAACTCACACCAGAACTCAGCAAATGATAAACAGCCACCTCCCTAGATACAAACAAGCAATATTAGCAACTGAAAACCCTTAGATTAGAAAGTGCAATTTCTTGAACCCTGCCAATACTGCTACCTATTTCAGGCAAAGATGATAAGGATGAGGATTACGTTCATGATTGCATTAAAGTGACAGAATTGTTCATCAAGCCAAGACCATATATCAAAGATGTTCTTCTGGAAATGGCTGATCTGACCTGGTTTGTAGATGGTTCTTGTTTGCGAGACAACAAATGATCATTCGAAGCTGCTTATGTAGTATGTTCCATTTCTGAAATCATTGAAGCATCATACATACCTGAGTTAACTGTGGCGCAAGTGGCAGTTAGTTGCTCTGACAAGCAGATTAATGGAGCATGACAATTAATGCAGACAGACAGTACAGATTTGGAGTGGTACATGATTTTCAGCAGCTATGGTCACAAAGGGGTTTTAGGACATCTTCCGGTACCCCAATGATTTGCTTCACTAATGACCGAGCTCAAACACTCATGCACTGACAAAAATCTCTGGAATGCGCTTCTTAGTCTAAAGAAGACATTTATTAATTCACTTCGCAAGGTTTGTAAGGGAAGGTCAGCATGCTGAAAGCACACTTTTAAAAATGGTCAGAGCAATGAAATGAAAATATGTACAAATGATTCTCCACTGCAATATACACAGCAAATATACGTATCTATATTATAATGCAAAGCAAATAATGAATTAAAAAATATGCATCACCATGCGGAAAGGGCACATCTGCTTCATCTCCCTTCTATCAGCATCAGATCGCCAGATCTCAGAATCGATCGTGGAGAGAGCGAGAGCAATTATCCTCACGGGAAGGATGACACCTCAGTGTCCTGAGCATGTCTGAGATCTGAATCACTCACACCACAGTCCATCTGGTCTCAGCCTCTTATACTTTGAACAAACAACATACGTTTATTATTGAAAAAATGCTGATTACTTTAGGCCAGCTTTGAAAAGAACACCTCAGGACTTGACCAAAATCCCAGGGTGCCCCTTCAAAACAAAACTGTTCCCTACCATCCTAGTACATTCTTATCAGCCTCAGCCCTTAGTGAGAAAGAACACGAAAAAAAGCAGAACATGACAACGTGGAAAACTACTTGCAGCTTTTAACGTGGCGGTGGCTAATGTTAAAATAAAGTCAATAGGCAAAATGAAGCTGGTGGTCACTAATGTGACGGTGTGCTGCTAGGCTAAGTGCAACGTGGAGTCAGTGGTCAAAACACAAATATCATTCCACTCAATCAGGAATGGTTCCTTTTTATTGATCTCTTGGAAGTAATACAACAACCTAGAGAAACTGCAGTGGTCAGATGTACAGCGCATTAAGACTGGAGACAACATAGTTACAATGAGTAAGAAGTATGCTGACCAAAGTGCAAAATATTGTGCCCTTGAAAATGTAATTGTGAAATTAATTGAACAAATCACAGTGCAATAATCAGAACAGTGCATGAGAACTGCTGAAATACAAATTCAATAGTTTATGTTGACTCCAATACAGACCACATTGAGTAAATTGAGGAACCTACAAGAGGGCTGCCTGTAAGTCTGCTCGACTGAACCTCCCGCCCCACGTGGAGTTGGTCCTCTGTTCCAGGGAAAGCACTGCCAACTTGTCAAGCGCATCTGCGCTGACCGGCCTATGACAAATCCATGCCTGTCCTTCAAACAGGACCCACTCCCTAGAGAAACCACAACACCATAGGGGCTTCTGCTGGGGTGGCATCCTATGCAAAGAGGATTGTCGAGTTAGAAAGCAGCAAGACCTAGAGCGCTTGCTGCTCTACACTACATACCAGCCTGAACTTTTGGAGAGATCTGACTTCCCTACTAGGCTGTGTAGAAAATTGCTCTACCTACTTGTACCTCCTGTGCCATAGGAAGGCCCAAGAGGTGAGGCTTGGGGGAATAGTGGGGTCTGAACGATGACTTTGGCCTCACTTACAGCCTCCATTTAAGGCAGCAAGTCACAGCATACCTCCTGATCGAGGACGACCGTTGAGTTGCTCAGGGATACGCTATGACCTGAGAGGGGCCTTAAAAGCAGGTTCCTGGTACTTACTGGCAAACAGTGAGTCACAACTGAGGAAATGGGTGTGAACATCTTAAAAAATACAAGACCTGCGCCCACTGCATCTTAAAGAGTATTTGACGGTCAAAACAACATTCATACTTAAACAGCGCTATCACAGTGCTCACAGCTCTGTGAAACCTGCTTAATCCTCTGCTGCACCAACTGCTATCAGACAGAGACTGTACTGCAGAGAATTGTGAACACTTACGAGAGAAAAGGGTGTAGGTAGCCTCTACATATTTAAAATGGGGAAAGCAGACTTTCTGCAATCTAAATTGTCATTCGACACAAAAAAGGGACCCAAAGTGCTTGGAGATGGCAAGGGCCCTTCAGAACACACTTCAATGCTGGAGAGAAAGTAGAGGAGGAGGTGCAGGCACTGCAGTGAACAATGCAGGAAAATCTGTGCTCCATTGAACAGAAATTTGAAATCCTTGGTGCTGGAATGGACTCTATTTTGCATAAGATGGATCAACATTACAGGTGGCTGAAAGAGGCAGAGCAGAGAATCTCCCAGACAAAGAACATCCTTGATAGCAAATGCAACACTCTGCACAGCATGGAGGAAGTCCTACATGCCATTGTGGTGAAAAATGAAGATTTAGGGCCAAGATCCAGTCAAAATAATTTTTTTTATACTAGGTGTGCCAGAATCTGCAAACTCAGGAAGAATGTGGAGCAAATGTTGAGAATGTTTGATCAAGATGCCTTCTCATGCCTGCTAGTGGTATAAAGAGCACACAGGTCTCTTGCGACAAGACTCCCTTTCCCCACACTCTGGGGCCTAGGCCAGACCACTTATAGTGAACCTTATTAATTTCAGGGATTGAGACAAGTCTCTCAGACAGGCCCGAGAGTGGTGCGAGCTATCCTTTAATATCTACGCAATCTTGCTTTCCCAGATTTCTGCAGAAGGCACACAGGAAATGCTCGGCCATCAAAAGAACAATCGATAAAGGAGAGCATCCCATACACCATACTGTATATCGCCCAACTCGTTATCACATATTGAGGTAAACACCACGTCTTCTAAAATCCCACCAGGCAGAAACAAATGCAGGAGAGCCCCAGCACGAAAGGCCCAAACTATACAACTCACTGATGGTCTATCCAGAGTGACTCAGATTGAGAGCTCTGCTAACACTTGATCCCACAGAAACTACCACTCTTGAGTATTCACTGCTCAAAAAGGTTTGGTGGCCATCTTTCATCACATCTGTTGCACAAAGATAACAACTTCCTTTATTACCGTGGTAAAAAGGTTCCCCACTCCCAAATTCTTGGAAAGGAGGTTTCCCACTATATCCCTCTCTCGACCTCAACAAAGGGTTAACGGCCAGCCACTGGTCTGCCCCCACTGTTTACACCCCATCTGATCTCTGTATTAATGTTTTTATGTGTTCTTGTTAAGACTGTTCACCATTATTGGTTACAGGGTGGGGGCATTCCATTACTATCCCGAGGTATACACCATTCGCACCTTAATAAACAAGTAAGTCCTAACATAGCAACGCCCAGTTGCCTTGACGTGGAAGTAAGGAATCTTAACCACCCTCGTAAAACTCGCCAGGTGTTAGCATTTCTGGACAGGCATCACGTTAATGTAGCCTTACTGCATGAGACATACCTGGCTCACAAGTCTCCCATCCACTATGCCAGAAGATGGGCCGAAAATTGCGTTGTCTGTTCATATGTCTGAGGTGTCATCATATTGATTAAAATGGGCATCTAATTTCACCTGCTGGAGTCCATGACAGATCCCCAAGGTGGATATGAACTCCTCTGCAGCCACCTGGGGACCACAATTGTCACTGTGGTGAACTGCTACTACCCAAGCACAGACAGTTCCAATTTTTACACCATATTATAGGGGTCTCCACTAACACACAATCATTAATTTGGGGTGGAGATTTTAACTGCATCTTGTAAGGACATCTGGACAGATTCCCAACCACCTCTAGAGTCAGGTATGACACAGCCAACAGGTTGTATTGTATAATACACAAACTGTTAGATGCCTGGAAACATAGGCCTCCCCATAGACGACTCTATACTACCAAGTAATATGGAGTGCAAAGGCACTTGGATATAACTTGGGCCACCTGGAATGTGACACTAAAAGGTTAGAGAGCGAGCAGATAGGGAGTGAGAGTTTGTAGATAGTTAAGCAGATAACCAATACACCTTCAGAATCTAATGACAGTGGACAGGGAGCAGAAGTTTCAAGGCAACTATGCTAGGGCTCACTCCTTTGGAAAAGGCGAGCGTCCTGAAAAATCACTGGCAGTAATGCTTAGTCATCCATGGGCTCCCAGTGATGTTATAGAAATTGAGGAGACCGCTGGATGTCCCTTCTGGCGTAACAATCAGATACTAGACAAATTCACCATTTACCACACTATTCTCTACATCTCAGAATTCACATGCTCCTCAGCACAGGTGAATGATTACCTCGAAAACACTGCCATAGCTTGGCTGGGCGAAGAATGTGGAACATTCTAAATGCAACTGTTTGAGCTTGATAAAATACAAGGTACCATATTAAGGCCCCAGGGCCTCATGGTTTCCCAGCTGAATTCTACACATGATACATAGACATACTGGCCCCACATTTGTTAGAAATATACAAAGACGTCTGCTCACAGAAAATATTACCTCTATCTATGAATGAGGCATTAATTATAACACTACTTAAACCAGATAAACCACCTCACAAATGCAAGTCCTACAAGCCGCTATAATTGGTTAACTGTGATGCCAAAATTTTAGCCAAGCTAATCGAAAATCACCTCACGCTGTGATTACCAGACTTGGTCAGATCAGATCAATCACGTTTCATCCCTGGTCCTCCATGTCCCCCAGTCTGCGCACATTATTTACACTACTCAATTAACTAGATCCTGACTCAGATGCCGTTGCAGTTTTTCTAGACACCACCAAAGCATTTGAGTCTGGAATCGAATTATATTTTTACCAACCTTTCATGTAATGCCCTACCCCTTCGTCGACTGCATTCAATTACTCTACACTGGCCAGTCTGCTCGTGTTCGATTTATCAATATCGCCACTCAGGCCCTGGCAATTTCCAGAGAAACCAGTCAGGGTTGTTCCCAATCACTCATCCTATTTACTCTGGCTCTTGAACCATTAGCGGCAAAGATTACTGAGCACACACTTCTCTACCACAAACGCTGCACACTAATATTGTATGCAGATGATCCGGCACTATCTTAGAAACCTTGTTAGCCTAACATCTGTGGTGAGAGACTATGGCCCTCATTACGACATTAGCAGTAAATTCCACTTACCGCCAACATACCGCCACCACAGTGGATTACCGCCACCCATATTATGTCCCACACATAGCAATCCGTCATTATACATCCACACACACAAGTCCGCCAGCCCAAAGGTCAGTGATAAACTGGCGGTACCAAAACCCACACCGTTACGCCAACAGAACTACGCCCACAGCATTATAACCCATGAATCACCGCAGTACATACCGCCGCGCTCAAAATATACACCACCTAAAAAACACCACCACAACGGACAATTAAAACTACACACATTCACACACCACACCCACACACCATAAAACACACACACTACCCACAACCCTTTACCATTACAAACAAGTGCGACAAGTGAGATAGCAAAACCACAGACCAGACCACAGAGACACACCACCATCACCTTATACACCATCCACGCACCCCACATCACAGACCCCAACACAGCACCCCACACACCCTCACTCACACCACACCCATGGCACCACAACAACACCCCAAGTTCTCCGAGGAGGAGCTAAGGGTCATGGGGGAGGAAATCATCTGGGTAAAGCCACAGCTATTCAGATCAAAGGTGCAGTAGACGTGCATTGCAAGGAAGATGGAGCTATGGCGGAGAATCATGGACAGGGTCAACGCCATTGGACAGCACCCCCGAACCAGGGATGACATCAGGAAGAGGTGGAACGACCTACGGGGGAAGATGTGTTCCACAGCAGCAAGACACCAAATAGCTGTACACAGGACCGGCGGTGGACCCCCACCTCCTCCACCACAACTAACATGGGAGGAGCAAGTCCTGGCAATCATGCATCCTGAGGGCCTGGCAGGAGTAGGAGGAGGACTGGACGCTGGTAAGTCAAATCTCTATTACTATTACCCCCCTACTTGCATGCCATCACCAACCCCCACCCTTACCCTCACTCCCATCACTCCACCACGTCACACCCTCCCACCATCATAACCCACTCATCCCAATACCAAGCCCTGCATGCAACACCAATGCATGGACACCCCTCACAGACATGCATTGACACCCACCTCTAAAGCATGCACATTAGAGAGAATCATCTAGCCCACAAAATCACTACTCACACAAGGTAAAGCTGACGGGCAATAACAACCATACAGGGCAACACACTCATGCACAAGATGACACACACAGAAACAATAACACTGCATTTACATCCCCACAGGTCACCCACCCAACGTCACCAGAGAGGAGGTGCCAGCAACTTCCACTCCACCCCCAGAAGAGGCCCACAGTGATGACAGCAGCTCTGGAAGCCTGGATCTGGATAACCAACCTGGCCAATCAGAGATCTCCAGACAGTCGGTAACCCCAAGCACAGTCCCATACCACCATAGAGCCTCCCCCCTTAGGAAACACCAGCACAGTACCCAACCAGCGGGCCCATACCTCTGTCCCCAGGACACGTCCCTCGGCAGTGTGACCACCACTACAGGGACCCCAGGCCACCCCACAAACACAGGACGATCAGGGACCTGAGGTCAGTGGCAGTGGGCACACAGTTCAGGGGACAGAGGCATAGGACAACAGGGAAGCTGGGAGGACTGCTGGACGACAGGGGGAGAGGCCCAGGGAACCGACTCTCCAGGAGGAACTCACCAACATCCTGGGAGCATACTACCATTCCCAGGAGATGATAGACCAGATACTGGACAAGTTGCAGAAGACCCAGCGGCTGCAGGAGGGACAGTACCTGGGGATCAGGTGAGGAGTTGAAGAACATTAACACCACCCTGGTCACCATTGCAGGGGTGCTGGCAGACATGGCCAACACCATGAGGGAGGCAGTGGTACACCACCGGGCCCCTGACACTAGCCAAACAGATGAACAGCTTTCCACCTCCGCTGCCGCTTGTGGACAGGAGGCCCCGCCACAGGAACAACAGGCCACCAACCCCACCCCATGCAGAAGGAGAACCACCCCGCAAACAGTCCCTGCGATCCAGGCAAAAGCCAGAGAACATTGCCAAGACCCCCGCCAGGAAATAAGACTCTCCTGAATGTCACCTTTGTGTCCCACTCAGTCACCCTGTCCACCTTGAACTGCCATTGCTCCCCTTTCTATGCCCCCTTGGACAATGCACCTGTGATAAAAATAGACTGGACTCTATCCTGGACTTTCCTCCATCATCACCCCAGCCCATTGCACATCCCTCTCTAACCAGTAGCACTTAAATAAAAACCATTTGAATAAATATAAGTATGGAGTCTGTCAAATCATTTAACCATGTATTCAATTAACAAGCTTTAAACACTGCAATATAACTGTACAGTATTGTATACATAGGAATGACCTGTAGTTGGCTGCAGTCAACACACCAGGAGTGATAGTGGGACACAAATATCTGAAAATAGAGATGCCGAAGGGTACAGTAAGTGGCCATAGAAGTTAGTAAATCAGCCTGCCAGTGACAATGTCAAATTCAAAACTGTCAATGTAAAGTGTAATTACAGTGTCTTACCTGTGTGTCGTTGGAAGTACTGTCTTATAATAGCACTTCTGTCCTCATCCTCTGCCTCCTCATCTTCACTGTCCACAGGGTCCACTGCTGCCACACCCCATCTCCAGCCTCATCCTCCTGCAGAAAAGGCACCTGGCGACGTAAGGCAAGGTTGTGGAACATACAGCATGCCACGATGATCTGGCACACCTTCTTGGGTGAGTAGTACACGGATCCAACTATTAGATGGAGTCAACGAAACCTGGCCTTCAGGAGACCGAATGTCCTTTCTATTATTCTTCTTTTTCGCCCATGTGCCTCATTGTAACGTTCCTCCGTCCTTGTCCTGGGATTCCTCACAGGGGTCAGTAGCCATAAGAGGTTGGGGTAAGCAGAGTCACCTGCAAATATCGAGGGACAACTGTTAGACCCACACTAACCCTTAGGGCCCACACCATACCCATACACTAACACCTGCTGGGTGGGAACCAGGCTCACCTATTAGCCACAACGGTGCCTCTGGAGTTGAGCCATTACATATGGGATGCTGCTATTCCTCAGGATAAAGGCATCATGGACAGACCCAGGATAGTTTGCATTGACATGGGATATGTACTGGTCCACCAGGCACACTATCTGCACATTCATGGAGTGAAAGCTCTTTCCATTTCTGAACACCTGTCCATATCAGGGGGGGGCGGACAAATGCAATACGTGTACCATCAATCACCCCAATAATGTTGGGGATATGTCCCATAGCATAGAACTCAGCTTTCACTGTGGCCAAATCCTCCACCTGGGGGAAAACGATGTAGCTGCGCATGTGTTTAATCAGGGCAGACAATACTCTGGTCAGCACTATTGAGAACATTGGCTGAGACATTCCTGCTGCCAAGCCCACTGTCACTTGGGAGGAGCCACTTGCCAGGAAATGGAGCACAGATAGGACTTGCACAATAGGGGGGGGATCCCAGTGGGCTGAAGGATAGCAGATATCAGGTCAGGTTCCAATTGGGCACACAGGTCTGTGTCTGTGGCCCTGTCCAGTCTATATGTGAGGATAATATGCCTGTCCTCCATTGTTGCCTAGTCCACCAGGGGCCTGTACATGGGTGGGAGGTCTCCATCTCCTATTCATCCGCAGCGGTTGCAATCTAGGGGGCAAACGGTGAGTATCTGGTCAGTATTTGATATTTCCAAACACTACACTGCATAGCATGTTGTGACTGTAACACAATATTGTTGTATATGCCCAAATGGTGCCTATGTGTACTGTGACGCAGTTAGGTGCCATGGCTTCCCACCCCCCCACTTTGAAATCGCGTCCGCATGTCCTTTATGGAGGGATAGGTGGAAATGAGGTAATTCTGCTGACATTATGTGCCGTTGCGGGAGGCGGTAGAAAACTGCTGTGCAACTCCTCATTGGATCTCATTGGGCCCTATGGGTTACAGTGGCCAATGGTGATGTACGCCAGTGGTGACAGTACGCACAGCCACAGACGTGACTGCCATTTTCTATCTGTTCACCGAGTTGCTACCTGACCTTCAACAGGAGAGGACCTACACTGCAAGTGCTGCTGTGACCTGTGTCTGGAGTTGGAGAGACTGGTGGATGGGGTCCTACCCCAGTACCAAATGCTGTATGGGTCTACAGATCAACAGGTGAGTACACTGTAAGCACGATGCATGGGGCATGAATGCACAGTGTTGTGTGTGAGGTCCTCGTGTAGGGGAGGGGATTGGTGGAAGGGCCCTGGGCTGCGTGCTGCATGTATGGTGGGCATTGTCTGTACGTAAGGGGATGGGAGGGCTATGAGGGGACATGAGTGTAACAGGCTGGACGGTCCGACTGATACCTTTTGCTATGTGTATATTTCTGCAGGTCAGCACCCATCAGAAAAAGGGTATATGGCGTGCAATCGCCAAGGACGTGCGGACCCTAGGGGTCTATGGCAGGTGGAGCACCCACAGTCGCAAATGGTGGGAGGACCTGAGACGCGGGGCAAGGAAGACGGCGGAGGCCCAGCTGGGGATGGCCTCCCAACGACGACCCTGACCCCCACCGATGGCCTGCATACTGGCAGTGGCCTATCCGGAGCTGGATGAGCGCTTGAGGGCATCACAGCAGCCAAGAGGGGGTAAGTACAGTTTCCCAATATACTACCTGCGCGTGTGGTGGTCTCCGGGTGGGGGATGTGGGCCTGTGGGTGTCCCTAGGCCAAGCCAAACATTGCAGGGTAGGTCCCATGTTGGGTAGGGTATGATGTGAACCACCTCCAACCAACCTAGTAGGCATCCACTACTGGGCAGGGGTCTGTGGGTCTCAGGTATGCTGCTATTGGCGTTAGGTATTACTGTCCATGGCCTGGTGACTAGCATTGTGACTGGTAGCCTAGGCTAGCTTGGGGGGGGGGGGGGAATTTGTCACAACGGTGGTGTTGGAGCAGGCATTGACCAAGTGTATATCCTTTGTCTCTTCCCCCTTTTTAGGGTCGAGCCTGCGTTGCATGCGCTCGCAAGACGCTTTGGGTATTAGAAAAGGGCTCGGAGCCCTGTCGACGTCACGTCAGTGTTTTTCATTGGTTCGTGGGCTTGCCTATTAAAATCTGCTTGCTTTCATTAGTCGAAGGCATGCATACGTCATGCCTTTTCCGGTGGCTAGCCCTCCTCGAGCGCAGCGACCAAGTACAGAAAACATGCGAGGCTTGCTGTTTTCTGTCCAGCTCGTGGACTGCTTTTTCTCTATTTTCCTAGCGCGATTTCGCTTGGCAGAAGTCAAGCGCTTTACACAGTTAATTGCACTTTTTCGGGTTACGTACATAAATGCACTTTTGCCGATAGGTGAAAAGTCGGGTTAGGAGTTTACAACGCTATCAGCTCTAACACGAGCAAACGCGGCACCCGTTGCATTGCAAATGCTTGTTTTGTATTGTCACTCTGTCCTTCTGTGCATTAGCATCATCTGGCAGAGAAGCTGAGGCACCTATGGCGGAGGGAGGTGCATACCACATGGCCCAGGAGGCCGAATCCACTGACAGTGAGGGCACCAGTGGGACAGAGGGCAAGGGGAGCACCACGACGGAGACAGGAGGGGACTGTTTGGACAGCGATACCTCCTCCAATGGAAGCTCCCTGGTGGTGGCAGACAGCTCTGTGCCCACCCCAACTACTGGTACAGCCGCCACCCCCGTACCAGCACCGCCCTCCCAGTAGCCCCTCAGCCTGTTTCCCATGCCCGCTCACCGAAGAGGGTGGGCATCTTCTACACCCCAGGCACCTCAGGCTCTGCCCCAGTTAGCCCTGCTGCCCTGAGTGAGGAGGCTATTGACCTCCTGCGATCCATCTCTGTAGGGCAGTCAACCATTGTGAAAGTCATCAAGGGGCTGGCAGCCCATTTGTATCAAACAAATGCATTCCTGGAGGGCATGCACTCTGGCATGGCAGCCCAACAGAGATCAATCCAGGCTCTGGCCTCCTCTCTGATGGCAACCATTTTCCCAGTTTCTTGCCTCCCCCTCCAACTTCCTCTACCCAATACCATTCCCCCTCAAACCCAACCTATCCCAAGCACACAGGCAGACCAGCATGTACACAGGACAACACACAGGAGTGGTTCAGGCAAACACAAGCACCACATATCATCCCACAGGCACTCACACAAACACCATCCAGAATCAGACATACCAACATCCACTGCCTTCACTGCGTCCCCCTCCTCCTCCTTGTCCACCTCCCTCCCAGTTGCACCTACACTCACACCTGCATGCACAACATCCTAATCCACTACCACCATCACGTCTATCACTACATGCCCCTCACTGGCAGTCACCACCCCTACATCCATGCACACATCCTGTGTCCTCTCCCACTGTGTCTGTGCCCCCTCCTCCCAAAGTACACAAACGCAAGCACTCAGACACCCAACAGCCATCCACCTCACAACAGCATCCAGCATCCAGCCCATGCACCTGCACCCAAAACGTAAATAAATAGTAAATTATTTGCTATGCGTGCTACGATTATGCAAAACCGCTTAGCACTAAATATCCTTCACTCTAAGGAAGGCAGTGTTTACAAGGTTTTGTAGGTGCGAGAGTGACACTCATCCTGACTGCAGTACGTCTGTAGGGGAATCTGTTGCTAATTTAACTAATATTTCTCATGAAGTCAAAGCATTTGAAGAGTATGGCATTTGGGAAGCACTAGGTTCCTGGGTGGCGAGACTGGAAAGAGTTTTAGTAAGGTTGCTGAATTTATCAGTAGTTTGCAAAGGTGTATGTTAAGGGCTACACTAACACCTGTGAATATTGTGTTGATTTGTGCAACTGTTCTGTTCCTCTTCTTTGAATCTTTTAAAATACAAGTGTAAGGAGAAAAGAGCTTCGTCCAAAGGAAGATGCCAGAGATAGATTATATAATCAACACAAGATGTTGGAAGGATTGAAACACAAGCAGCAGAAAGAAATGTTGACTGTATTATAAAAAGTTGAGGGCTTTGATGATTATGAATAAATCAGAGGAGGAAGATGTGGTAGTTTTATGTGATTAGCATTGTATGTTATTTATGTGCAGAATAATCATCTGTTCTCAAATTCACATGTATATACTGCCATGATGTTACTGCATTTGAAACAATTTTGAGATGACCAGTTAAAATGAATTTATTTGGTTTATGCAAACAAGGCCTCACTAGGCCTCTACGTCATCTTGTTCAAAACGGATGTCACATTTACTGTTTATTATTTCTTCTGAACGCAGTTAAGCAAGCCAAGTTTGTTTCTTTCTGACTGACACTGCTCTCAAAGACAACTATGTAGCGAGGGGTCAGCATTATTACTTTGCTTCAGCGCCCTCCCACTTGGTACTACATTCATTCATTCTAGTTTACTATTGTTTTGTAACTTGTCTGTCTGACATTAGGTCTGATGTGGGCTAAACCAATATTATATAGCACGATAGTGCTTAGGTGGTAAGGGGCGTTTATTAATTCAGATTTCTCATTTGCTGAAATTGTATTTCTTTTGCACTATTTGTTTCTATGAAGAGATTTTTTTATATAAATTATCAACGTTGGGGGTGAACCAGATCTCCTATGATGATCTTTGAATGCTAATAAGGATGCTGTCCCATTTCTTTCTGATTTTGCTGCACTTTGGGGGCTTAGTATTTCCTCTGATTGTCATTTTTATGTGCTGATGCCATTTATGGCTATGATTATAAGCATCTGCTTTCTAATGTATCCTGTATTGTACCTCTTGGATTTTTCTTGCATACCTTTTGAATTTTCTAGTTCCATCCTAGAACTTACTTATTTACCTGTCCTTTTTCAATTGACTATTTTTAATAGGATTTGCACTTTAACTTGGGACACACTGCCTCAGGAAATTAAGGTTTAACACTGTCCCCAATCCACCCACTACTGCAAAATAGTAAATTTACTTTTGTATGGTTGTGTGGGAGATCTTGATTGTGAGGAATATAGCTCGGATGAAGATCACAAAAATGAATATTTGGAAAAATGGTTTGGCTCGCCTAGAGGCTCAGTGAACAGTGCTCGGAGGAAGGAATTGGGCCTCACCAATATATCATTTAAGTATAAGCAGAAGATTCTTAATTATTGGGCTTTCTTCTCAGAGTCCGCTGATGGCTCCTCGAGGCAATTAATTAAATCTTATTCACTGGAAAAGGACATAGGCCAATGGGCTAATGATCTTCATATTATCAAGGATTCCCTAGGTACATTATTAGGGCCAGATCTGCAGAATATGTTCTTGCATTCTAGAAATTAATAGTTAAATGGGTGATAAATGAGAAATCTAGAAATCCTGACTTAGAAGATGTGGGGAAAGAAACACTTTGCTTCATTAAATGGACACAGATTATGGTTGGATTCTGCCTTCAACCCTCCTGTTTGAGGACTTAATTTTTGCTGGCTTTAGAATTCTATGTCAGGACAAGAGACCAGGATTATGCTTCCTTTCTTCGCCTTTCATTCAACAGCAGCTATATCAGAAACAACAACTACTAATCCCATGACCATCAGGGATAAAAACAAAAGTCAACAGCCAATCAGAATGTCCCTTCGCATGTTATAGGACTGTCTCACCAAATCCTCTTCCTTCACTGATCCTCGCAGCCTTCAGATAAGTGCCTTGGTTTCTTTCTGCATTGTGCTTTAATAAGTGGTTTTAACCTTGTGTTCCCTCTCAGGATCCTCCCACAGAAGCGTGTTTGCTTCTACGTGGGGCTCTCTGCCGGTGCCTCAGCTGAATGTCTTGTGTGCGCAGTGGTGATGCGCCACCCCCACCCCGGGCTCTATAAGAGAAGCTGATGCCTCACGTGGTTTGACACTTGAGGTTTTACCTCAGTTCTGTGCGCAATAGCGCCCTATTACGAGAGGACACTACCCAGGCTTGAGTTGAGGCAGTTGGCAAGACCCCGACAGAGGACAGCCACTGCGCAATACTTGTAATTATCATACCTTGCTAATAGAAGGGCAGCAGTGTCCACCACCCTGCCTATCAGGTGCCGTTGGACCCCCAAGTCAATATTGTGGCTTTGCCCCATAAAATATCTCCCAGCATACAAGAAATCATGATTCTTATACAGAGGAGGAGGCTGCCATTAACTACCTCCCTATTGACAGACACTTTTGCTATATCATGTACGCTTCCATTGGGCAGACCCAAGACCTTGATGCCCTCAAGGAAGCGCGCCAGCTTCGATTTGGACACTTTTACTCTCCTCAAGTGCGTCCTCCTAGACCAAGCGGCCATCGAGCCAGCTGGTTCCGCTGATTCCTCTTCAGGCCCTGCACTCAGCTCCTATTTCCACAGCGCAGAGGCAGACCCTCTTTATCAAAATAGATCCTTAATTTGGGGGCCTGGTGACTTCAGAAGCAGGCCTGTTGGCTCAAGAGGGTCTCTTTGGCAAACACTTTATCAAAGAACTTAGTAAATTTGTAGCCACTTTTACCTCACTCGATAAGGCCCAATCATCAATTAAAAAGATATTCACTCCCCAAGTTTTTGCCGGAGCAGGTCGTGGCAGGAGGCGCTCGGCTAGCCATGGACAACAAGCCTTTTCCAGGGGCCTAGCCCCTTCCCTCCCCCAGTACCAGGACCAATCCAAATTTGGAGGTTTCTATCTCACCGGGGATACCCCAGGCAGCGAGGCTTCAGAGGTGCTTCCAGGGTGAGTGTAATCCCCTTTGCAACAGTGCAACTGGGGTGCAGGTTGGGACAGTTCCTTCCCAATTGGCAGACTCAAATCAGACGCCTGGGTATTGCTGACAGTTCAAGGGTAGGGATTTACGACTGCCCGGTTCAATACCAGGCTCCTCCCGAACTTCGGTGCGGGAGATGCTGGACAAATGGTCTGTGGTACCTTCTTCTCCCCACCCTCCGGGTTTCCTCAACAACCTGGTCCTAGTAGACAAGCAGTATGGCGGCAAGCATCTGGTTATCAATCTCTAGCCATTCAACGAATGGGTGGTTTTCTGCCATTTCAAAATGGACGGTATCCATCTACTCCACAACCTCCTTCTCCCGAACGATTGGCTGATGCGGCTCGACCCTAAGGATGCCTACTTAACAGTTCCTATTTTCCCTCCTCACTGCTGCTTTCTCCAGTTCCAGTGGCGGCAGGTTACCTACGAGTTCGCAAATCTTTACTTTGGGCTAGCATCCGCCCGTGGTGTTTCACCAACCTGCTCTGTAGAGTGGTAGAATCTCTCAGAACCCAGGGAATCCGGCTCATAGTCTACCTGGACCATTTCCTCTTGATGAACCAGGATCAGCGAACCCTTTGGGTACATCTGCAATGGGCAACATCCCTGCTTCAGTCTTTGGCGTTTCTTATGAACAGAATCAAGTCAGTTCTAGCTCCGACACACTCCCTTGTTTTCTTGGGATTTGTGATCAACTCCGTTCAGGCCATACTAAGTCTTCCTTCCAGGAATGTAGCCAAGATATGCTATTAGCTGACTCAAGTCCTGGACAAATGGGAGACTTCCCTCAGGCAGATTGCGCCAGTGGTCGGTCTTCTGGCCTCCTCCATCCAAGCCGTCTTTCCAGGCCCCCTCCATTATCAGACGCTTCAGTGGCTCAAGACGTCTCACCTTTGGAAGGGCCTCGCGGACTCGCAACGGGTGCTGTTGTCAGAGAAAGCTAGAGCAGAGCTGGTGGCTGGCAAATATGAAAGCATGGAACGGTCAAGCTATCTTTGGTTGCCAACCGGACCTGATCGCAGAGTCAGATACCAGCAGAGTACGTTGGGGTGCACACAGTGGGGATTTGTCCACTGGCAGGAAATGGTCAGAACTAGAGAACACTCTCCATATCAACTGTTTGGAACTTCTGACTGGCTCATTTGCAGTCAAATGCTGGACGAAGGATCAGTTCCAGTGTACAGTCCTTCTCAAGATGGACAATGTAGCAGCGGTGCACTACATCAGCCACCTGGGAGGTGGACGCATTCCAAGTTGCTGGCAGACCTAGCCAACAGTTTTGTGGAGTATTGCCTGGAGCGCAAACTTTTGGTGATGGCAATGAACCTCCCGGGGTCCGACGACAGGGTGACAAGACTGGCAGTCCCGATACCTGAAGGCTTTCAGACTCTGGAAATTGGATCTCAAGGTCTTCCAAGCACTGAGCTCTAGATGGGGTCCTTTCTCGATCAACCTCTTTGCATCTAGGCTGGACCATCAACTGAGCAGGTTTTTCAGCTGGAGACCAGATCCGCTGGCCCTGGCAACAGATGCTTTCCAACAGAATTGGGGGCCCAGAGAAGGGCTACCCCTCCCCTGTTCTCGATCATGAGAATGTTAACCCAGGTGCATCGTCAACAAGGCAGAGGTGGTATTTGTCACACCCTTCTGGAGATCTCACATGTGGTTTTCGGTTCAGATGGAACTTTCTTGGGATTCTCCAATCTGTCTACCTGTTTTACTCTTCTGCTTCGGGACCCAGCTGGGAATTCCCATCACCTGATCCTGAACGGGTCCCTCAGCCTTACGGCGTGGAGGATTACCAAGGACGTTGGCATGTCTCGTGCCTTTCGCAACAGGCTCCGGATCTCCTCACCAAATTGTGGGCAGACAACAGTTTTAGGTGATATCAATCAGCCTGGCACAGATAGTTGGGTTGGTGTTGTCAACGAGACTTGGATCCCGCAGGGACTTTCTATTGTGAATATCCTGAACTTTCTAGCTTCCTTAGTGGAAGAAGGTATGGCCTACAGGACGATTATTTGTTTTCAATCTGCAGGTCATGGCCCAGTAGATTGTCACCCGGTGGGGGAACACCCAATAGCCCGTAGACTCCTTTGCAGGATTCGATTTTCTATCCCCCCTGCTCAGTAGTATTCATCTTTTTGGGATGTGAACTTTTTGCTCGACCTTTTTCTCTCTTGGTCAATAAACAATATCTCTCTCATAAGCAGCTGCCATCCAAACTAGCATCCTTGTTGACCCTCATCTCTTGTAAACACGTTTACGATGTTAGAGCCTTGGATGACAATGATCGGTTCTTTACCCCTGAGGGAGTGACCTTTTTCCTTTCTAGAAGAACGAAAACTGATTCTAGGATAATTTCCTATCAGGCATTCCCAGATCATATTCCCCAAAATTGTGTGTGGTGAAATGCTTGAAGTCTCATGAATCCATGGCAGAAGAGATGCGACCCCCTGGGGAGTGGCAACTTATTGTTACCAAGCCTCATAAAGCAGTCTCTTCACCGACGATCGCAGGATGGGTGAAGTGGTCATGCAAGAGGCTGAGATAGACATGCGCAAGTTTGGGCCCCATTCCGCTAGGGGGAGCAATGGCTTCCAAGGCTTGTTCTTTGGGAGCTAGATTAGAAGATATAATGAATGCAGCGGATTGGTCTTCAGATTCTGTCTTTAAGACCTTTTACTTTAAACAGCTTCATTCTATGGCATCTTTGGTGGTGGAAAAGCTTTGAACTAGCATAATCCTCGCCTCTGGTCCAGACACAGAAAACACAATTTCCTAGCTTTCGTAATGGAAAGTTTCAATTCTATCAAGGACACAGAGGCAAGGATTATCCCGCCCGGAGTCGGGCATCGGCTTTGCCCACCCAGTAGGCGACCTCTGTAATAGTGTTAATTACTTCATTCATTTGAAACATTACACCTGTTGCATGTGTACTGTGTTAGTGTTTATTATTGCTATTGTTCTTTCATTGTCAGTTTGTAATGTGGCATGTACTTACAGATTCAATTTTTTTTTTTTGTTATGGATAACATCAGGGGCAAGCAGGACTAGTGGATATCCTCCATCTGCTCGTCGCTCGAAGAAAGAGGAAGAGGATGTGGTGACAGAGTCCTATAACATGCAAAGGAACATTCTGATTGGCTGTTGACTTTTGTTTTTATCCCTAATGTTCATGGAATTTGTAGTTTTTGTTTCTCATATGGCTGCTGTTTAATAAAAGGCGAAAATAGGAAGCATAACCCTCCCCTCCGTGTCCTTAATAAAATTGAAACTTTCCGTTACGAAAGCTAGAACATTATTTATTCTGCTCACTTTACCACTGCTAAACAGTGCTAAAGTGCTTATGCTCTCTCCTTAAAACACGGTAGAAGTGGCTTATCCCCAACTGGCCTATTTAATTTACTCTGAAGTTCCAAGTAAAGTGGCACTACCTGTCCCCAGGACCTGCAAATGAAATGCCACTAGTAAGGCCTGTAGCACCAATTGTGCCACCAACTTAAGTAGCATTTTAAAAATGCCTCAGGCCCGCCATTGCAGCCTATGTATATAGTTTTGATCTGCCATTTCAACCTGGGAAAAACCCTTTTTGCCAAGCACAAACGCTCCTTTTTTTAAAATATATATATATATATATATATATATATATACACACACATACACACACACACGTCACCCGTTGGTTATGTCCTGGACAGTCTAGAAGGCAGGGTAAAATGTATTTAACAAGTAGGACATGTTCTTTTCAGTTTTACATGTCCTGGTAGGGACAAACTCCTAAATTCGTTTTTCACTACTTCAAGGCCTACCTCTCGCACAGAATAACATTGGAGTTACCTTATTAAATTGAATAAGCAGCTAAATTAATATAGGAACAGGTAACTAATTCATGTTTGGGGTCTCTGGAATTGTAATGAAAAATCCTAACTTATGGTGAAGTCTAATTTTAAATTACAATTTTGAAAATGACACTTTAAGAAAGTTGGCATTTTTCAGCCTTAAGCCTTTGGTGCCTGAAGCCTGTCTCTAGGTCACATAACTGGTGGCGTTGACAGTTGAGCTTTGTGTATTTCTCCTAGACAGCCACACAACAGAGAGCATAGGTGTTCCTGGATGGGCCATCACTGGTAGGATTTGGGGGAGGAGCTGGACACTTGAATAGGCTTGTGTCTTGCCTTCACACAAAGGACTGCATACCCCCTGCAGTTAGTCTGGATCCAGGGCAAAGAAGGCAGAGCATCTGTGCACTTTAAAGACATGCCTCTAGAAGCTTCTCCCTCATCAAAGACAGAACTGGGTATAAATATTGGACCTTAGACAACTCCTCAGTACATTCCTGGACCTGTGGATACTCTGGCAGGAAGGAATGCTACTCTGCTGTACCCTGTTGTGCTGACCAGCTGCCCTCTTGCCTGGGTGTGACGGACTGGACCTGCATCTGTTGAATCCAGGTCCCTATATTTACTCCAAGGGCTATTTGGCTAGTCCCTCGACTTTTGCCTCAGGAACAAAAAGGTTCCAACAACCTTAACACCTGAAATTTGCTGTCTGTGAGCCTACCCTGCCAAGTGGTGTCACCCTGGTACTGGACTCTTGGAAGTAGGCCTAAGGTGTTCTGCCAGCCTCTGCAGACCCCGCAGAACCAACATCATACCACTGAGTGGGTCTTTCCAATGGCAAAGACCAGCATTGCATCGCAAGCCTACTTGAAACTGCAGCTGCTCAATGCATCTTCGACACAAGGCCTTGCATGCCTCCTTGACGGGATCCTCGACGATGATGCAGGCCCGTGCATCACAGCCTCACAGCTCCTCGGAACTGATGCAACACTTAGGCTGAGCAACATCTTCAATGTGGACCCTTGCAACACTCTGCAAACCAGGATTTAAGGTACTTTGTTCAACAGGCCTAACTGGGTCCCACTAGCTGGCCCATGCTCCATCATGCTCAGAGTGAACTTGTGACTTTGTCCCAGTCCGGCATAACGAGATATCTACAGCTGGCATTTTAGGCGTTTTGGTGCTGTTTTGACTGAAATCTTTAAAGTTCCATATCGCCAGTTTTACTGGTTGGATTTTTGTTGTTTTGGTCTTGTTTTATTAAAATTACTCTATTTCTCTAATCTGGTGTGCGTTACTTTTTGTGCGGTATGATTACTTTATTACTGGTTGAAGTGTTGCACAAATATTTTACACATTGCCTCTAAATTAAGCGTGACTGCTTTGTGCCAAAATGCCAGAGGGTTAAGTACAGGTTAATTCAGGGTTGGTTTGTAACTCACCCCAACAAGGATTGTGGTTGCTGTTTGACCAGGGTGGCCATAAAAGTTTGGGAGCAGAGGATAGTTTTGAGTTAAGGGGTGCCTTGAGAGGTTTACTTTTGCCCTGTCCCTAGGATTGCTTCTGTCTTCATTCACCAAGTCCACTCTCTGTTGGATTATTTCCTGGAATTGCACTGCTCTGTGTGTTGCTGAGCAAAGGACTGAGTTTTAGCAGGTGGAATGTTTACCCAGATTCAAAGAGTGCTTAGTGCTACTGATGCATTGAGGCATGTATAGTTAAGACTGTGGTCTGTGTTGAGTGATGAACTGTTACGCTGCATTGAGATTTTTGGTTATGGGCTGATTGTTGGTTCAAGTGATAGTTTGATTGTGGTGATTATGATGTATGTGTTGAAAACAAAAAAAGAGGTTGGTTCATTAATGAAGTAATCAGATTTGGCATAATCCAAGATTGGGCGAATGTTGTTTAACTTGTCTGCAGGGTAGTGTGATTTGTGAGGCGCCGCATTCACACAGATAATTTTTCTATGAATTAATACGTTTCCTTTCATGTTTTGTGCATTTAATTTGGGTTGCTAGCATTTGCACTATGGTGCACAGAAGTAAATACACTAGCCAGAGGTGGATTGCCTAATTGGAGCAGTCCTGTTTTAATTGACTGTATTTTTGATAAGCTTATTTGCACCTTATTTTAGGACACATTGCCTCATGAAAATTAGGTTTAACACCATTCTAACCTACCCACCTGTGAAAGAGATATTGAGGTATCTATTGGGATGTAATATTTTAGGGGTACCCCGCAGTTACACCAGCTGTTAACTAAATCTTAAATAGATACTGATACAGGTTTGATGGCCTAGGAGTGGTGGGAAACTTATTATGTTTTCAGCAAACCAAGATAATCCCAGTCTTTAAGGCCCAACCATTCACAGTGTCTCTGTTAGACATTTGTTCATTGTTTTGGCTGTGGATGGAAAAGGGACTGCATACTTGGCTAAAGGGTCAACCAGCTTTGTTCCGTACCTATTTGCTCCAGAATCAACGTTCAAGGTACAGTTCTAAAAGGACAATTTGACTGCATGAGGCATCAGCCACTTATCTTTTGGGATACAGGCGTCTGACGTCGCAAATTAAAGATACATCAACACACAGCCTGCAAAAAAATTATTCTTTTTCATAATATCATATAATCCCCAAAGAAACAAAGCCAGTAAGTCTCCCCTAAGCAAGAGCTATTGGGTTTGCCATTGTGTTTTAGCCAAGTTGCTGTTCAGCATGGCTAAACGTTAGTGTTGTAGGGTATCTGGGAGTGAGCAAAGAGTGCCCCGCGGTACAGTGAAGTAGAGTGAAGTGGAACGAAATGGTTTGGCGTGTCATGGAATGTCATAGATTGGAGGGACATCAAGTGGAGGGACAGGTGGATTGGGGTGGAGGGGCATCGAGCATTGTAAAGTGGACCGGCATAGAGTGATGTAGAGTGTTGCAGATTGGAGGGGCATCAAGTGGAAGAATACAGAGTGGAATAGTGTAGAGCATTGTGGAGTGTCAGACTGGAAAGGCATTCAATTGGAGGGGCATTGAATAGAAGGACAGTGTGGAGGAGCATATACAGGAGTAAACTGATGCAAAGGGAATAGTGTAGAGTGGGGTGCTGTAGAGTAAAATGGCAGGGTGTAGAGCGATAGAATGCCGGGGCGTAGAACGGCATGTGTGTAGATCGGTAGAGTGGCAGGGCATAGAGCAGCGGGGTGTATAGCGCTCGACATAGAGAGATACAGCGGCAGGGCATAGAGTGGTAGAAAGGCAGGATGTAGAGTGGTAGAGAGGGAGAGCATAGAGAGGTAGAGTGGCATGGAGTACAGTGAAAGAGTGGCATGGTGTACAGTGGGAGAGTGGCAGAGCATAGATTGGGGGTGTACAGTGGTGGGGCACACAGTGGTAGGGCGCGGCGTAGAAAAGCACCGAGTGGAGTGGAGGGGCATATAGTTGAGGGACGTAGAGCAGAGTGGAGTAAAGTGTTGTATAGTACAGTGGTATAGAGCGACATTGAGTGGTGAGAGTGGAGGGAAGTACATGGGCCCAGAGTAGAGTGGCTTCAAGTAGAGTGGCATCCAATGGTGTACAATTGCATAGAGTGGAGTGTTCTAGAGTGGACTGGCATTGAGTGGAGTGATGTAGACTGAAGTGGCGTTGAGTGGAGTGTCAGTTTTGTAGAGTGGCGTAGACTGGGCTAGAGTGAAGTGGTATAAAGTACAGTGGAGTGTTACTGAGTGGAGTGGCGCAGAATGGAGTATGCATGGTGTGGTAGCACACTGCCATTACAAACACATTTTCAAATGAAATAACCATTACCTCTGCACAATTACAGTTTTACTGAGAGAACTATGCAGTGCACAAACAATATGTGGAAATGGCATCACCCAGTGTATTGATTTATTTTAAACTTATTAAAATATTTTCTTCCATCAAACTTAAGAATTACAAAAAAAATGTGCTTCCTCTGCGTCTTCCTAATTCTGTTATATTCTGAATTATTTCCAGTTTTATATATATTTAAATGTTGATCTGTGCTAGAAAAAAATTGTATTAAAAAAAAAAAAAATCCTTTCCTACCCCCAGTATCCAGCAAAATTGTCAGATAAATCCTCTCACTTTGAAGTCACAAAGAAAAGTAAACACCTAGCACCCACGGAAGACAGGGCCTAGCATCTGACTTCTAAATGCAAGGCAAATGTGACTTGATAAGAACAAATTTTAAAGGCCTGAAGAAACAATGAGATGGTGGGAGAAGGTAAAAAAATGCTAGGATGCAGATAGCATTCACCATGTCAAAACACTTTTTTTTTCTAGAAGATATAGTACCTGAATAACAATGCAAGCAGCGGATGACCAGCAGAGGGGCACTAATAAAAACATAAATTGTTTGTGTGACACAGAAAGAAAAGGAAGCGACGCAAGGCAAGCGCTGCTCAATTAGGAGGTAGCAAAGAAGAGCTATAATGATACCAACAAATGGTAAGCCATGGGTAGGTCCCAAGCCCATTAGTGAATACAAGAGTCTCACAGGCTAACATATGCTCATGCAGGCGGAGCCTAAAAATGGATAAAGCATACTAATTACAGCGGTCAACAGACTTTGCCGTGACAACACAAAGTAAAGCATCAATGAGAGAGGGTGTGACCTACTGGCTACAGCTGCTAACTTTGGGAACTAGGGTCCACATGCACAAAGCATTTTTCTAGTCGTAAACGAGCCGATTCGCAGAATCAGCGCCTTTGGCAAATAGAAAAATGCTTTTTGGGATGTACAAAGCCCAAACTGAGATTCGGTAACATGTTACCAAATGGCAATTTGGGTTTTGCAATTCGGTATTAGGAAGGGGCGTGTCCAGGGCGTCCCTTCCTAATACCGAATCTAAATGGTAAGTATGATTGTTTTGTGACCGTTAATGCAGTCGCAAAACAATCGCAGTTAGCATCAATTTCAAATAGGTGCTAGCCCATTCGCAAAGAAGAAGCGTCCCTAAGGGACCCCATCTCCTTTGTGATTGCATGCAAAATGTTTTTTAAGAGCAGGCAGCGGTCACACAGAACACTGCCTACTCTTAAAAAAATTAAACTGAAGGGTTTCATTTTTTTCCTTTTTAAACGCAGCCTGTTTTCCTTTAAAGAAAACGGGCTGCATTTTTAAAAAAAAAAATTTAAAAGATTGCTTTCTTTAAAAGTAATCACAGACATGGTGATCTGCTGACACCAGCAGGCCACCATCCCTGTGATTTTTGCGATTCCCGATAGCTCGCAAATTGCGACCTACCTCATATTAATGAGGTAGGTCTATTTGCGATCCACCGGGAATCGCAAAAGAAACTCAATGGAGTTTCTTACATTTGGAATTGTGATTCGCAATTAGCGAATCGCAATTAAAAATATATGTACATGTGGCCCTGGGTTCCTGGCTTACACCATGCAATTCTGGGAGGTAATTGCTTAATCTCCCTGCGTATACAAAAAATGTGGTACCTAAGTGTGTGAAAGGTAACAAATATTGTGTAATCCGCACGTTAATGTTTCCCAACACTCCACATAACGTAAAGTACTTTGTTGCCTACGAGCTAAATGGGCACTATACATCAACACACGACATGAAAACACTAACCACATACGATCTAAACAAATGTAATGGCAATGTAGGCGAGCATTCCAACACCCACATTCGTGTAGTAAACCCAATATAAATGTTCCAATGCATCATCGAGCTAGTATCAATAACATCTATTTAATTAACCACGAAGATATATATCGTCTTACTAAACAAAGTTAACACATTTATCATGTGCATTTTGATTGCAAACTTCACAGTTGAAAACGTAACTATCTGAAAGTCGATGGGACATCTTTTCCTTGCACAAACCCATGGGCCGGCAACCTTTTATCGCTGTGATTGAAAGCTTGTGTGAAGAGGTGTCTGCTCAACTTCTCCAGAGCACTGTTTCGCCCCAGAAAGGCCGAGCCTTGATTAAACGCATGAAAGCCTCTTTCCTCCCAGGGGGGCTTGTTAACCATTGATCTGAACAGACAGCTCCCTGCAGGGGAAACACGATATTCTCAATGGAAGGGGCTGGCTGGGGAAAGAGACGGGCAGGCACCTCCTTCAAGCAATGAATACCAGATGCTGAGCATTGTTACTTAGCATTCAGGGGTCCCCCTGCATTCAGAAATGGGCCATCCCGCGCAGACGATTTGTGGGTGTGGGAGGCTAGGAGGGGTGGGAGGGGTCAGCGGTGGGTAAATTGGAGACAGGTATAGAAGCTAGCAATGCCTCTGGAAGTCCTGCGGGACAAGGCAAATGTCAGTTACACATGAGGAGTCCAGGAGATAAGTGTGTGCTTTTTAAATAAAATAAATACAATACAGTGCAACAGGTTCTTCAGAAGATAGGGCCTGTCTGGAAACATCCAAGGACAATCCAACTCTGGGAGGCCTACTTACTTTACGTTGATAAAGGCGAGGACACAAAAAAAAAAACGCTCTTTCTGGTTGATACCTCCTCAAAGTTACAACAAAGATAGCTCAACTGTCAAGAGAACAAATAACCAGTGACAAAGTAGTAGGTCTCGCATTTCAACCTCTAACCTTTAGCAATGTTTTTTGCTGCTGTTGTGTAGCAACAAAATGTTTTACAGTATTGAAAAAATTTTTTTTTAAAGCCCTATGGCGAATCTAAGTGTGTATGCGTCATGCGATGGCAGCCCAGTGCCATGACGGTTTGTGCATGTGTTATACAGCATAACGCTGGGTGCCACTGTGTTTTTTAGGTTAATCATAGCAGCGCACAAGCACTGCTTTTCCGAAGTGTTGGTATGTATCTGGGCCTTTAACCAAGCCCACCATTCGTTCATCAGCTTGCCCTTCAAAAATCTTTGGTGACATTGGTAAATAGTTTACCTTTGACCCTTCTTGGGGAGGTTTTGTTACCGCCTTGACCATCACCCTTGTTACATGGCTAATTGCGCTTTTGCCTATAAGTTTTACTGCAGAGAACTTATTTTTCCTTTCATGTGTCTCTTCACGCTGATGCTCATGGCGGCCGAAGCGCTGTGAATTAGCTCGTTTATGTAAAACTGTTTTACTTTTAATTTTCAATTTATGTGGCAAGAAAAGTCGGATTAGGAGTTTACAACGCTAATGGTAGAGCGTCCCCCAGTACTTGGGGCCGCCGTGGCCCAAACCTCGTGCACTAGCTGTGCATCAGGCTGGCAGTAGGCACTTCCGCCTTCGCACCTCGCGAGGTGTGGGGGCGGTAGTAATATCCTTGGGGCACACGGGAGCACGTCACTCCCGGGCCCGGCCCCCGCACACTGGAGGGGGGTCTATTTAATGCCCCCCCCCCTAAAGAAAATGCTCGACCTTTTGTTGCGGCGGTCGCGAGCACCTGGGACCAGCGTCATCAGCGGAGGGCCATCAGGCATCTGGGACATCGTCGAAGGACTAAGGATTGCCGGATCTTCCCCTTTTTCCTCCTCCTGATGCTTGGTGCTGCAGGCCGGAGCGTCCTCCAGCATACCCGGCACCCTCCCTGACACGCTGCTTCTTTTTGTCCCGCTCGGCACCCCCCAGCTGTTGGGGGTGCGCTACATACCGGGCTCACTTGATACGTGCTGTACCAGGTCAGCGGCCCCTTCCCCTCTGAAACCAGATCTCTTTTCCCACTCCTGCAGGCCAGAGGTTTGCACAGTGCACTTGTCGGAGAGCGCGCTCCATATCAGGTCGTTCTCCCTGCACTTCAAGAATTCGTGCCTACGGCTAGGTTAATTTAATTTACCCACGCTAGTATCGTACCCGATGAGTTTTAACCGAGGCGCGGTTATTGTTTATTGAAAACTTTACCGAATGTACTAGGGATAATTTTCCTTAAAGTTTTTTTTTTTTTTCTGGGCCCCTTTTCTTTTGTTAACTCTGCAGTTTATCGAGCCTAAGGGGGAATTTGACTTGCACTGATTGCCAGCCTATCTAGCTTTCTTTGCTAGTGTTTGACCAAGTACTCTTCACCCAGGTACCCAGGCCCTTGCTCCCTCGTACCCTTAATTCATTTGAGTGCTACCCCGCAGATCTTAGGTACTGCTAGGCCTTCCTGACCTATCTGGGTGACGCCGGGGTTTTCTATCCACGGAACGTCAGCCTGGTCTGGGCCAGAAACGCTCATCATATCAAGGTAAGTGGGCTCATTGAGGGTAGAGGTTGTAATAGTGGTATGAACGCCTTGTAATTGTTTATTATTATTTTGTGTATAAGGATAGAAAATAAATGTATATTGCGACTCTAGTAATACTGTGTTGTATATTATCTTTGCGCATTTAGAAGTCATACGTTATCCTGAATTGTGGCAATTTTTATTGCAATTTAAGGTTTATGGCTTGAAACCGCAATAAGGTTGGTAAGAGGAAGGGCAGGGACCCTGAATTGTCACAGCTGTTGAAATTAGTGTTGGCCAAATTGGGCAATGGGGATTCGGACAGCAATAACTCTGCATCCGACGGGGATAACAATTGTGCAGAGAGTGACCGCCCTAGGTGCTCACATGTGCCCCCTTGTGTAGCATTCCCCCCCTGTGAAGCGCAGAAGAGACAGGCTCCAAACACAGCAGCCAGCTGCTGCCCAGACATCAACCCCACCTTCCTGCGCAGTCCCCTATGACAGATACATTAGCTGTATCTTTATGCACCACTCCAGAGGTCCCCCAAGTGGAGCAAAGAGCAGTACCCACACCCGAGTTAGGGGTTTTGGTAATCCTAACAGACATTCGGCAGACATTGTCAACCTTAACTGTCCCACCTGCAATACAGTAGTCCAGACCGCAGCACCAGTCCAGACCGCAGCACCAATTGTCCCTCGCCCGGCATTGCAAGGGCAGGGCAGTTCCACTGCCCAGGTACCTGCACAGGATGCGACCACGCTAGCACTGCTGACGGTGGCACAGCTGTTGTCTAGCCTTGATACTCAATCTACCCCTGTTTCACCTACTGCTCCATGGGCCACAAATGACACTTTAAAGAATTCAGTGGCAGATCTCAAACGCCAGGTTGAGGCAACTGCGGCAGCGCGCAGTGCTAAACAGGGCCTTCTGGGACTGCAGGTCCGAGTGTCATTCCGGCACCGGGTGTGCAGTCTCTTACCCCCAACAGCATAGACAAAGTAAAGATCACCGAGAGCAGCAATAATGCATATGGGGGTGGTACTGCGGCAACGGGAGCCTGGCAAGACACGCTATTATGCCAACCAGGTAAGCTCGCAGCTCATGTTGGGCCAGAGGTAAAAGAAAAGATTTGGGAAGGAGATTTTGTTTACATTTTTTCCCTCATTAGAGCTAAAAGAAGGGAGATAGAAGTGAAAGATAAGGATGGGAAGGCATCATCCTCTAGTGATAAGAAACCCAGAGTGGAAGAGAACATAACAAAATGGTTGTTTGGCTTCAATGTTTATATGTCGGTCATGCTGGAGAAGAAGCCTGACTTAGCAATATCAATGATTTTCTATGCTAATAAGATTTTGAGAGCGCACCATATGTATGGGGGTAATTCTTGGATGGAATATGATAGGGACTTCAGGTGGGCCAAGGTGGAAGACCCAGAAATAGGTTGGGACCAAACCGATGTGAATGTATGCTAGAATGCGCGAATAGCAAATTGCCTGGGAAGCAGCCCTTTAGCACACAATATTCCAGTGATAAAAAAGGTTTGTGGAGGGCATTCACTAGAAAAGTATGTTCTTGCCCACCAGGGTTTTGCAAATTCAGACATACCTGCTCCTTCTGCCGGCACCCTTCCCACCAAGAGTTCAAGTGCATTAAGAAATCCAAGGAAAAGGTTAAGGAAGGTAGTAAGCCCTCTAGCTAACTCAACTTTGCCATCACCCATACAGATTAACGCTTTTCTCCCATGGTTACAGCCCTATCCCAACAAAGACTCTGCAGACCACCTACATAATGGCTTCTCCTTTGGTTTCAGGATCCCTGCCTTACAAGTCCCTTCTATTCCGTATTGCAAAAATGTACTATCAGCCCTGAGAAATCCTGGGGTGGTTGCAAAGAAGGTAGAGAAGGAAATGTTGTTAGGCAGGTTAGCGGGCCCCTTTTCCTCTCCTCCAGCCAAAACTTGTGCCTGTTCTCCTTTTGGGATGGTTCCAAAAAAAGAGCCTGGCCAGTTCAGGTTGATAGATAACCTCTCAGCTCTGCGGGGGTCTTCTGTGAACAAAGCAACTGACCCACAACTATGCTCAGTCCGATATGCAACTGTGGACCAGGCTCTGGTGAAGTTGCGCAACTTAGGTCATGGGGCATTTCTGGCAAAGACTGACACTGAACCGGCTTTTCAGCTCCTTCCAGTACACCCGGATGATTACCATTTATTAGGATTTCAATTTGGAGGGTCTTATTTCTATGATAAATGCATGCCAATGGGTTGTAGTGTGTCCTGCAGTTACTTTGAACAGTTTAGCTACTTGTTGCACTGGATCTTCACCAACAGCACAGGACACAAAGAAGTGATACACTACTTGGATGATTTCTTGGTACTGGGTCATCCGTGGTCTGCTAGGTGCCAGTGGGCCCTACAGGCTTTGACTTCCATGTTTGAAGAATTTGGTGTTCCACTAGCACCAAACAAAACTGAGGGCCCCACAACTTACCTTACATTTCTGGTGATTGAGACAGATTCAGTGGCAGGTGAGTGTCGCCTACCCTCGTATAAATTGCTGGCTTTTGAGAATTCCATTAGCTCTGTACTGACACAAAAGAAGATCACTCCAATTCAGCTGCAAGTTCTGGTAGGTCAACTGAATTTTGCCTTGCGGATTATCCCCATGGCTCGCCCCTTTTCCAGGTCTATCGCTAGGGCAATGGCGGGTTTGACTGAGAAGCATTATCACACCAGACTGTCACTGGAAGTTAGAGAGGATTTAAAAATCTGGGCTTCCTTTTTAAAGGATTTTAATGGGGCAGTCATTTGGCCTCTTCGTCCAGTTCCTAGTCCAACTCTGGGATTGTTCACCGATCCGGCTGGCAGTGTAGGTTTTGGAGCCATTCTGTGCAGAGGGGAGGGGAGCGAGATAAAGCATCAGCTGCTTTGTTATGAACCCCAGGGACATATTGTGCACGAGAGGTAATATCCAGTTTCAAACACATTGAAACCAGGTGTTTCAGTAGACGGAGCACCATCCTGCAGGTTTCCCTTTGTCTGTTAATGGCCTCCACCACTGCCATGTTATCAGACCAGAATATTACTGATCTATCTGTAATAGTCAATAAAGATCTGGTGCGATTCATCAGGACCTTAAACAACCTACCTAATCCTCACTCCACTAATGGACTAAAATAACTGTATATACAGGAACCTGCAAGGAAAACAGAAAACCATAAGGCACAGTACAAAACTTATGCCAAGTGCACTAGGAAGGAGAAAGCCAAAACACAATGTTTTGCACCAGATCTTTATTGACTACTTGAGCAAGAAACATGTTGACCTACTTTATGGCAGTATAGGGACTCCTGATCCTGCCTTCACCACGTCCCCAGAAGGTAGAGTTTGTGGTTACCGTATGTGAATAGGGTACAATAGACATTATCCTATTTTCCCCTTACTCCTCGTTTTTAATCATGACAGAGACTTTTTCTTTTTTTTTTTTTCAATAAATTGTTCTATTGTGATTTTTCCCTCTAGTCATTTTTAACAGCATCTCCTTTTAGCATTCCCCACATAATTGCACTCACACACCGGCAAATATCCTTAATGAAAGATCTCTGGCAAAGAGCCCCCTTGAGGTGCCCGTCGGGCATTGCAGCGCTGGCCTGACGAGGAGCAAAGCCCGATGATTAAGCATGTCACCAATTGATGAGTGAGGGATCTTGTTCCATATTTAGGATATTCACAGGGACCTGCTTTTCCTTTCCCATATTGGGTTTAGATTTCATTATCTTTTTTGTGGAACTGTGCATTTAGTGGTTTTTATGATCTATATGGAGTATCATGCACAGGACCATCTTTTCTCTTTCTTAAAAATCTCCCACCACTTAGGCCCTCTTTTTGTTTATGAGCCAATGTCACCATGTACTAAGGAGAGAGCATATGCACTTTAGCACTTATTAGCAGTGGTAAAGTGTGCAGAATCCTAAAGCCAGAAAAAGTGAGGTCAGAAAAAGAGAAGGAGGAAGGCAAAATGTTTGGGGTGAGCCTGCAGAAAGTCCGTTTCCACCAACAACCAATGGTAAACAAAGACCACTGTTCGGATATGGTCTTTCAACAACAGATAGTTGAAAGCTGGCTGTTGACGATACCTCAAAAAAAAGATGAGTCAATCTTTTGTATTACGACATGGGCAAAAACAAAAATTCGCTATTTTTACCTTAAATGACACCATTACTATCAAAATCCTTCTCTCAATTGTTTGGTTTCATTTGTCTTTGGAAAAACAGACTTCATTGTGTTTTGTGCTTAAATAAAAACACAGAACAAAATGCAGCCAAACCATCCTCTCACAAAAGATTATTTATTGTAGTAGTGCACAAAGTCAACTTAATCACATATCGGTGCGCCAGATTTCTGGCTAATGATGGAACTGAGGGAAATGAAGACAGTCATTACCCCAGTGCATGGTCAAAAAGGGAAAAAAGGATTCAAACATAAGGATCTATGTTCCAAAGTCTCTCTTTACAACTACCTATTGCTACAAATGTAATGATGCCTTGTTGTGCCAAAGTGATAACATTTCTAATAGCCATATTATGCATCGTTGTCTGCTCAAGATGGTAATCTCGTGGAAAATATAAACACAACAGCCAAGGCACAATTTATAACGCCTTGCCTTATGAAGTCACACATTGATTCCTGTTGGTTTCATCTTATGCAGCAGTAGGTAACCAGCAGGCACTTACAACCCTTGGCCATCATATGGGAGAACTACAACAGGTACACATTTACAGGATCACTACCACTGTTAAATATATACTTAGTGGGATTTTCCACTAGATGGAGAACTATACAGGTTTGCGAAGTGAAGAAGTCTATTTAACTTTTCTCCACAAGGAAAATACTTTCCCCACGCCGCTAAGAAATTTGGTTATATACCTTACCAATCCTTACCCTAAAAACACAGTTGCCAGTCTTTCTTTTCCAATGAGCTTCCACGTTGACAATGGCCAGGCAAAATTTTTTAACACTCAAACATTCCATTTTGGATTTTTCCTTGCAATTTGCAGAGCCATCTTGATTAGATTCCTTTTCGACTCTTATACCCTAAATATAAAACAATGAAAGGCAACTACCTTGGCATATTTTCCACTATCCTAAGCGCAGCATATAAAGGACCACTTATTCCAATGTTTTTAAAAGCAATACGCAGTTTAGTACCGTAAATCTTTTTTTGCTCATATAAAGCTAAGCTCGGGATAACTGGAGCCATGTAATTTTGTTGCCACGGTATTTTTGGCACAATTATGGATTTAACATCTTACCACATAATTGATCATCTCTGGCATAATTTCCTGATTTACAACAAAAATGTTTTTCTAACTCAAATGCTACACGCCGTGCTGTGCTGTGGCAGACCATTTGCAAAACTTACCTGATCATGTTGCAATAGATGACTGCTGTATTCAGATGATAAACTCCTAGTAGATCCCTACTTTTGCTCAGTCTATAAAAATGTATTAAAATGAAGAAACAGTGGAATAAAACTGCCACAGCACGTGACAGATGAGGCCACAGAACGTGCGTTTTCTTGCCTCATTATATGTTCCTTCATTTCCACATCTTGCTGCCAAACCTTGCTTCACCAAGATAAGCACAAATGTTTAGAAAGCAAACCTCCAGAGCTGTAAGTGGCTGCCCTAAATACGGCCATTCTATCCTGATACTCAGGGGAAATTACACAACTGGAAGTCACCTCAATAACTATATTAAAACATTCCAGTCACGAGGTACAAAAAAAATACTCACAGGACTCAAAGCCCAAGACAGGGCCTCAACCACCAAGGGATGCTGCCCAAACCCCTCAGCCCCTCCTCAACCCACAACCTTCCTTTTCCCCCCCACACAGATGTCAAACGTAGGTCCTGCTCTCGAGCAGTTAAAACCAGCGCCAAAATGCTACTGAGCCTATGGCGGCAAATTCAAATCAGCTAGGCCCGGACAGTTTCAACTGCTCTTCCACAGAACGTGTGGGCAACAAAACAAATACGTGGGAGAAAAATAATGTCTCTGTTTACGAGCTGCAAGGCATACCTGCTCAGGAGCTATTACCGGCCTCCCTACCACAACCGACAATTCCAGCCAACAACGCACCAAGCCAAAATAAACAAACAGCTCGATTATCGAGCACAGCCGGAATGGGAACCAAACGCAGCCATGGAAAATGCTGTAATTGAGCAAGCAAAGAAGCGAGCCAGATCTTTTTATTTTTCAATTGTGTTAGTTCGTACAGGGCAGACTTCAGCTAGATGGCTTTTCGCTGGATTTGAAAACAAAAGACAGAAGTCAATCATGCGATGAATGAAGACAAAACAAAGCAAAGCATTATCTTTAACATAGCGCTTGTCAGAGAAGCACAGAAGGTATCAGCACAATAATGTGGAGGTTGGGGAGCGGTGCATTTGGGAGGTTCTACCGTACACATCTATAAGAATTAGGTACTTGTGCATTAACTAGCAAAAGGACACTAATAAACAGTGAGTTATGTGAACCCATACTCCAGCTGAACTACATGTTCTTTTAGACCCTTACTAAGTTGCGTCCAGTTATTCAATTATTCACCTTCATACCTAACTCCTGTCGAGCCCTATGCAAAGTGTTATTTTACTTTCTTTTTCTATGTATTGTGGTGTTTTTGTGCCTGTACTCTGATTACTTGCACCGTCACCCAGTCATACAAATAGAACTTATAAGTAATGAAGGACTGGGTTGTAAATAATCGGAGTACAGCTACAACGCTTTGCATAATGCACGACTGTCAAGAAAGGTCATGGTAAGGGACTAGTAGTGTGAAGTTTTAGTGACTAGACGTGTGGAAAGGTGGTGAGGTTGTTCAAGGTTGTCATGCTTCATCAAGAGTTAGGTGTTTAAGTGAATAATTCAATAAATGTAAACAACTTAGTAGGTGAGTAAAAGAACATATGGTTCAGTTGGAGGGCGGGCTTCAAACTGGCAGGGACAAGTGCTTCTCAAGTAGCAGGTCTTTGAGGAGGGATATGAAGATTTTTGAAGGAGGCCGCCTTTTTATGTGAATGGGGGAGCATTCCATATGCTCAGGATGTTCCCAGAAGAAGTTCTGAGTGGTGTGGATTTTTTCCCCCTCAATTGATGAGGCCTTTTGCCGGAACCTTCATCTGACAGGCATAATTAGAAACAAAATGGGACCAAAAAAAGCTATTTTGAGGTTTGCCACCGCACCTAATATCAGGGAACCATAAGTGGCCCACATTGTAGCTACCACCCAGGAAAATCCCCCACCATCCATGTGGCCCAAACTTTAAGGGCTACACCAGTGGTTCCCAACCTGTTGTCCGGGGACCCCTGAGGGTCCGTAAAAGCCTCCAAAGGGGGTCCGCGACTGCTTAGAAAATTAAATAATATTAATAGATTAGGTGCCCAGCTTTCAGTAATGACTCAGTGATGGGTCCCTGGATTCCAATAAGGATTCAGTGGGGGGTCCCCGGGTTCCAGTATTGATAATGTAGGTGTCCACAAAAGTCAAAAGGTTGGGAACCACTTGTCTATGCAATTAAATACAAACAAACATTTTCTACTGTACAAATCAATATCATTTACAGCAAAAATAAAAGAATAATTCCTACATATTTACTGCCCACAAATTTTAGACTTTTTAAGACTGTCACATTTGTGCTTTCTGGGTTCAGTCACAGAGCACCTGAGAGTTTTATACAGTTGCATTCAGCATGCTCATAGGAGCTAGTGTCAGTTCTCAAAGCGCTACATAAGGCAATTACACTAGCTTTTAAAACCACTATAAAAATGCAATGAATAAAATAAATGAATACATGCCTCTCCAGTACAATCTCGTGCCTATAAGCACCTATTCCCCTGTATGGTGATGCCAACTGTGCCATGTGTCGTCAACATAACATATCCAACAGTAAGTTTGATTATGTCCCCTAGTATTCATAGTTATAACTAAGGACCAACACTTTCAGTCAATCTTGGTTCTGCATGAGCACTACACAAAATAACGTACTATATCAAACGCATTAGCTCTGTGAATCTCATATCTGATAAAAAGCCTTAATTCAATATTCTTTTCTGACATTTTTTGTAAAACTGTACAGCGCACATACACACTTCAGTGCTAGTTCCTCCCTACAAAAGGCAATAAAATAAAGAGTAGTTAGCCTGGGATATAGTTAAAGAATGGAGCAACTACAGTCTCAGAGCAAAGATATGCATGCGGTCACTTTTCCAGTGAAGACAAGTTAAAAGATAACTTTTTATCTGAGTGAAGTCAATTTGACGCCGTTGTTTCAGTAGAAAGCAGGGCATTAATTAACTTATCGTCTAGAGCATAAGAGGTAGGTTAACCACGGAATAATTCACTTGAAGAAACACGTGCATACAATAGAAGTACAGACTGCTTGGGATCCTGGGAGAGGCGGCGGCTTAAAGGATGCACCACAGACAGGAGAGAACCAGGAGCCTTCATGTAATTATTACTGCATTTTCATATGTTTTGTTGTACAAACCATTCCCGGTGGTACAGTAGGGGGCGTAAGTCACACTGAATAAAAACAAATGCAGTAACATATGAAAGTCCTTGCCCCATACTGGTGTTCCAGACTTACGAAATGAGCCAACTTGTATAAGGCTTACATCGGAGGATGACAACAGCTTTTCTTGCTGGGAATAAAAGCTTATGCCCCACTCCTTCCCAAACTGGTGCGATTCCGAGGGATTCCTTTTTTGTTTTACATAGCACAAACTCGACCCGTAGCTATTAGAGCGCTTTACATGAGCGCCACTTAATCAACGTGGAGGTTAGGTTATCTGCCCAGAATCACAGTTGTTGAGCTAACATCTAGACTAATCTTGCTCCCCAGTTCCAAAGTCAGCAGCTCTGGACTTAACGCAGCTATTCCTAGAATTTATTTAAAAGTTTTATTTAGCGCTGTATCACCACATACGTTTTGGAGAGCTTTACATGGAAACATGAATAATATGAACCAACCAAGAGGTGCTTCGGTGGAGAGGCAGTGGGATGAGGTATGGAGGCGGATGCTGTTCATGTTTAATATGATACTGAGACTGCAATGGAGACGGATGTTGCTCAGGTTTAATTTGATACTGAGACTGCAAGAGCATAATATCTAAAACTAAAGGACTTCTTTCAGCCCACACCAAATTACCATTTGATCAAGAAGTTTGTTAATTTTCCCAAACAACTTGAGAAAAACCGTAAGGATAAAAATGCTAAATGCATGCTTCGGATGCCTGCAATAACAAAACTAAGAATGCCTCCCCTGAAACTGAAGAGCACATTTTCAACACAACTGGTCCATGAAGTATAAGGGTATTGTTCTGCTACAATTTTTTAGATGCAAGGGGAACGACCTTCCCCCCCGAAAACAAAAAAAAAACCTATGCCATTCAGAACCACCTAAAGAGGTTTAGAACATATAAATGTATTTTGGAAGGCATTTTCATTCATTCTGTTCTCATTTACTGTTTGTAGGTAGTTGAGCTCTAACTTCTTTGAGACTTATTTCACAAGCTTTAGCGAACTGTATTGTCGATATTGATATCCAAGTCTTTATCCAGAAGCCCATTAAATGTATATTACATTTGCCATGCATTTGATTTCCTTGTGCCTTTGTATTAGGCATTTGATCTAGGAAACTCTCCCATGTGTTAGATGTAAGCTTCACAGCCTGTGATTCTCCTGACCTACCTACTAGCGGGCTTTGCCAGGCCAGAGACAAAACAGTGTCTGCTACATTCGCTCTTTCTCTTCCCCTTTTTTCTCCCTTGGGGAACGATCCATACATTAATTAACTAGTAGTAGAAAACATTACTTACTAGCCATCCACTGTGGTTTAAACACAGATACAGACCTTGCCTTGGGAGGAATGATTGGGATAACATCAGATTTTACTGACATCAGCTCATGGATGAAATATATGCTCTTATATCCAGCAAGGGAAAACACTGCCAGAGTGAGGTGAATCCATTGCTAGGCCCAATACCCTAGTAACACCACTTTCAAGACCTGCATTTTAACCAGAAACAATGTATCCCTCTGCTCGTCCACTGAATACCATGATGCCCCAGTCACCCAGGAGGTGGCCTACCAATGCAAGGGTAATGCCTAGCCAGTGCCAGTCATTGGCACTAAAAACATGGCATGATAGACCTGACAACAATCCCAAGCCAGGATCCTCCTGGCTACCCTGTTCATCATGGATGCACAAAACTTAAAAACTTGCAAAATTCGTTCAGAAAAGAGAAAAGTCAAAATCTAGAGAAGTATCATCAGCACCCGGAACCTTCAAATTGTTCTACGTAGCTCTGGCCCTGTTGCCGAGTGAACAATGGTTTGGGAAAGGCAAACACTGCAGAATGGGGTAAGTGTGGAAGTAAAGCTTGTTATACTTGCCTCCTACTGGGTGAAAGAAGGAGACGTGAGAGTTGATTCACCCCCTCTTATATCTAGCTGAGGGGTATATGGTGTAGGAAGTGGCACCCCTTCCCCCCTGTAGCCATCATCCAAGAGGGGATAGTGTGGTAATGGCAATCTGCTACTCTTTTAAACACAGGGTGGAGATTAGTTTGTTAATGGCACCTATCCTTCAAATGAGTGGGAAATTATGAAGTGGTGACAGTCAGTGTGCTCTCCTGAATTTGCTGACACCTGGACCACACTTAAGTGAAAGTCACAAGAAAATCAGGGTTTTTCTGTGGTAGGAGGGTTGTTCATTCTTCCTTAAGAGCTACACTGAAAGCACCACAAGCTTCTCCTGGGAAGGAGCACTTTCGTTGTCTATATTCCATCACACACTGCAATCGCAAAATGTATGAGGTTCTGTATTCCTACAGACACATGCTATGGAAGTGCAGTTCATGGAAATTAATGTTGCGGTCCACAAGAAAGCTGAGTAACAAGAAGAAATATCCAAGTCTTGGAAAAAAAACATTAACCTGAGGCGAGTGCAGCATAACATTTCCACCCAAGTGTGTAGAATTTTGACTGCAATTAACTTCTGCATTTTCCTACCCTCTGGTTCAAGAAATGTGACCTTTTAAGAAGTAGGTGAAGGAGTTCAGCCAAAACACACACAGCAAATAGCCCAAGGCTTGTCTAGGAATTTGATGATTAAAAACAAAACAAATGGGCCAATTAACCGTGCAAACTGCTGGGTAAGAATGTAAGGACACAAAAATCATAAATAAGAAAATAGGATTATATACAAGGCACTAAACAATAGCATGTATGCCGCTGACTAAGCACATCTTCTGAATATTCTTTGATGGGGGGGGGGTTCATTTTAAAGCAAATCAATACACAATATTTAGGGCAGTGTGGACGAACTATTGACAGTATCTTTTCTACAGCTCTTTAAAGGGTGTGTTTCTCTGATTTCCTAACGCACTAAATCATCAGGCTTCAGTAGTCTCAAAACGTCCACAAGTGAAGAGAACAGAATATGTTTGCTCTGGTATACATGTTCTGCATTTTGCTCGCTGCTGTAAGATGTGCGTGGGTGACAGTAAAGAGGGAGCTTTACCGAAAACAGCTGTGGTACTGCAGTGCCTAGATCAGCCTTTGGACCTGCAAAACATAAGAAGAAAGCCCCTGTATGCTCTGAGTAACAACATTCAGATGCAGTGTGATCTGATTGGACCAAAATGCGTCACGCAGTTTTGAAGTTTCCTGCAAGAAAGACTCAGTCAGTGGAGTTAAACGGTTGGTAGGAGTGTTTGTGGTCGAGACATGCCAATGGGTAGAGGTGGGGTGGGTACACTAACCTACATTTTGGGAAGGCGATTGGGGGGGGCACTGAAGGGAAAGGTTGGCTGTGTGTGTCCCTTGTTGCCATGGCAGCGTTTCGACAGCATCAAAAATATCAGATAGGTGAATTATGAGCCTGACTTTATTATTTGTTTTGTGTTTGTGTTAAGCAAGAAACGAGAATGCCATAAAAAGTATTAACTGACACGGAGTTAAGAGAATGGACACTCCTTGCCATCTACTTTTTACACAATGTATTGGTTGCATAGGTATTTCGAGAAGAAATTTTGAGCATATCAATCTGTGTAGGACTTAAGATTGTGTCATTGTTATTCCTTGGGAAGAGGATAAACCCAAGTGGCCCCAGAACCCCTGTAAATTCTAGTGTGATTAACTTGAATGGTATCCACACTGCTCTGGACGAAAATGGCGAAATCGCGTCCGTGATTGATGAACATCGTTGAGCGAAATCGGTCTCATTGGCAAAAAATTATCAATCTAGTTCTGGTTTAAAATGATATTTTAATTAAGGAAGCTTCAAATGATGCAACAGCGGACACTCTTACAGGCTCTGCCTTGGGTCGGGGGTAAATGGCTGAAACGGGAGTTGCAGGCAAAGGTCCGAAGAACGCCAAGATGGAGCGCAACACCCGAGGGTTGGCAATGTGCACTGTGAGGCACACAGGGTAGCTCACCGAGTGGAATCCTCTACGAGGCTGAAACTAAACGCGCTCTGCACGATCGTAACGTTTTCCATACCTCTCTCATCCACTGCCCGGACGCCAACGGAAGGCAGAGGGCTGGCGAATGAAAATCCATTTTTTAATCATCAAATCAACCGCTTCGAGAATTTAAAATGCTGACAGGTAATGAGTGTGGAGACTGGAGGCTCCTTTTACACCCTCGTCTTAAAGATCCGACACTCATATCTCATGCGTGTAATTAAATAATAACGAAAAAGACGTGTTTTCTGTGAGAACTCTGAAAAACACTCATCCAGACTGATCGGCTTTAACGGAAAATTCAGAAACTACCAGTATTTAAAAATCCAAAGAACCAATAGACCATTCTGGATGGAGCGTCGCCGGGACCACACACACAGAGGGAGGGCGCACTTCTGAGGAGGAGCCCCCGCACGTGAGCCGCACCTCGCGGGTAGCACGCGGGGACCTGAGGGTGTCGCAAGCTCGCCGCACCGACAGGCGCGAGAGAATGACAGAGGCGAGCAGCTCACCTGTGGCGCAGGGGTGAAATCCTGAACTGTGCGGAGCCGCTGCTCACCGAGTCCAGAGGGTAGTACAGGAGCCTCCAAGCCGGGGCAATCAGAAGGAAGCCTGGGCTGGACTCCCACTGGAGAGGAGGGATCACTGACAGGACAGAGCCGCGGGCTTCAAGCCCAGCCCCTCTCTCCATAGATCCCGCCCTGTGTAGGGAACCCGGCCGTGGATGAGAATTTACGCTTTAGGGCGAAGTGTGGTTTAAGGGATTGGGGGTGGGGAATGTCTGCGGGGTCTGTCAATTTAGGTAGGTGGCCATAATCAAGGCATTCGAGCCACTCGACCTACATCCCATTTTTCTGTTGTATTTATTGACACTTGGAGTAAACTGGCCCTATGTTACTATTTTTTTTAAATTAAAACCAGGTCACCTCGCTGGCTGGGCAAAATACAATTCTTATGTTTATTTCGTTTGTGTATTTTAATTCGACATTTATGGATTGCAAATTGAACAGGACCCCACCTTCCTAGGCCCCCTTGCGAAACTAACATTTCTCTCTAGTTCACCTCTCTATTCCATTTCTACATCTAAAACTCTCTCTGTAGTGTCCTTCTGGACACGTTCTAGTGTTTCTGCCAGCCACTCTGCTGAGGGCTGGTCTTACATGCACACCCCAAACCCACCCAACACAGGCGTCACCAGTCAGGTGACCCTGCCAATAAAAGGGGCCGGGCGAACGTGCCCAGGGCCAGTTCCAACTACCATGCTAATGTGTCTGTGATTTCAGTAGCATGAGGGCCTAGGGCCCCCAACACTACATTGTGGCGACGAGTGGGTCTGCCCCACGTGTGAACCGGCTGCAGCTGTCTGCACAGACAGGGCGCCAAGCCGCCGAAACAGCAAGGAGGTGAAAATGGAGACACCTGCTGCCATTTGGAGTACGAGCAGCATAGGTGACGGGGAAAGGAGAGTGCAGGAAGGCAGGTGGGTCCGCGCTTAAAAGCGCCCATATGCCCCCTCCCCAAGCAGGCACACACCATGTGGTTTAGCAGCCCGCAGCACTGCCAGAATAGCTGCGGTCGCAGCGTAGACCGAGATGATCCGCAAAGTGCCCAAGATTGCCCCCCCTGCACCCAAGCAAGATTACTGGTATGGCTTTGGAAGGCCGTGACATGGCCCACAGTGTCAGGGAAGGCTGCTGCGGCTGGGACAAGGAGTCGTGATGGTGCTCCTGCCCACCAAAGCAAAGCAGGAATGCCCAAGGCCTCCTCCCCTGCCCCAGTTAGCAGCAGAAATGACCCGCAGCGTGAATGAAGGCTGCTGTGGCAGCAGGAGGAAATGGTGCTGTCGCACACCATACAATACAAAAGAAAAAAAAACAATGGCCGGGGCCGGTCGCCCCCGCCCCCAAGAAGGTAATGCGGCCCGCAGCGTGTGACATGCTGCTGTGGCCGGGCATTAAGAAAATAGTGCTGCCATGCACCACAAGAACAAAAGAAATGCCCAGGGCTGCCGCCCCCCGCAATAATGCTGAAAAGGCTGCGAGATGGCCTGCTGTGGCCGCAAGAAGAAGTGCCTATGGGCCGTCCCCGCCCCCTTCACTGAGCATTGCAAAGTTTTTAAACCCCTTCCCACCAGACTGTCTAATGTCGAAAAAAATGTGTGGATGAAAATCGTAGGTGCTGACACGCACCTAAAAGAAGAATTAAGTGCCCGGAACCGCCCCCACCCTCACTGAACTCCGTTCCGTTTGCTTGCCTTTCACAACGAGGATGTACAGGAAAATAAAAAAAACTAAATATTATAACAGAACAAAGAAAACAGAAAATACACAAAGAAAAGTGGAAAAAATGTAATTAAAACTTACCTGCAGCTCCTGCAGCCCCCTCCAGCCTGAGGAACTCCTTCTGAAAGCATGGCTCCTCACCAGCATCTGTTTTGGACAAAGGATGCCCAGTAGGAGGAAAGACTGTCTCTCCAGCTAAAAAAAAAAAGTGCACTAGTGGCCAAAGTAGGTACTGCACCCTTGTTTCTGCTTTACCAGGGAAACAAGCTGTATTGAAGAAAACTCTACAGCAACACCCCAGAGAGTGACCGTACCAGACCAACAGCACGCCTGCAGATGGAAACGGCGCAGAAGACAGAAACGGCGCAGAAGATGGAAGCTACGCGTACAACGCTGCACAAAGAAGGAGAAGACTGCAGCTGTCCCAGCCAAGCTGCAACGGTGAGGAATGGACGTAAGTGCCACGTGAGGCACGAAGAGAGCACGCATGGCCTGCGCAGCCCCTGGCAGCTGTCCGCTGCCACCGCTGAAAGAACGCCACATGCCCCAGCAGTGATGGACATCACCACAGGACAAGAAAGGGACATGGCAGGCATTAACAAAGGACGCCCAGAAGAAAAAAAAAAACTATGTCACAGGTGCACAGAGAGCTGCGCCAGAGAACGTGACGACACGGGCAAAGCCTGCGAAGATGGAGAGAGCACCTGAGAGCGTGACCTAACGCATAGGATAGGAGGCCGTGTCAGCCGGCCACACAACGACAGAAGATGGCCACCGTTGGCCCATCAGTGAGCAGGTCATCAGAAGTGACCGACCCTGCCAAAACAGATGGAGGCAGGAGTGAACGCCGCAACAGCGCAGCCTCGAGGCGCAAGAGTGGCGCCCTCGAGTGAAGAGAGCGGTGACCCTCCTGCCAGGGAGAGGTCCACCAAGAGGATCCGGGAACGGACCAGATCGGGAGAGGTCTGCCAGATGAGCGGATCAAGTCCTGCCCGCAGGACTCAGCCTGCAAGAGGCTGCGACGAAGAGCAACATGCACCAGCGGAGGTGCAGTGATAGGTCCATGTGACGCAGCATGCGGCCTGTGGCACGAGGCCACATCGAGGACAAAGAGGAAGATGCACCGGCAGAGGTGCAGCGCAAGGTCCATGTGATGCAACATGCGACCTGTGGCACAACGCCACACCAAGGAGGAAAAAGAGAAGAGAGCGTGGCACAATGCCACAACAAGAAATGAGGAGAAGAAGAGAGGAGTGCGAAAGACCGGTTACACCACAGATCAACTCCATCACAGGTGTGCAAGCGGAAGGAAGTAGAATGACACAACTGAGGACTCGTGCGAGCAGATGAGAAGGTATCCATCAGCACAAGACAGTCACCGGGGTGAGCAGACGTCACTGAAGACAGCTACGCAGGTGGACCCCACGCTTCTCAGTGTGATTGTCCTGTCACCGGCTGCTTGGCTGCGATGGCATCCCTGTTGCCAACTGCACAGGCCACACAAGACCCGCCAGTGGTCACGATGTCCATCAAGTGATCCTTCCACCGACGAAGACACCGCCACCTGTTTGATCTGCAGAAGGATGAAAAACGTCATCATCATCATGATGAGGTGTATCGCCCAACCACCGAAGGAGCACAGCACCACTGAGTGGAGCCAGTCAGTAACAAAAACCGAAGCTGACAAGGCATGTCTGGCAACGTAGAAACTTACCATCTGAACACCTGCCATGAGCCCCGTGAACCAGACACCTGCCAGTGAGAGCAGACTAGATCATTTGGACCATCCACCCTTGGGGTTGCACAAGACTTGGACGTGGCCCTGTTAGGAGTTCAGAGCGACTCCTTTGGCGTGACCTACGTTGGCCGGCACAGCCCACGCAGTCCTGGGGCAATCCAGGGGCAAGGGCCTCCAATGAATTCCTGTGAGAGAGGAATCCTGCTGAGAGAGAATGCATCTGAGACAGCTCCACGTCAGGCATCAGGAAGCACGGAGGTCTTATATTGAGACTGGTCACTTGAAGACTTTGCACTATGGCTAGACCACCTGAATCCCAATGGCTTGAGCAAGCTGACCCTGCATCAACCACCCTTGTTGCTCCATAGGAGGCTTGGATGTGGTCCTGTGGGCTGTTCCTCTGCGAAGTCTCTGCTGGGCCTGCAATAGGCCGGCACAGTCCACACAGTCCCGTGGCAGCCCGCCAAAGGGCCTTGAGGAGACTCCTGTTTGACGGAGGTTTGGCATGAGAGGGAAGACTGCCGCTGGACTCCAAGGTGCACCAGGCCGTCATGTCATCTGCAGTCTTAGGAGGTAGACAATCTCCAGGGCCAGAATGCCATCCCGAACTGTGTACAGTGGGCTCCCCACTGCTCCAGATGCACCTGCATCAGAAACTGTAAATAGACTTAGACAACGTGAGCTCAGGCGGAACCGGACCGATAATATCCAGCAAACTATGAGGTCTTGGACAAGCGACTGAAGTATCTGGATGTCATCAGCACTGCTGTTCGTGTCCAGCACAGTCTGGTTGAACAACGGAGGCGTGCTGTGATGCAGAGTGCCCAGCTGCACCTGTTCCACGCCCAGCTCAGGCAGACCGCCTGAAGAGACTCTGTGTATATATTTTGTGTCTTTGTTCCTCTCCCACAAGTTGGACTTTGGTATTTTGTTCCTCAATAAAGTTTGGGAGGGATGTGGTGTCCTGCTGGACACATTCTAGTGTTTCTGCCAGCCACTCTGCTGAGGGCTGGTCTTACATGCACATCCCACTCCCACCCAACACAGGCGTCACCAGTCAGGTTACCCTGCCAATAAAAGGGGCTGGGTGCACGTGCCCAGGACCAGTTCTAAGTACCATGCTAATGTGTCTGCATCTGTTATTTCAGTAGCTTGAGGGCCTAGGGCCCCCAACACTACACCCTCTCTCTATATACTTACTTCTAAATCTGTACCCATTGTCCTGGGCAAGAAATCTTTCAAATATGTCTTGAGACCCTGTTAAAATTCAACATATAGGCCCCCATTACAACATTGGCAGTAAATCCCGCTTACAGCCGTGCAGAAGACCGCCAACACACCGCCGTGGCCGCGGAATTCCGCCACAGCTATTACGACCCACAGCTCGGAATCCGCCAAAATCTAGACACCCACACAAGTCCGCCACACCAAAGGTCAGTGATAAACTGGTGATAACAAAACCGACACCGCCACGCCAACAGGAATACGCCCACACTATCACGTCTCACGAATCCACACGGCGGTCTTTCAACCGCGGTATTCCATTGGCGGTACACACCGCCGCGCTCAAAATACACACACATTTACAAAACACAACCACATTGAACAAATCGAAATACACACACCTGATACACATACACACACCACTCCCACACACCCAATACAATATAAAACACACACCCACATTACCCACAAACCCTTACAATGAAAAATTTGGAAGAAGCAGAGAGACAGAAAAGCAAAGACCACACCAGCATACAGAGACACACAACATCATCACTCATACCCATCCACGCATAAAACAACACACCCCCCTAAACATCACCCCACACATCACAACACACACCACCTCATACATCACCCACACCACCCCATGGCACCGCAAAGACACCCCAGGTTTTCTGAGGAGGAGCTCAGGGTCATGGTGGAGGAAATCATCCGGGTAGAGCCACAGCTATTCGGATCACATGTGCAGCACACCTCCATAGCTAGGAAGATGGAGCTATGGTGCAGAATCGTGGACAGGGTCAACACAGTGAGACAGCACCCAAGAACACAGGATGACATCAGGAAGAGGTGGAACGACCTACGGGGGAAGGTGCTTTCCGTGGTCTCAAGACACCACATTGCGGTTCAGAGGACTGGCGGCGGACCCCAACCTTCTCCCCCGCAACTAACAACATGGGAGGAGCAGGTCTTGGCTATACTGCATCCTGAGGGCCTCGCAGGAGTAGCTGGAGGAATGGACTCTGGTAAGTCAAATATTTAACTACCATATACCCCACCATACCTGCATGCTATCACATACCCCCACCCTCACCCCCATCACTCCAACTCCTCACATATGTCCCACTATCACAAACCACACATCCCAACACCAAGCCCTGCATGCAACAACAGAGCATGGACACCCATCACCAATGCATGTCCACTACAGATACCCACACTGACCCCAAAACAATTATCACACAAGGTCCTACACAAGAATGTAATCACTGGGGTACAGAGTCACCCACCCATTGCACACACAGATGCAATAATCATGCCTTTACACCCCTGCAGGACCCCTACTCAACGTCACTAGACAGGAGGTTCCAGACATGTCCACTCCTCCACAGAAGAGGCCCACAGTGATGACAGCAGCTCTGTCCAACTGGATCTAGATGACCAGCTCGGCCCATCTGGGACCTAGGGGCAGTCGGTTCCCCTGACACAATCACAGGCCACCACAGAGCCTCCCCCCTCAGGAAACACCACCACAGCACCCACCCAGCGGGCCGATACCTCTGTCCCCAGGAAACATCAAGCAGCAGTGTGTCCACCACTACAGGGACACCAGGCAAACCCACCACCCCAAGAACAGCAGGGACCTGGGGGCAGTGGCAGTGGGCACATGGTTCAGGGGACAGAGGCCCAGGAAAACCGGGGAACTGGGAGGTCTGCTGTGCAAAGGGGAGGACAGGCCCAGGGAACCCACTCTCCACGAGGCCCTCTCCAACATCATGGGAGCGTACCATCATTCCCAGGAGATGAAGGCAACGGTACTGGCCAAGTTTCAGGAGACCCAGCGGCTGCAGGAGGAACAGTATTTGGGGTTCAGGGAGGAACTCAAGTCCATCAACAATTTTATCAGATGTAGGAGGCAGTGATGTCTTCTTACCTGTGTCTCACTGGAAGTATTGCTGGATCACAGTGTTTCTGTTGTCTATGTCCTCTTCTTCTGCCTCCTCTTCTTCACTGTCCACAAGCTTCACAGCTGCCACAAGACCTCCTTCTGGACCACCCTCCTGCATAAAAGGCACCTGTTGTCGCAAAGCCAAGTTGTGCAGCATACAGCAGGCCACGATGATCTGGCACACCTTCTTTGGTGAGTAGTATAGGGAACCACCTGTCATATGGAGGCACCTGAACCAGGCCTTCAGGAGGCCAAAGGTTCTTTCAATAATCCTCCTAGTTCGCCCATGTGCCTCATTGTAGCATTCCTCTGCCCTTGTTCTGGGATGTCTCACTGGGGTCAGTAGCCATGACAGGTTGGGGTACCCAGAGTCACCTGCAAATGTCGAGAGACAACTGTTAGACACACACTAACCCTTAGGGACAACCCCAGACAACTATTCAGACGGTATAGGGTCCTTGTCCTCACCTAATAGCCACACACGGTACCTTTGGAGTTGCCCCATCACATAAGGGATGCTGCTATTCCGCAGAATGTAAGCGTCATGCACTGAGCCAGGAAACTTGGCGTTCACAGGGGAGATGTACTGGTCTGCCAAACACAGAATGGTAGCTCTTCCAGTTTCTGTACACCTGTTCACTCCTGCGGCGGGGGTACCAAGGCCACATGTGTACGATCAATGGCACCTTTGATGTTGGGGATATGTCCTAGGGCATTGAAGTCACCTTTCACTGTAGGCAAATCCTCCACCTGAGGGAACACAATGTAGCTGCACATGTGTTTCAGCAGGGCAGACAACACTCTGGACAACAAGTTGAAGAACATAGGCTAGGACATCCCTGATGCAATGGCCACTGTTGTTTGAAAAGACTCACTTGCCAGGAAATGAAGTACTGACAGGACCTGCACTAAAGGGGGGATTCCTGTGGGATGGCGGATAGCTGACATCAGGTCTGGCTCCAACTGGGCACACAGTTCCTGGATTGTGGCACGATCTAGTCTGTACGTGACTATTACATATCGCACTTCCATTGTCGACAGGTCCACCAGTGGTCTGTACACTGGAGGATGCCGCCATCTCCTCACCTGCCTCAGCGGACGTGCCTAGTGGATGAGAACAGCGAGCACAGAGTCAGCCAACACTGAGATAGGAAAAAAACAATTGTATTGCACACATTTGTCAATACGCTATGTGCCTGTCTCTGTGTATATGCAAGGCCTATATATATGTGTGACGCATTAAAAAATAATGGCATGTGGCCACCTGAAATGGCGGTTGCCTGACCTGTAATGTGGGACATACACCGTCGCGGTAGGCGGTCGAAGACCGCGGCGCAATCCTGCATTGGTTAACATTGGACCCTATGGGTTCCAGGAGCCAATGACTATGTACGCCGGTGGTTTCTGTTCACTCACTTGATACCTGATCTTCGACAGGAGAGGACCTACACTGCAAGTGCTGCTGTGACCTCAGTCTGGAAGCGACAATGGCTCATGTGTCTGGGGAAAGGGCCCCTGCCTTCACATCGGAGGAGTTGGATAAACTAGTGGTGGATGGGGTCCTCCCCCAGTACACGCTACTCTATGGTCCTCCAGACAAACAGGTGAGTACACTGTGAGCATGCTGTATGGGCAATGCCTGTTTGGAGTGGTGTGGATGGAAGATATGGGGGGTGGAGATGAGGCCTGCATGATCGGACGGTGAGTGTATGTGCGTCAGGGCAAGGGTGGGAATGTGGGGCAATGACTGTGGCGGTCCCGATGGTAAAAGTGTTACATTTTCCCCTGTACTATTCCTCTAGGTCAGCGCCCACCAGAAGAAGGATATTTGGCGTGCCATCGCCAAGGACGTCCGGACCTTGGGGGTCCACCACAGAAGGAGCACCCACTGGCGTATAAGATGGGAGGCCCTTCGCCGCTGGAGCAAGAAGACGGCGGAGGCCTAGCTGGGGATGGCCTCCCAACGTGGGAGGGGTGTCCGTCGCACCATGACCCCCCTGATGTTCCGGATCCTGGCGGTGGCTTATCCGGAGTTGTATGGGCGCTTGAGGGCATCACAGCAGCCTCAAGGGGGTGAGTACACTCTCATTCAGCTGACTCTGCGCGCATTGAAGGTGTCTGGGTAGGGGAGGTGGGCAGTGGGTTCCCTTAGGCTAGGGCGAGCTTTGTAGGCAAGGAACCTTTGTGAGGCAGGCTAAGTGGCACCCCATCCCCACCAGTGATAAGAGCCATCTACACCTAGTCAGGCTCCTGTGACTTCCATGTGTGCAGCAATCGGGCATAGGCCTTGTACCCCATGTCCCTGTGATTAATTAGGGAACTCCAAATGCATGGCGTAGTGCAGGGGGCTGCTGTGTCTGTAGTGTCCGCGACGGTAGTGGTATTGTATGCACTGAACATGTCTTTCTTCTTTCTCCCCCCCCCCCCCCCTTTTTGTGGTCTCCCTGTTCTTGTGTGCATTAGCATCATCAGGTGGAGGAGCTGTGCCACCGGAGCAGGAGGGAGCTGCATCCCACATGGCCCTGGAGCGCCAGACAAAGGAGTCTGAAGTCACCAGTGGGACAGAGGGCGGTGGTAGCTCCACGGCGGGGACAGGAGCTGAGACCAGCGACAACGACTCTTCCTCTGATGGGAGCTCCCTTGCGGTGGCAGGCCCCTCTGTGCATTTACAGGTACAGCCACCACCCCCCCCCCTACCAGCACTGCCCTCCCAGCAGCCCCTCAGCGTGTGTCCCGTGTCTGCTCACCCAGGAGGGTGGGCATCTCCTTCGCCCCAGGCACCTCAGGCCCTGCCCCAGTCAACCCTGCTGCCCTCAGTGAGGAGGCTATTGACCTCCTGAGATCCCTCACTGTTGGGCAGTCTACCATTCTGAATGCCATCCAGGGTGTAGAGAGGCAGTTGCAACAGACAAATGCATACCTGGAGGGCATTCATTCTGGCCAGGCAGCCCAACAGCGAGCATTTCAGGCTCTGGCCTCTGCACTGATGGCAGATGTTGTCCCTGTGTCCAGCCTCCCCACTCCAACTTCCTCCACCCAGACCCAATCCCCAGTACCTCAGCCTATCAGACCAGCATGCACACACCTCAACACACAAGGGTGGCTCTGGCAAACATAAGCACCACACATCCCACAAGCACTCACATAAGCATCATACCCATGCACACATACCAACATCCACTGCCTCTACTGTGTCCCACTCCTCCACGTCTCCCTCACGTCTCCCTCCTCCCTCCCTGTCACGTGTCCACTCACACCTGCATGCACTACATCTTCAGCCACTACCTCCATCACCAGCACACCCATCACCACACACCGCTCACGTGCACTCACCAACCCCACTACCATTCACACATCCCCAGTGTACAAATGCAGTCACACACCCACCAAACAGCCATCCACCTCACTACAGCCTCCAGCCCATGCACCTTCACCCAAAGTCAGCAAACGAACACCTCCTACAACCACTACCTCTTCCTCCACTCCCAAACCCCCTCCATCTACCCGTCCCAGTGTGTCAAAAAAACGTTTCCTCTTAAATGTTGACCTCTTCCCTACACCCCCGTCCGTCCGTCCCCTAGGGCCCCGCCTTTCCAGGTCCCAACCCAGCACCTCAGCTACCACATCACCGGACACAGTGGTGCCAGTAATACCCGGTTTTTGGAGTGCGCCAAGCAACAGGGCTGCCAGTGTCCCAAGGAATGAGGCCAAGGACATTCCCCCATCTCCAAAACAGAAAAAGTTGCCCACATCCTGGAGGGAGAAGGCCAAAACACCTGCCACCAAGGGCTCAGCCAAGACAAGTGTGGGGAGTGGCAAGACAGCTGCGCCAGCATCCAAGGTGGGGAAGGGCCTGAAGCAGAAAGGCAAGTCAATGTCGCCACCAAACAGCACGGCGGACAAGACCGCCACCGGCACCGCCACATGCACTGCCGCCAAGGACACCGCCGCCAGCAGCCCAGATACAGAGCCCTTCAGCAGCACCGCAGTCAGTGAGCCCACCACGATCACAACCGCTACTGACACTGCCGCCAGCACCGCAATCAGTGAGCCCGCCACCAGCACCGCCGCTACTGACACTGCCGCCAGCACCGCAGTCAGTGAGACCGCCACCAGCACCGCCGCTACTGACACCGCCGCCAGCACCGCGGTCAGAGAGCCCGCCACCAGCATGGCAGTCAGTGAGCCAACCACCAGCATGGCAGTCAGTGAGCCAGCCACCAGCACCGCAGTCAGTGAGGCCGCCACCAGCACTGCCGCCACAATGACCGCCGCGAGCACCGCCGCAACAATGACTGCCGCAAGCACCGCCGCTAATGACACCGCCGCCAGCCCCGCCAGCGGCCCCCGACAACCTGAGCCAGTGACACCACCAGACATGGCTGCCATCCCCAGTGGTCATCCGTACGTGGATGGTGGGCAGTTACAGGGGCCTGGGCAGCTTCCATGTTGCCCCACTGTCAGTGGAGTATCACATCCACTACCTCAGTCCTTGGCAGGATGAAGCACTCTGGGCAGAAAGCCTCCTCCAGAACCAGTGGAGAGATGCATCCACTACCTCTGTCCTTCGCAGGATGAAGCACTCTGGGCACAAAGCCCCCTTCAGAACCAGTGGAGAAAGGCATCCACTACCTCAGTCCTTGGCAGGATGAAGCACTCGGGGCACAAAGCCCCCTCCAGAACCAGTGGAGAAAGGCATCCACTTGAGAGACTGTGGCTTTGCACTCCCCAGGATAAAGCAGTGGGCAAACCACCCACTGGAGCGACTTGAGAGACTGAGGCTTTGCACTCCCCAGGATAAAGCAGTGGGCAACCCACCCACTGGAGAGACTTGAGAGACTGTGGCTTTGCACTCCCCAGGATACATCAATGGGCATGGAGCCCTCTCGTGGGGCTGGCGTCGTGCACTCATCCAGCTGAGGTGCCCCCCCTTCCCTTCTCCCTGAGGTGCCTGTTTTATTTCGATCTGATGCCCCTGCAGTGTTCTCTCCGTTTCGATCGGGTATCTTGTGTGGGCCTCGCCCATGCATTTTAGGCCCAGTGGTCCACGGACTATATAGGTGCAGTACCTGGACTTAAATTCTTGGTGTACATATTTGTTTATAGTGTATATCAATTTTTGACTAATGGATGTTTATTGATTACAATGGTTACAATCATTTCCTTTTATCCTTGCGTTCTTCCAGGGGGGTTCAGGGGGTGTAAATGTAGTTTCAGCATGTATTGGCGTGTGTGTTGTTGGGGGTGGGGGTGTTGCGTGTGTGTGTCACTCACTTTTCCCTCCCCCCTCCCCTGAGTCGTAGGTGCTGTACTCACCGTGGTCGTCGCCGCCGTCGGTCATGCTCCTGGTAGAGGAGCAGGAAGACAATCGCAGGGAGTATTTGGAGTTCAGGCTCCATGGCGCCCTGGTTCCTCGTGGGGTGTGTAGAGGTGAGTGTTTTCCCTTCCAAGTCCTGTTTCCGCCGTGTTTTTGTTCGCGTTGAATCCGCCCCAGAAAAGGTGGTGGATTGGCCTGTCATAATAGTGTGGGCGGTACATTGTCTTCCGCCTGTCTGTTGGCAGTGACCACCATGCTGTTTGTTTGTACCGCCGTGGTGGTCGGAGTGTTAAAGTGGCTGTCTATGTTGGTGTTTTCCGCCATGGTCATAATTCCATTTTTTTAACCGCCAGCATGTTGCCGGTTTTACCGCTGCTTTACCACCGACCGCCAGGGTTGTAATGAGGGCCATAATTTAGTATTGTTTGGTGTCATGCATGCTTGAGTTATCAGGAAATTGGTAATAAAATTCAAATGTATTCCATACCGGGGCCCCAAAGTATCTCTTGCCCGGCACCCCAAAAACCCTTAAGATGACAACAGGTACAAGGGTTTAGCAATAGTTCTTCACTTTCACAGAGTATTATGTTGCTTAAGGTATGTCAGTCTCTGTGAGTACCCCACCCTGATTGTTGGGTCAACAGCGCTTAGTTGTTAGCCAGCTACCAGGCAGCCTTTCAGCTGTCAGTGCTGTTTCTATTTCTTGATAACCACCACACTCTTTTTCGCTTGTTAGCCATTAAAGGCATCTTTTTATGAAACATCTTTTCCACCTGACCCTTTTTCTGAACAGGGAGAGCGGTGGAGAAGGAATGGACCAACCAATCTTTTGCCTCACTGGCCTGTCATAGACTTCTAGAACGTCAATTTCACCAACATTCATTCCTCATTGGACATCCTTCAGCTGGAAGCACTCATCTCCTGCATCTCAGTTGCTCCTAGCAGCACCACCAGTCAGTCAAAAGTTTTAAGAGACTTTCATCTTACTTTGACCCCTCTAGTCTCTCTCCCTTGAGTGCTTCTGTAAGGTAAGGAGTTTTTCATGGGTCACAACCAAACTCAACTCTAGCAAAGTGTGCCACTGCTACTTTCTTCTTTGTGTTCTGAATGGATGACTGGTGTCCTTTCACTGCTAATTTTGAAGGAACTAGTTTTTCTTTTTATTTCAGGCCTTAATGGGAGTGCATGTTTCCTGGCCCTTGCACTTTTCAACTCCTGCATGCTCCCTGTTGCTCTGTTCTTCCCCTACTCAGCTCATCAGTTGATTCCACCACTATGCCCAGCTTTTATTAGCTTTTTTTTAAAAAGTCTCCTCCCTTATCGTCTCATGCTACTCCACTGTCCCTCTCCGTCTTCCTGTTGGTCTTCCATCTGTTAACAACTCCACCCACCTGCTATTCTGTTGCTTCACTATTATGATGTTTGTATTTTTTTTTAAAAAATAAATATCTTGGTGGGCACAGAAACTGCAACAGGCAGCAAAACAGTGCCAGCCCTAAGCCTAAAAAAAATGGTTTTGTGCTAATTCTGCTTAATTTTTTAAAAATAACCAATCCATTTTTTAATACTGTTTTGGTAAGTGGGTTGCCCTGGTTTGTTCCCTCCATACCTTGCTTTCACCATCTTATGACATAACCTGAAACATTCTCCAGGACCTATTCCATACTGGAATTCCATACTGGACCACATCTGCATTTTTTATCTGAAGGCTTGGTCATATTGTAACCATGCATCCCCTCTGAAAGGTCTTTGCAACATATAAACCTTTTGACTCCTACAACCACAGGTTGGCTGTACTGTGCAAGGTTTCTTCCACTGTGATCCACACCACCACACTAAATGCTTCTAACTAGTTGGCAATACTTCTCTCCTTCCTGACCCTCTTTTTTTCTTTCTTCCTCTCTTCCTCTTCATTCTTATCATTTGTAAATCAAAACCATCCACCTGAATTTCCATAAATGAAAATATGTCAATAAATTCATTTTCATTCCACTGTATCCCCTCCTTTACAGAGAGTGGAATTAAACTGGCCAACACAATGAACTTCATTAACATAGAAGGTTGACACAGTACTGTGGGGTCCATAAATGCCTCTCGGACAGACTGTAGGAGCATTGTTGGAATTGGCCATCTCGCAGAGTAATCTCTAAACTTTTTGCTTTAAACTCCCCAGTTTTCTGAACTGTTTTTGTTGCCATTTAGGACTCTGCACACATTATCACTGCTAACCAGTGCTAAAATACTTGTGCTCTCTCATTTAAACATGGTGAAATGGGCTTACATCCAATTGGCACATTTAATTTACTTGTAAGTCCCTTGTAAAGTGGCAATACAGGTACCCACGGCCTGCTACGAGTTGGCCTTCAGCACTGGTTGTGTCACTTAAGTAGCCTTTTAAAACATGTCACAGGCCTGCCACTTCAGCCTTTCTATGCAATTTAATCTACCATTTCATCCACGCAAAATAAACCTTTTTGCCAGGCATAAACCTTCCATTTTAATACATATAAGTCTCTCTTAGGGTAGACCCCCAAGCAGCCCATAGGGCAGGGTGCAGTGTGTTTAAAAAGTTGGACATGTACTTTTCAGATTAACATGTCCTGGTAGTAAAAAAAAATTCTTACATTTGTTTTTCACTACTGCAAAGCCTGCCTCTCCCATAGGTTAACATTGGGTTACCCTTTTACATTTGATAAGTGATACCTTTATTTGAGAGCAGCTAGGAATGCCAAGTTTGATTTCAAAAGAATTGTAGTTTAAAACTCTAGTGGTAGAAATGTGGCATTTTCTTGTCCAAACCATTTGATTCCTGTAGCCTGTATCCTCGGTGACATGACTAGGTGTAGTTGGCAGTTGGTCTTTGTGTATTACTCCCAGACACAGGAGAGTAGGTGTTGGCAGGATCGGCCATCTCTGTGAGAGAGAAGGGGAGGAGCTGTCACGTACCACTCTTGCACATCACAAAGACCCTTCCTCTGCACACTCACAAAGTATTTCACACTAATCTTTTGAGCCCCCAGAAAAGATGGGACCAGGGCAGGAAGGCAGGAAATTCCAGGCACCTCTGTAGGGGAGGGCTGTAGAAACTTCTTCCACTTCAATGTGGGCACCAAGTATAAGTAGTGGACCCTCAAACCCAACACTTTAGTACACTTCTGAACCAATGGAAACTCAAAAAACGGACTGTTGTGCTGCTCTGCTGCTTCTGTACACCCCTGCTATTCTGCTGCCATGCTGCCTGAGTGAGAAGGACATGATCTGCATCTTGAATCAAGGACCACCAGAGTGACACCAAGGGCTAGTTGGCTTGCTCCTGATTAGAGCCTCAGAGACAGAAAAGGCTCCAACCACCTTGAACACTTCACCTGGACTCTTCCTGCTGTGAGACATTCCCCCAAGTGGTGCCACCCCAGTCCTAGATCCTTGGAAGTGGGCTTGAAAGGTGCTCTGCCTGCCAAGTTTGATCCTAACAAAACCGACGTGATGCATCGCCTCACAGCTCTGCAACGGAACTGCTGCTAAGCAACACATCCTAGATGCAGGACCTTGCAGCTCCTCTGAACCACAACTGCACAGTCCATCCTGTACCCAGGACCTTGCATCGCAGGCCTGCATCTCCTCAGGACAGGTGCAACGCACCCTCGACTCAGGATCTCGCATCAGAGCCCCACAGCTTATCATAGCCGCTGCTGCGTGATTCATCCTCGATGCAGGGCCTCTCATCAGAGCCTCGGAGCTCTTTTTCCCGCCGCTGCACGATGCATCCTCAACATGGGATCTTGCAACACTCTGCAACCAGGATTTAAGGTACTTTGATCAGCGGGCCTAACTAGATCTCTGTACCCGGGCCGCACTCCGTTGTGGTCAGCCTGAAATTGTGACTTTATCTCAGTCTGGCACAACCAGATTACTCCAGATGGTGCTTTGTGCTACTCAGCACTATTTATACCTAATTTCTTAAAATTAACTATCTCTGGTTCTACTAATCAGATTTTTGTCGTTTTGGTGTCAAATAATTTAGTAACGTTTACTGTTTTTCTTAATAGGTGTGGTTTTTTTCTTCTATTGTGTTTTCACTTTCTTACTGATTACAGTGCTGCTTAAATACTTTTCACATTGCCTTTAAGCTAAGCCTGACTGCTTTTGTGCCAGGCTAAAAGAAGGTTGAATACAGATTAATTTGGGGCTTGATTGTGTTTCACCCTGACAAGAATTGTCGTTGCTGCTTGAGGAGGGTTTCAACTCCCTCAACCAGTAACTCCATTTCCTACAAGTGTGTTCTGTGTAGGTGTAGTACCCATATCCCAATGATCTGCTGTGGCTCAATTCTGTTACTTGACCCATGAGCTTGTCTGCTTTCTGTAAGGAGTGTGCTGTGCTGCTAGGGGCCTAAAAGGTTCTCACTATCACCACTGTAAGGGTCTCTCCCCCCACCTGCTGCCAGCTATAGATTTCATTGTTGAAGCCAACTTATAACTGCTGAACCATGGGGTGTGCTTGGATGGTCCTGTGATTTTGGTAGACACTTTGCAATCCCCAACCATCTTGCACCTGGGGACTCATTTTATGGTTGGAGGGACTGTGTGGCCAATGCCAGCAAAGCTCAGTTAAGTACCAGAGCTTGTATTAACTGTGTTACAAACATCCTGATCACCTCTTCAGCTGCACACCTCTGGTTCTTGCAGCCAGAAGTGCTCAGCTTGCTGCTATCTTATAGGCCACATATTTGGAGTCTGCTGCTTCCTGGCCTATTTTTACCTTTGCATCTTCTTCCTGCTATTGGTGCTGGAATGTATTCCTCTTTATTTTGATTTCTCGGTTTCGCAATCCCTTCTAATGTTTCACCGTTAGCTTCCTCCTCCATAACCTCAAGTTGTTCCTCAGTGGAAGACCTGTGTTCAACTCCATCCTGTGAGTCATGCTGGTCTCCTTCGGGACCAACTGTCCAGTCACCTCAATTTGTTACGTTTAATTTCTCAAAAATAGCTGAACAGATCTAAACCCAATCACAAAAAGCATAGTTTCCGAGTAAGACCTAGCTTTCTGCTAAATCTGGTGCAACCCTGTTTAGCCGTATTTTCTGGATTTGTTTCTAAAAATTCTCTATGGGAAACTGCATGGGGAAAACACCCCCCCTCTTTTTTCTTGAGTCCTGAAACTTTCCAGACAGGAGCTGAAGTGGACAAACTTATTATGGAAAGTTTTGGAAAGATTTATCAAATGGCACCAATCTATTAACAAACAATGGAAACTCTGACCTAACTATAACTACACAGTGGCAACCACCACGGTGTGTGTGTGCCTGTATATATATATATATATATATATATATATGTTTATTTATTTTACTAAAAAAATCTATGTGATGTTATAGTTAGGTATAAAGTTCAGTGACAACATGACATTTTAAACTAAAAGATAAATTATACTTATCTCTAGTAACTATAAATAATGCCCTAAAGTAGCCATAACGCATGTCCCGTCATGCACAGAATTGTCATTCGTGATTTCATTTCAAATGTTCCAGAGATGTTATCTATAATGCGATAGAACATGTCCTGAGTGATGCAATATATGGTTTATTTAGCTGTGCTTCACAAGAGCATAAGTTACAGTTATTTTGTGGTACAAGTTATAGTTACTAAAGATAAATTAGCTGGTGAATTTTGCTATTTTTAAATTTTAAAACAGTACGTTGTCATTGAAATTTTCATCTAACTATAACGTCTCTTTCATCTTTGTTTCTTTCAGTGAATTTCTAATGTTTAATTTAATATAAATTAATAATATTTTACTACCATACGTAAAGCCAGCCCCTTGCTGCGCATGGCCAAAGGCCTTGCTTGGTGTGGAGTTGGCCGAAGGCAAGCGACCCCACCCTGTGCATGGCCTTTGGAAGTGAGCGACGAGGGATGGGTGCAGGTCCTAGCTGCACTCAGACATTTGTCACCTTTGCCCAAACATCACCAATGCTTTGACTCAAATGTGTATTTTTAGTAATTCATCCAATTGAATGGTTAATAACAGTGACTATTATAAAAATGTTTATTAACTTTTATAATTAAAAAAATAAAATCAACATGCCGGTGAGTCTCTTCTTTTAACATAGTTTTTATGATTGCATTCTGTGGACTAAAAGTGTTCAAAGAAAGACTCAGGTGGTCATTCAGAGTTTGCCAGTCATCACCGAAGACCGCTGTGCAAGCGGCCATCGAAAGACCACCAGTGATGGCGGAGTGAAGACCAACGCATTACGAGTCACCTACACAATACCTCCTAAAATACACCCAAAAAACTACATCGTCGGCCGAAACGATGGCGTGAAGGAGACGGCTGCACCACCAGCACTGCCGCGCCGAGAATATCCCACCTGCCAAATAACAATTCACAAATCAGCACTGCAGTCCAAACACAGCAGCAATCCATTGGCGGTCTGAACTGCCGCGTGAAAAAAAGGCACCACCACCAGAACACTGCACCACATTGGACAATACCATTACCCAACACCTGAGACACATACACACACTTGTCCACAGCACTACAAAACACACCCCCACACATACTCAGAACCATTTGCAACCAGAAACTTTGACAGATTGAGGCAAGAGCACATTGAAAGGAGGCACTAGATACCACAGGCACCATCACACTGAACACGCATCACACAGCACAGCACAGCACTGCACACAAACACCACAGAGCAACACACCACTACACAAACTCACATCAACAAACTGCACACCCAGAATCCCTGCACTACATACACCCCACCCACAACACAACCACCAGGGCACCACCACAAAGCCCACGATTCACAGAAGAGAAGCTGAGGGTAATGGTTGATGAAATCGTCAGAGTGGAGCCGCAACTGTTCGGAGCACAGGTCCAGCAGACATCCATAACCAGGGAGAAAGACTTATGATAGTGGATAGTCTACAGGGTGAATGCAGTGGGGAACCAGCCACGCACAAGGGAGGACATTAGGAATAGATCGAATGACCTTAGGGGGAAGGTATGGGCCATGGCTTCCAGGCACCAAATCGGCGTTATGAGGATAGGTGGTGGGCCCCCACCGGCTCCTCCAGAAATGTCACTGTGGGAGGAGAAGGTCTTGGCCATTCTACATCCAGAAGGGCTGACAGGAATACCTAGTGAACTGCACACTGGTAAGTCTACTGTACTCCCCGTGCACAGCATGTACCCCCACTACCCTCACACCACCCTAACGTGCACAAACCCACCATGGACCCAATACCCACTCTTGCATGCCACAGCACCCTACTGACATCATTCCCTCACAGGCTGCCTAATGCATGGATAACTCACACTGCAGCTAGTACCACATCTACCACAATGCAACACTCCCTACCCTTGCATGACTGCTACATCCACATCCCATCTCACCAAATGGTACGTTAAACCACGTAACTCCCCATCACCAATACGTTTAAGGAATGCACATCAGTACATGGCAATGACAGTAGCATGACAAACATTAACTATCCTCCAAAATAGGCCCATTACAACATTCCACTGAGGGTAACACAAGCAGTAGACTGGTAACTGTCAATGCCATTACTGCTCTGCAAATTCAGTTAAAGATGGCATACGATCATGTGTGTCACTGCTACAATACCATAATCTGACACAGTACCTCTCATTCCACAGGTCTCTCGAGTACTGCCACACAGCAGAGGAGCCCAGTGACAGAATGCCCAGGCCTGAAAGCAGGTCCAATAGGAGAGGACTCCCCTGGAAGTCAGGATATGGACGATGAACCTGGCCCATCAGGCATGAGTGGTCAGTCCACCAGCCTCACCCTGCCCACAACTGAAACTACCTCCACTGTGGCAGCCAATACACAGCAGAGCCCAACTTGCTACACCTGTGTCCCAAGGTCACATCAAACAACAGTGTGCCCCACAGGACAGGGGCAGGAGTCAGTGATGCAAACCGAAGACAATGACGGTCCTGGTGTCAGTGGAAGGGGGCTCACTGCACCAGGGGCACAGGCACAGGGGAAAAGGGCCAGTGGGAGGGCAATCATGGACCAAGGGACGAGGCTGGTACAGGACACGACCGGCCAGGAGGCCGTCTCCAGAGTCTTGGGAGTCTACCAGCAACCCCACAACAAGATGGGCCAGATACTCACCACCTTGCAGGACATACAAAGCCTGCAGGGGGAATATCACCAGGAGGCCATGCAGCAGTGGCAGGCAATCTCCAGATTAGGGGGGTCCAAGGAATTGAACAATATCCTATGGACATCCTCAACCCACCAACAGGCCCCATCCTGTAGTCAGGCAATACCACGGCCAACAACATCAGCACCTGCTACTGGAATTGAGGCCCAGCAGAAGGACCCACAGGCCACCAGCACCCCTACCCTTGCAGCTGAGGGACCCCCCCACACAAAAAAGGCTGCCCATCCAGACATCCTGCAGGACCTGAGGCTAAGACCTATCCCCCCACCAGGAAGTGATCCTTCTTCTGAACTGTCACCCTTGTGTGCCACTGCTACACCCTGTTGGCAGTCCAATACCAAGTACACAGCATACCGGGCAAATGGATACAGGACCTGTGAGACAAACAGGTGTTCCACCCACTCTGCTCAGCACCCACACCTTTACCCCACTCCTCTGGACTGTGATGTCATACACTTTATAAACACAAATTCACACAAGTCATGGTGCATGTCTCTTCATTGTAGTGGCAATCCTATTTCCAAGCAGCAAATATATACACATGTTGGCACCACAACAATGTTGAAGTAACAGATGTAGTGGGACACTCCAGCGGGTGTGTAAGTACATCCAAAATGTAATGATATCCAGTATCAACGACAGTAACAGACAATACAGAAATCAGCTTGCAGACAGAGATGTGACCTGAAGAAGGAAAATGAAATGTAATCAGGCACAATGTTGTAAGGCATGTGAACCAAGGAATACATCCACAGCATTTGAACACATACACAGGATGACTAGCCCAGCAGCTATGATACCACAATGTAAGGGCCTGCATAGGTACTCACACACGTGTGGGACAGGAAAGTTGTAACATAGGTAACATCCTCTGCTGTTCACATCCCTGAGTAGTCAGGAACAGGTACTTGCCACACAGCAGCTGACAGTGCAGCATGACATGCCTACGCAGCAGGACAAGACTGACAAGTCCTCCTAACATATCCCCAAACAAGCAGACTGAGGACCCTAAACCTTTGTTACAACTATAAGGCTGTACCGCAATGGCACTAGCATTCCACACATGTACTTAGCAGCAGTGCATTTCTGTTACCCCTCATGGTAAGACAACTACCCTTCAAGTTTGGAAACCAAGATTGAAGGCTCTAGTCCCCACACACACCTTGATACATGCAAACACTGGCTACAGACTGGCTTCAACAATACATCTTCCATGTGCAGATGACATACAATTCACACATACCTGTACATCATTGAAAGTAGTGATGAATCATGTCAGTCCTGTTGTCATGTGCCTCATCCTCATCTGCCTCCCCTTCAGCATCAGCGTCACTGGCCCCAAACACTGCTCCAGCATCAATGTCCCCCTCCTCCAACAGTGTGATGTGCTGTCTGAGGGCCAGATTATGGAGCATGCAGCATGCAACAATGATCTTGCAAACTTTCCCTGGTAGGTACTGTAGGGCACCACCAGACACATGAAGGCAACAAAATCTAGCTTTCAAGAGACCGAAAGTCCGCTCAATCACTCGTCTGGCCATGTGCCTCATTGTACTTGTTCTCCCCTCCTGTAGTTGGATGTCTCACAGGTGTCAGAAGCCAAGGCAGTTTGGGGTATCCGGAGTCACCCTTGTGGAAAAGGGAACATGACTATAGGTAACAATGCTAGGCAGAGTGCTGACTGTGTCATGAGGGGTACGGACGTCTGACATGGAGGGCAGTACACATACCTATGAGTCAGGCCCTTTCTCCCTATAGCTGTGACATAATTGCAGGGACAGTGCTGTTCCTCAGCATGCCGGACTCATGATCTGATCCTGGGAATTTAGTGTTCACATGTGTTAAGTACTCGTCTGCAAGACACACCACCTGTACATTGAGCAAATATGTACGCTTCTTGTTTCTGTAGACCTGTTCATTAGTCCTCGGAGGAGCCAGGACAATGTGAGTCTCATCAATGGCCCCAATTACATGTGGAACATTTGATATGTAAAATGCAGGACTGACAGCACCTGGACTGTTGGAAGAATGGCGTAAGGGTTTTTCTCATACCCAGCAGGAGGTCTGGCTTAAACTGGGCAACCAGTTCCCTGATGCACAAACTGTTCAGTCGATAGGTCAGGAAGATGTGGTGCTCTTCCATGGTATCAAGATCTACGAGTGGCTGGTAGACTAGTGCATTCCTCATCACCTCATTGTGGCGATATCTGGGCGGGGACACAATCTGGCAACCTCTCACAATGTAGGGCACCAAGTATGACATACAACAGTCACAAAGTTTTATTCATGCAAGTTGACTGTCATGTTGTGGGAAGACACATTACTCCACACACCATTCCTAACCAGACGATGCCACATGATCCCTGTGGCAATGGACATATACAGGACATGTATACGTACACCTTACATGTGTTCCACTATACTGATCATAAATGCTGACAATAGTAGTGACAAGTGTGGAGATGTCACCAGACACTCACTACATGTGTCATTATCCACAATGTGTGACATGATGTATCTGTTTGTTACGACATGCAGGTCATTACGCAGTGTGGACCCAGGACAGTCATGTAACAAACTAATATGGCATCCGCCTGTCTGGCATGCATTGGACAGCTGGAAGTGACCTCGTTTTGCTGGTGGAAGTCGTCATGGCGGAAGGCGGTCTGAACTGCCATGAAACTCCCCATTGGTTAACATTGACATCTATGGGACACTGGGACCAATGACGATCACCACCGGCGGTGACGGTCATGACCGCTGTGCTCATAACTGCCATTTTGTATGGGTCAGCTCAGCTCACTTGACTCATGGCTTTCGGGCAAGACAGACCGCCACTTCGCCTGCTGCTGTGTCCTGTATCTTGGAGCAACAATGGCACGCACTGTAGGAGATAGGGCCCCAGCCTTCACTACGGAGGAACTGCTGGAAGGGGGCATACCCCTGTATGGGTGGTTGTACTGTGCTCGAGGGCAACAGGTCAGTACAAGTCCTTTGTCCCACATGTCGGGTGGTGTTTGACGATGTATGTGGGTGCACATTGACATGTCATGACTGATCAGGTGTTTAGCATGCACATGATATGTGTGGGATATTGTCAGTATGCATGGTCCATGTTTGTTGTGTGTCGCCAAAGGTTACTGCTGTATTGTTATAATTAACATCATGTCCCCCATTTTTGGAATGTTTCCCATGCAGGTCAGCACCCACCAGAAAAAAGTGTTGTGGAAAGCCATCGCCAAGGAAGTGCGGACCCGGGGGTCCATAGCCAGTGGAGCACCCACTGCAGGAAGCGGTGGGAGGACCTGAGACGCTGGGCCCAGAAGACCGCAAAGGCCCAGCTGGGGACAGCCTCCCAGCATGGGAGGGGTGCCCGTCGGACCCTGACCCCCCTAATTGCCCGCATACTGGAGGTGGCCTACCCAGAGTTGGATGGGCGCTTGAAGGCAGCACAGCAGCCACAAGGGAGTAAGTACTGACTGTTAGGTGACTTTTGCATGGCTGTGTACTGTGACCCTTACTGGACTTGGGATTTACGTGGTCAAATGAGATTTAGGGAATGTACAGTCCTGGTTGTCACACCAATTATGTAGGAGTGTGACACATTAGCTATGTTGAGCCATGCAGGAAAAGAAGTGGTGGTACTGTGACACATGCGCACCTGTAGGTATGGGTCGCTCAAGTATGCTATCATGTCACTGGCTGCATCCCCTATCTCTGCGTGTACTGTTGTAGTACAAGGTGGTCATTTTTTAACTGTATATGGGTAATGACAGGCTTGTTACATGAACATTGCAATTGCTTCACTTGCTACATCAATGGACCTGTGGAAAAATAGTTTCTCACCCTTTGTGCAACCACTGTTTATTTGACATCAGGACAACCATATTGAATATGGCATCCATTTTGTGAGTGTTTTAAACACCCCGTCGCAGAGGAAATAGGCAGAAAAAGATGTAGCTTGAAAGCAGCTGCATCGTGTAATATGCCTAAGGCCGAATACCAGACTGGCCACATACCTGTGGTTAAGCCAATTTTGAGAAAAACTAATTTCCACGGAATAACCTGCAATTGGAAGAAGGTCATACCTGCCATTTACTATACACTATTATACGCTTCAACTGTTTGCACATTTTTTGTTTGTAAGCAATCACCCACTCCTCTCCCCTGAGGCATACAAATGTTTTTATACCTAACTAGTGGAAAATGATTGAACCTCTGCCATTTGTTTGCATGTAGTAGAAAAATGTATAAAAGCTCTATGCTGCGCGAAGTAAGACAGACTACTCCCTAACCCGCTTGGTGAAGGAGCTCTCCCTTAACTCGAGTTATTGAATAAATCCCGATTATTCTCTACATCTCGGACCCCGTCTCTTTCCTTTTTTTTTTTATTATTTAACTTACAAGGCAAATTCAGAGGTATTTTAAATTATTTACCACATTTTGGTGCCCGAATAGGGACTTTCCCTTCTCTACACGCGCCGGTTTTGCCGGTTGCGGGTTTTTCCCCTACTCTCTCTCGCGACGGACTTTAGGTGCACCTGGTGGGGATTTCCCGCTGAACTCCCTCGGAGACCCAGGGGCGGACCAGCGCCCGGCATACACATGAGGCGGTGAGAGACGCGGAAAGTCCATACCCGAGTGCGACAACGAGGAGAAGAGGAGTCCGAGATGTCTGAGACCCCTCAAAACGCGCAGCGTCTGGATTCGATCGAAGAATAACGAGTTTGCTTTTCGGTGAGTACTGCTGAAAAGTATCAAGACGTTTTCTGTTTAAACAGAAACGGTACAGATATACATTAAGAATGTCATTATTTACTAAATTCAAGTATCGGGCAAAAGAGAAAAAATTGTTAGAGAGGGCGATTGCACTCCCTCCCAAGGACACTCCAGCCAGGTTCATGTATAACAAACATGGTATGCCCGCCATTGTATTCTTGGACCTATGGGTAGAATATACCAGTCAATTAGCGGAACGATTCAAATGGCCAAGTATGGGGACTTTTGATATAGAAAATGTCCTCAAAGTAGAGGAACAGTTGTTCAGGAGAAAAGCAAGACAGGGCCAGTTAGAGGCCATAGAATGGTGGAGGAAAGAAGCCCAACGGAGGCAAGAGAAAGCTCAAGGAAAAGTTGAGAAAGCCCAGAGAATGTCAGGAAAAAATGGACAGGAGGAACTACTAGAGAAAGGAAAGGAGGTAGTTCTCGAGCGGATGATAAGAGAAAGTCAAGGAAATGTTACAGGTTTATACCCCGTACTGCCAAGTTGTGAAAATTCCTTCCCCCGATAAATCAAAAAAGAATCCTCTCCTTCCCAGTGCACCTATGCCCCCTGATGATTCGGCGCTTATAGACTTATTAGATGTGCCACCCCCATATTCTACCAATACACGACCACTCTTACCTGTACATAATCTACCACCATAGGTTTTTCCTGAAACTGTTGAGGATCTCTCCGAAGCCGCGAGATTCCTCTCTATAGCAGAAAAGGATAAGAAGGACGAAGCGGGAGGGGGAGAACCAGAAGGACAGTGTCCACACGGTCCCTTATCCACGATATACCCCGCCTTAGGGGATGAGGGAAAAAGACTAGTTGCCATTTGGAAAAAAATAGAAAAGATCCCCGCTGTACAAAATAATATCAATGGTATGCTAGAATTCATGTTAAGAGGGGGCGACTCTACTCCCTACCAAGATGTTCTGAAAGGAAGAAACAGAAAACAACAAATGTATATATATACCTTCATGTTATATCTATTTGCTCGATACTTCCAATTTAAGAGATTAAGAAATCCGGCGAAATTAGAAGATTTAATGGAAGAGGTGGCGGAGGAAGAGGAAAGGGGGGATAAGGGAGAAGGAGTGGATTCCAAATTTAACAAATTATTAGATCTCATGAGGGAACATAGACATAAATTTAAAGAAGGAACAGTAACTCCCGAGAGGAAAATCAGTAAACAGCACCCTGTACGATGTGTACCACCCCTAGGGGATAGGTTTGCTCCCCTACTCGCGTTCCCAGAACCTCCCAGTAGGGAAGAATTATATGAGGAAACTGAGGAAGCTCTAGACTGGTTCTTTGAACAAGAACCGCCATTGACAGCCGAGGAACAAGAACTGGTCCGTACTGCTACCCTATGGACTTCACAACCGAAGATTTATAATTCGGACATTATAGCCCAGTTATACTCTAGTTTACCCCTCACCCAGCGTAGGTTAGCAAGTCTGTACATGATACAGCACCTGATGACACTGAATAGAGTTTTCAGACCCCATCAATCTGTCCTTGAAGACTTGTTATCCAAATGTACCTCCTTGGCCTTCTTGCAAGATCCTGCACACTTCCTTAACATATTTTTAGATGCACGACAGGAATATCATGATGAAGTGGCTAGGACACTCCTACGGGCCCGCCATACTGATTACGGGGAGAAAGAAATGTATTGACAATACCCTCTCAGAGAGGTCCATCCTAGAGTAAACGCCGCAAATGAATTGCAGAAAGTTTTTGTGTATACACCTCTTACTAAATTAGAAATAATGAAAATGAAAGAAATGGTACCACCTCACTCTAAGGATCCTGTTGGGTTTTTTAAGGAACTCACAGACGTCCTTACTATGGGAATATATACCTTAACAGATCTAACAATTATACAAAAAAATTTGCTGCCCCCAGGTATTTATGAGAAATTAAGGGGACAAGACTGGTTAGTGGATAACGCTAATTTAAGTTGGGCCGCCTTAGAGACAAATGACAACGCCAGGGCAGCTGGAGCCGACATACCAGATGATGTGAAATTAGCACCGACCCTCATTCTTAAAGTGTTGCCCCAACTTCCTACCACAAGGAAAGAGGATTGGGATGCTATCTCCGCCTGTAAACAAAAGCCAGGTGAAGATATAGGGGATTATTATACAAGATTAGAGAAATGTTTCACTGCCAATAGTGGTCTTAAATTAGAAAGTGATTCATATGCACATCTTTTTGTGTCCAAATTGGTGGAAAACAGCCTCCCGAAGTTAAGGGAAAGAGTTCAGAAGGTAGAGAGCTCCTGGCAAGCACAAAGTCCCTCCCAAGTCCTACGAATATTACAATACCACCAAAACAGGATAAGGGGGGAAGAAGAAAGCGAAAAGGTTAGGGTAAAGGAGACTAAGTTGAGAGCACTGGTGGCACAAACAGTGATGCCCAAATCAGGGCCACAACCTGAGGTACAAAGAATTGTTAATAATTCTAAAGGTGTTTGTAACTATTGTAAAAAAACAGGACATTATGTTAAAGATTTACAAGGGAACGTTACGTGCCCAGTTCTAAAACATAATGTGGCCACTGGGAAAACTACATCCAGAATACATGTTCCTCGAGATCAGTACAGACCTCAAGAAGGAAGGCCCCAAGAACAGAATCAGGGAATACCAAACACAACGCAAATGTACATATCTGATGAAAATACTGGATATGCCGATTTCCCCAGTTTTTTATGAGGCTGCCCAGGGGGGGTTGAGGATAAATTGCCCCTTATTCCTATACCTGTGGACCAAACTGGTCCATATGTAGACGTTCACCTCCTGGGACAAGACAAGAAATTCCTATTGGATACAGGGGCAAGTAAGACAACGATAGATCATAACGAGCTCCCGCAAGCTTCACTCTCTGGGAATAAAAATATTTCGCTGGGTTTCTCTGGTCAACCCATTACAAGTAATACATCAGAGCCACTACCCTTACAAATTAGCCCCCTTACCACTACGACAGATCTTCTCTTGACTGATGCTTGCCCCGAGAATCTATTAGGAATATAACAATTGAAAGAATTAGGAGCCATAATAGTGTGCTTCCCCCAGGATGTGTGTCTGTTCCTTCGAGACTTCAAGGGCCATTATACAGTCAGAGATTTAGATCCTTGATTGGCCCACCTCCCAGCCGAGTTGTGGGCCACCAGTCCCACATCGGTCGGGCGGATGGTCATTACGCCCCACAAGATCATTTTAAAGGAGGGAGCCATACTACCACGACTCCGTCAATATAAAATGCCTCCACAAGCTGAGAAAGACCTTATTTCCATTATAGAGGACCTCATCACTAGTGGAGTGGTGATCGGAGTACCATCAAATACCGTGAATTCACCCGTATTACCTGTGGCAAAGAAAGTACAACAAGGAGAAAATACCAACTATAGACTTGTGGTAGACTTACGGGAATTAAATAAATGTGTTGTGGCACAACATCCTGTCGTACCAGACATATCTACCCTTTTAACAACAATTGATTGTGAAGCCACACATTTTACCATTATCGATCTCAAAAACGCGTTCTTCAGTGTACCAATACATGAAGACAGTCAATATTTGTTTGGGTTCTCATTATCCGGAAGGAGTTTCCGGTTTACCCGAGCTCCTCAAGGATTTACTGACAGCCCGAGCATCTATAGCCAAGCACTAAAAAGACAGCTAGACACCATACAAATGCCTGATCAGACAGCTCTTCTGCAGTATGTCGATGATATACTCATTACGGCCAGATCTGAACAGTCATGTGTCGAAGCTTCATTATTGGTATTAACATTCTTGGCTGAAAATGGCCACAAAGTGTCGCCAAAGAAATTGCAATTTTGCCAACAGCAAGTGACCTACTTAGGGCACTTGCTGTCAAAGGAGGGAAGACAGCTAACAAAGGAGAGAATACAATTGATACAAAATATACCACAGCCAAAAACACAGAGACAGGTACGCGAATTCATAGGACTAACGTCCTACTGCAGACAATGGATACCCCAATTTGCATTAATATCAAAACCACTTGTAAAATTGACGACATTAGAAGCCAGCACGTCACCCCAGCTTCCCTGGACAGAGGAACACATGCTCGCTTTCAAAACATTGAAAGAGGCGATGTGTCAGGCCCCGGTGTTGGCCACCCCTGATTATCATAAAGATTTTACACTATTCGTCACTGAAAAGAATGGGACCGCTCTATCGGTCCTGACACAAGAGCAAGCTGGAAAACAAAGACCATGTGGATATTTTTCATCCACCTTAGATCCTGTAGCACAAGCTCTTCCCGCATGTCTGAAGGCTGTAGCAGCAACAGCTCAAGCTATTAGACAAAGCGATGCTATAGTATTGGGACACCCTTTGATAGTACGAGTTCCCCATGCAGTAGAACTATTACTTAACAGAACACAGATGCAACATCTAACAATAGCAAGACTGTCAGGGTATGAACTGACACTTTTTCAACCTCACATACAGATTTTAAGATGCAATACCCTGAACCCCGCTACACTCTTACCCATTCACGAGAACATAGAAGAGGTACATGATTGTATGGAAGTGATTGAACAAGTGACAAAACCACAAACAGATTTAAAAGACACTCCATTACCAGATGCAGAAGAAAATATTTACGTGGATGGTTCTTGTAAAAGTACAGAAAAGGGGGAGATAAGGGCCGCCTATGCTGTTACTACAAATACTCAAATTTTAGAAAGCAAACAGATACCTATTCTCTCAGCACAAGCGGCCAAGTTGATAGCATTGAGCAGGGCCTGTCGATTGGGTAAAGGAAAATAAATAAATATTTATACTGATTCACAGTACGCTTTCGGATTAGTACACAATTTTGGAACATTATGGAGAGAAAGAGGATTCATGACATCGCATGGATCAAAAATACAACATGCAGACTTGATAACACAATTGTTAGATGATATACATCTACCAGAACAAATAGCTATAATAACATGCAAAGCACACACAAAGGGAACAGATCATGTTATTTTAGGAAATGCATTAGCAGATCAAACAGCTCAAGACATGACACAGAAAGACGTAGAGAGTACGCTGCATCACGGTCCCGAATTTATGCATATGCAGGTCGCACGAGATATAACTATGGACATCCAAGACATACAGAGTCACGCCACAAATGAGGAAAAAGAAAAATGGAAAGAGGAAGGAGGGATACTAACTGATCAAGGATGGATGACATCACATAAAGCAGTATGGTATCTTCCCGATGCCATGGTGCAGATTATTATAGAGACAATACATGGACCAGCCCACCTTGGGGAAAAAGCTATGCTAGACGCAATACAACATATATGGGACCATAAACATCTTAGGGCAGCAGCCAAACAAAGAGTCCAAACATGTATGATATGTTGTCAGTATAATATTGGAAAAGGCACAGCAGTAGGAGCAGGAGGATTTCATCCTCCTGAGCACCCTTTTGAAGTTATACAGATGGACTATATACAAATGGAAAGGTGCAGAGGACAGAACTATGTACTCGTAGTAGTATGTACATTAACACGATGGACCGAAGCTTATCCTGTACCTGACTATACTGCCAGCACTACAGCCAAACAATTGATTAAGGAGTATTTCCCTAGGTTCGGTCTGCCCTGAGTTATATATTCTGATAATGGTCAACCATTCTTGTCTGAATTAATGAAAAAGATATCGCTCCTGTTGGGATACCAGTGGAAATTTCACTGTGTGCGTCATCCACAGGCAGCAGGCCTGGTTGAGCGACATAACCAGACTTTAAAAAATAAATTGTCAAAAATATGTGCGGATAAGAAAATTGATTGGATAACTGCTTTACCTGTCGCACTGTTCTATATGAGAATGGTTCCCCATTCCAGGATAGGATTAGCACCCTACGAGATAGTTTTTGGAAGACCACCTAACATATGGGGGATACCTCGAGCTAAGTCTATAACAGATATTGAAATACCTGTATTGACTGATTACCTGGCTTCCTTGATGTCTGCACTTCAATCTTGTCGTTCACAGGTTGCAGCCGCATTTCCTGATAATACTGAGCCCAAAGAGCACCAGATCAAACCAGGCGATTGGGTTTATATTTGCAATTTTGATCGAACAACACCTCTTGAGCCTCGATGGAAGGAACCGACGCTCGTTCTACTGGTTACCAGGACAGCTGTAAAAGTCGAAGGTCGTAAGGGATGGCTCCATGCCAGTCATTGTAAGAAACATTTTCCCAAGGAAAAAAGTGGACAGACATCGCCACTTCAGACACAACAGAACGCAGAACAATTGACATTACCCGCAGAAGAAAGTCTCCAGCAGACTTACAGATCTAAACTCAGGTCCTCTACTCGAGCCCAGGTCAATTAAGTCCAAACAAGCTCTACTTGTTGGTGAAACGGCAGGGGCTCTGAGAAGTGTACCTGACAAAAAATGACGAGTGAAACAGAAAATGTTGAGAGACAAATACAGAAAGAAAATGTGTGCGGAAATAAATTTTTGTATAATGGTGTTAATGTTGTCTCTGGCAGCAGCAATGTGTTTAGGTTGGGTTTTACACTTAATTGTTCCATCTAGTCAACTCCCTATGTTCCTACCCAACAGTACACAAGAACATACCTATTATAATCTTACACCTCATGAACGGGCCCACAGATTAGCTATGCAAAATAACTCCTTTGTACGGATGTTGCACTATACTCATCAGGTTGCCAATACTACCGATTGCTGGATATGCGGACAGATTCCCCCTCATCAGAATGACGGAGGGATGCGACTGGTACCTTTTCCATTTTCATATAATGGTACCTGTGAGGCTTGGTTTGCCTTAATAACAGCGTACAATACCTCCAATTCCGCATGCCCTGAAGGAGATGCTCGGATATGTAAGAATGGGTGGCCATGGGGAGATCTGAATACCGTCCTTAATCAAGTCTGTTATCCCGACGATAATGGAATACCACAGGCTAAGGGGACTATATTCGAAAGTGAAGAGTACAAACAGGAGTATTGGTCTTCCAAATTAGTTGATAGCCATGTAGTGGTCTTCATTCAGGTGTTTAGGCTGCAGGGTTGAGGTGAATTTGGGTATTGCATGCATGACTCAATAGTAAATAATTGCTAAATGGTCTCTTGTTTCCCTGGCAGGGGCTGTAATCTGTATTGTTTGTATGTAAAGTGGATGTGGGGGTTATCATCATTTCCTCCTTTTCTGTTTCTCCCACCCGCCTTCTCTCTCTCCACCTCTGTCTATGTGTGCATTAGCCTCAAGTTGCGAAGGAGGAAGGGCACCAGCGAGTGGGGATGCAGCAGCCCACAGGACCCAGGAGGCTGACACCAGTGAAGCTGAGGGGACCAGTGGGACAGAGGGCGAGGGGAGCACCATGGAGGAGACTGGAGCTACCAACACATCTGATACAGATTCTTCCTCGGATGGCGGCTCCCTGACGGTGGCGGATCCATCTGGGACCACCCCAGCACCATCCTTGTCTGCCACCCCCTTACCAGCACCGCTCTCCCTGTAGCACCCCACCCAGTTGCCCGTTCCCGCTCACCCAGGAGGGTGGGCGACTCTTTCGCTGCAGGCACCTCTGCCCTTGCCCCAGTTAGCCCTGCTGCCCTCAGTGAGGAGGCTATTGACCTCCTGAGGTCCATCTCTGTGGGGCAGACAACAGTCGTGAATGCCATCCGGGGACTGGCATCCCAGATGAAGCAGTCCAATGGGTTCCTGGAAGGCATTCACGGTGCCTTGTCTGGCCTACAGAGATTGTTTCAGGCTCTGGCCTCCTCGTTAATGGCAGCCAGTGTCCCTTCATTTTCCGTCCCCCCTCCAGCTACCTGATCCCAATCCACAACCCCTCTCCCTACACCCGTCCAAGGCACAACTACATATCAGCATACACACACTACAACAGACAAGGTGCGCAAAGACAGTCATAGGCATCACAAACATACACACAGGCATGCATACAAACAACACACATTTCCAGACACAGCAACAGACACTTCCCCCACCACCTCCTCCCTTACAGTCACATCTCCACTCACACCTGCCAGCACTGCATCATCACACACTGGTCCTGCTACCATTCCTGTCAAACCCTCAATCACCACAACAGCAGACTCAAAGACACACACGCCACACACCACTTCCACACTCACCACAACTACCGTCTCTGCCACCTGCAGCACATCCACCTCACTTGCACACACCACCGCAACATTCACTCACACACCTCCCATTCCCTCTCTCTGCATCTCTGCCCCCCTCCTCCCAATGAATTCACATGCACCCACTCACCCACTCAACATTCAGCCACCACACACATGCACACATTGCACACACCTGCATCCAGGTACAGCACACCAACATGTCAAACGAGCACTCCATCTACCTCCACTCCCAATCCTCAATCATGTGACCGCTCTCTGTACCTAAGAAAGTTTTCCTTGCCACCCTTGACCTCTTCCCTACTGCTCTCCCACTCCGTGTTCCCCGTAAACGCTGTGTCCCCCTGCCCCTCTCAGGTCCTTCCACCTCCCATTCCTCGGATGCCCCCTCAGGTGTTTCCCCTACTCCTCGACCCAGCAAAATATCCACCCCTCCCAGTGCCAAAGTCACCCCTCCTAAACCCAAACCGAAACGTGCCTCTTCCACATCCAAGCCTCCCCCACCACCCCCACACCCCTGAGGTGCCTACCTGTCCCATTGATGCCCCTAACAGTGGAGGCCTATTTGCTGTCAGGAGTCAAGTTGGGGCCATGATTTATGGACAATGTGTCCTGCATTTCTGGACATTGGACTTGCCATTGGCACATGTTGTATATAGTTTATTTTTATAATTTGTTGTGGAATACAACTGCGCACATTGCTGTGGTTGTCAAGTTGAGATGCTTGCCCTGGTTTCCTTTTACATGGTGGTGTGACATCTGTGTGCAACGGTGTGTGAGGTCTGTGTATGGGTTGTGTCTGTGTTGTTGCATTCGCTGGCTGGATGGGTTATGCCATGGGCATGTTGTAATGTGTGTGACTGCTTGCTTGTGGGATTTTATGGGGTGTTGTGTGCGTCCGTGTGTATGGCGCTGCATGTGTGGATTTCCTTGATTGTTGGTTGTACGTGTTGTGTCACCTGCGTCATTGTTTGGATGTGTGTTCACTGCTATTGATTGTGTGTCATTGCTACATACAGTTCATGGTGTTTGTGAGGTGTCGCACAACGTGCCTGTCTATGCCTGCATTGAGATGTTTGTGGTCTAGTTGTTGTGTGGTTATGGTGTGTGTTGGTGGTGTTGGTGTGCGTTGTGCTGAATGTTTGGCACACACCTGCTTGGCTTTGTGTGTGTATTGGGTACTTGGCATTGACTATATTGTTTGTGCTTGGGTGTGG